>NC_090646.1:158472514-158846153 GCF_040937935.1 Hyperolius riggenbachi
TGAACTGCTTACTTTTTTCACTGAAGTGGTCCTTTAAATGTTTCTGGAGGCTGTACAAGCTCTACATAGCCCAGAATAATAACCACAATTTTTCCCTCCCATTGACTGTAATGGTGTTTGAATTCACGATTGACCAAAACAATATTGCCCTGTTCGATCAAGTGGCCAGCAAATTGAACACAGAGCTATTTGACCAAAACTACTAACTAATCAAGCTATGCACAGGGTTAGACATATGTGCTTATGTATTTATGGCAAATAGTAGAATGTACTCAGGGCCAAGTCTAGCCTTTTTGCTGCCAGAGGCAAACTTGTGAGGATGTGCCCTACCCCCCCCCCCCCCCCACTCCCATTTGGAATGATCGATCACCCAACAACTTACTCTCCTTCATTTATTGTTCTCATATGACATGCTGCAGCACAATAGCACACTGGCTGGCTGTGAGTCTGTGACAAACTCACCCTCAGCCACTCAAATGAAGTCAAATGAAACACTGCTGCTCTCCTGCCTCCCCCCTCCTCACTCACTGTCAGACTCCTCTCACAGCACAACAAGCTGCTTTTCCCAAATGATTACCTCTTTACCTTGCTGTCCTCTCGCTTCTCCTCCTACTCTGACTGCATGCTGTTAGTGTAAACACAGTACAAACATGCTGCCCCTGTAATCTCTGCGCCTGATGCAAATGTTTCACCTTGCCTCATGAGAGAACTGGCCCTGAATGTACCATGCTGAATACAAAAGATTAACAGTAAACTGTGAATTAAAATACTCTAACCAACCTGTGCACAGGACAGCAGGCAGCTAGGTGGCTGACATTGTACATAAATGCAGTGTATATCACAATGTAATATACATATGCGTGTGTGGCAAACAATAGTATGTACCAAGACATATCAAGGAAAAAATCAAACTAAAGGCTGCCATACACTGGTCGATTGCCACCAGATCGACCAGCAGATAGATCCCTCTGTGATTGAATCTGATCAAAGAGGGATCTATTGGCTGCATATACACTGCACATAGATTTTGAATTGATTTCACTATGAAACCAATTTATGGTGAAACATTGCCGCATTATGATTATTTTATGGTGAAAGATTGCTGCATTACGATTATTTTCTGGGTAAACACTGCTGCATTATGATACTTTTCTGGTGAAACGCTGGCCACATTACGATTATTTTATGGTGAAACATTGCCGCATTATGATACTTTTCTGGTGAGACGCTGGCCACATTACGATTATTTTATGGTGAAACATTGCCGCATTATGAGTATTTTATGGTGAAACATTGCTACATTACAATTATTTTCATGGTGGTGCACGACCACAGGTTTTCTGGCCTGGAGTGACAAAATGGATAGAGGCCCCTGGCCCATAGAATAACTTTCTTTATGCAGAATTTATTAAAATGAATACAAATGATTACTATGAAGAAGCAAAAAGTGATTGAATAGTTTTTTTTTTTTTTTAATAAACCCGCAGTATGTCAGAAAAAAAGCACATTGAATAACCAAAAACAGCAGCTAAGTAAATACACAAGGTTAAAAATAAATGAATGGAAGCAACAGTGGAGTTCAGATACCAACAAACAGTTCATTAGTTGTAGACCATTTACTGTGCAGGAACATATCATAATTGCTTTGTGCAAAAATAAATAAATAAAACCTCCCTAAATCACAGACACAAAACAATATTTCTTCTAGACTTTGAATTGCTTGCTAGCTAGCTAATATTCCAAGCCTCTCCCTTGCTGCAAACCACAGCACAACCTTCTCTGCAAGCTTCAGTCACTAACTACAAAAGATACAGTGACTTATTCATGACTGGCTGCTGAGGCTGTCTGTGTAAGATGTCAGACATAACAAGTGACACATGGGAACATTCTATTGGCTCTTCAAAATCATAGAACTTAAAGAGAACCAGAGACAATGCACCCTCATGTATTTTACCTTATAAATCAGTGGGAACATGACAGTAAACACCTAATCTGCTCTTTGTTTCATTGTTCTCTGTATAATCTGACTGTTATCACCTCTGATAAGAATCCCTGACTGACCACTCAGTCTAGCTTTGCTATGGAATGATTATAGCTGATTCTGTCTTCTCTGGTGTTTTTTCAAGTCCAAGCCTGCCCCCTTGTGGCTCTGCTATAATGATTTAGCTATAATCATTCCCAGCAAAGCCAGACTGAGTGCTCAGTCCAGAATTCTTATCACAGCTGATAACAGACACTTTTAGGAGTGAGAATGAAACGGAGAGCAGAGTAGGTGTTTTCGCTAATGTTCCTACTGATATATATGGTAAAATACATGAGGGTGCTTCATCTCTGGTTCACTTTAAAGTAAGCAGAATGCCCCACCC
The DNA here is from genome assembly GCF_040937935.1 of Hyperolius riggenbachi. Lineage (NCBI taxonomy): Eukaryota > Metazoa > Chordata > Amphibia > Anura > Hyperoliidae > Hyperolius > Hyperolius riggenbachi. Next base: position 158,474,881 of record NC_090646.1, read on the forward strand.
AAACATTAAATGTGTATTCCACAAGAATTCCTGCGAAAACAGCATTAAAAATTCCATTGTGGAATCCATTTCTACCCGCTATCCAGCACACCTTAGTAAAAGTTGCTCACATGCTCGTGCTTGTCTGTTTTCCCTAAGGAAAGCACTTTCAAAATTGGCTGTTCACCTGCTGCGCAGTGCAGTGGTGTATCTAGAGACGTACAGGCATGGCTAGTGCCATGGGCGCGAACGCACAATGCGTGTCATGCCTGCCGCCACTGCTGTCTGCTGCACTGCCTCCCCATCTCCTGGTGTCGTCCCCGCCACTGCTACCTGAGCCCCTCTCTCTTCTGTCACAATACTACCAGACCTCAGATCAGCGGCATAGCAAAGCAGAGACGGTGCACTACTCATGCCTGGTATACTGCAAATGCAGAAGTGACGTTATTAGTCACTTCCGCGATCGGAGTACACCAGGCGCGAGTAGCGTGTGCGCTGTCTCTGCTCTGCTATGTCGCTGATCTAAGGTCTGGTAGTATTGTGGCAGAGGAGAGAAGGGCTCAGGTAGCCGAAGTGACACATGGAGCACAGCACTGATGAAGAGGACCAGGCCGTCACCGATCTGAGGTCAATAATGATGGCACCCCGACCCACCCTGTGTACTCTGAACCAGCCTGCACCCTATTCACCCTGACCCATCCTGTGCACCCTGACCCACCCTGTGCACCCTGACCCAGCCTGACCCTGTGCACCCTGAACCATCCTGTGCACCCTAACCCACCCTGACCCTGTGCACCCTGATCCATCCTGTGCACCCTGACCCACCCTGAAGCAGCCTGCACCCCAACACCCCCTGCACCCTGACCCACCCTGATCCGCCCTGAGCACCCTGACCCACCATGAACCAGCCTGCACTTTGGCCCACTCTGTGCACCCTGAACCTACCATTGTGCACCCATACCCACCCTGTGCACCCTGAAGCAGCCTGCACCCCAACCTCCCCTGCACCCTGACCCACCCCAATCCGCCCTGAGCACCCTGACCCACCCTGAACCAGCCTGCACCTTAGCCCACCCTGTGCACCCTGAATCAGCCTGCACCCTGTTCATCCTGATCCACCCTGCACCCTGACCCTGGGCACCCTGACCTACCCTGTGCACCCTGAACCAGCCTGCACCCTGTTCACCCAGCACCCTGGCCCACTCTGTGCACCCTGAACCAAACTGCATCCCGACCCACCCTGCACCCTGACCCACCCTGTGCACCCTGAACCAGTCTGCATCCCGACCCACCCTGCACCCTGGCCCACCCTGTGCCCCCTGACCCAGTTAGCACCCTGACCCAACCAGCATTTTGACCCACCCTGTGCACCCTGCACCCTGACCCAGCCAGCACCCTGAACTTTGATGAAGCCAGCACCCTGCATTCTGACCCACCCTGCACCCTGCCCCATCCTGTGCACCCTGACCCAACCAGCACCCTGACCCAGCTAGCACCCAGCACCCTGACCCAGCCAGCACCATGCCCCACCCTGCATCTTGACCCAGCTAGCACCCAGTGCCCTGATATAGGCAGCACACTGATCCACCAAACACCCTGCAGCCTGAACCAGCTACACACTGCACTCTGACACAGGCAGCACCCTGCACCCTGACCCAGCTGGCACCCTGACTCAGCCGGCACAGTGACCAAGCCAGCAACCTGCACCCTGACCCACCTTGCTCTCTGACCCAGCCAGCACCCTGAATCCTGACCCACCCTGCACATTGACCCAGCCAGCACTCTGTACACTGACACTGACACAGCCAGCACCCTGCAACCTGACCAAGCTAGCAACCTGCACTCTAACCCAGCCAGCAACCTGCACCCTAACCCAGCGAGCATCCTGTACCCTGACCTAGCTAGCATCCTGTACCCTGACCTAGCCTGCACCCTGACTCAGTCAGCACCCTGCAACTTGACCCAGCTAGCAACCTGCGCCATAAACCAGCCAGCAACTTGCACCCTAACCCAGACAGCATCCTGTACCCTGACCTTGCCTGCACTCTGACTCAGTCAGCACCCTGACCCATCCAGGTCCCGGCAGCCTAACCCAGCTAGCACCCTGCACCCTGCCCTCAGCCAACACCCTGCACCAAGCCAGCACCACCTGGCCAAAACACACAGACAAAGGTAACAAATATATATGAGAAAGGATGCTGTTTTTACGAGGGGCACAATTCCAGCCATAGGGCTGTATTGCCCAGATACGCATCTGGCCCAGTGCTCGATATATTTTACCTTTTGACATGTGCCATAATGAGATTATCATCAGTGTTATTCACCTGAGGGTATCGAGGAAAGTAGGAGGTGCCCTTGTAGTGTATTCTATGTTCACTTTGTGTGTATAATTATGTAAGAGAGTTTTCCTATAAGGAGACTTCACTTAATAAAGGAATAAGGTTGTTTTATTGACATTAGCACTTCAGACAACGCATTTCGCGGTTCAAACCGCTTCCTCAGGTCAAATTAGGGTGCTAGGACAGTATAAACAAAATCCTGGGCGCCAAAACTGATTTTCGTTTATACTGTCCCAGCACCCTAATTATTCCTTTATACGCTACAAGGGCGCCTCCTACTTTTCTTGATACCCTCTTGTGCCACCCCACCCAGTGGGGTCCTTTATGACAAATAAGGAGTGAAGTTTTTCCGAAGGAGCAGCGACCACCCATAAAAAAGACCAGGTGGGGACGGGCTTTCCCCACATGCTCAATTGAGTGCTTGCCTCTGCAGCAAACCACACTTGTGAGTATTATTACTCTTATTTTTAAGTAATTTATCTGAAGATAATACACCATAAGGGCTCCGGTGTCCCTGCGGTTTCTTTTTTCTTTTACTATACCTGCTACAGCTTCCAGATTCACTTCACCTGCCAATAGTTTTATTGTTTAGTATTGATTAGTATAGTATTGATAAGTATATGGATATATACTGTATGAATATATGTAAACAACAAAACTGTGAATGCTGTGTCATAAAAATGAGGCACCACCTGGTTAGCATGCAGGTATGAACTAGCAGAGGGGGGAGAAAGGAGGGTTTTTTTCTTATAACAATGAGGGCCAGTGTGGTGGTGAATTTAAGTTACAATCTGCAGCTCAGCTCCCCCCCCCCCCCTCAGCCCATACAAGTGCGTTTGTGTGACCTGGGAGACTGTCTCCTGGCTGTCACTCAGCTTGTGCCATCCTGTCAGGCTACATAGTGCAGGGCAATGAGTACGAGACTCTTCCTGCTCCCCCATTTTCCTCCCTTCTATACTATGGGCAACCACGGGCCCAAAGTTTAACTTTACTATTACTATTACTATCTTTACTATTGTCCTGTGTTGTACACTGCAATCTTCTCAAGTAAATTAAGACTTTGCCTTCCCTCTTGCAAATCAAACAGTGGGGATAATGTAATTCAGTTATCAACCACAGATTCACAAACAGTACTTGAAAAAAAGACTCACTTTAATGGCTTGGAACTCACAATTATTATTGTAATAACATCATTCTTCAGTTACAACTGTGTCAGCATATGTTATTTTTCTGTTGGCTGATGCTGGTTGCTCATAAGTTTTACTGTGTGATGATTTTAATCACATCTGAATGGTTTGTAATAGTTTTTTTTTGTGGCCAAGGAAAAAGGGGGGCAGGGCCAAACTGAAAATTTGTTTGTTTTTGTAAGGTAATTTTTTTTTTCTGTAAACATTACTGTTTATTGTGTAAGTCAAGTTTTCAGTTCACTTCACTAGTGCCTTTGGTCATGTCATCAAAATTTCAAGACAGAATTTTTAATTGCAGGGCACCTGGCAAGAGGTGGTGGCAGATTCTCCCCTCCTTGCCCCAATGTTAACCACTTGCCGACCGCGCACTCATACCGCGCGTCTGCAAAGTGGCAGCTGCAGGACCAGCGACGCAGATCTGCGTCGCCGGCTGCAGGCTAATTAATCAGGAAACAGGCGCTCACGCGAGCGGCTGTTTCCTATCATTTCACGGCGGGGGACTCCGTGAATAGCCTGCGGGCCGCCGATCGCAGCTCGCAGGCTAAATGTAAATACAAGCGGAAATAATCCACTTTGTTTACATTTTTACAACGCTGCTACAGTAGCAGCGTTGTAGTAGATCAGCGATCCCCGGCCAATCAGCGGCCGGGGATCGCTGTCACATGACAGCGGGGAGCCTGTTAGAGGCTGCACAGGACAGATCCGTTCCTGTGCAGCCTCCGATCTCTCGGGGAAGGGAGGGAGGAGAGGGAGAGGGGGAATCCTGCGGTGGAGGGGGCTTTGAGGTGCCCCCCGCCACCCACAGCATGCAGGAGCGATCAGACTCCCCCAGCACATCATCCCCCTAGTGGGGAAAAAAGGGGGGCGGTCTGGTCGCTCTGCCTGTCATTTGATCTGTGCTGGGGGCTGTAGAGCCCACCCAGCACAGATCTGAAAAAACAGCGCTGGTCCTTAAGGGGGGGTAAAGGCTAGGTCCTCAAGTGGTTAAGGAGAAGAGACTGCTCTGTAGCGTTCTGGGCTTCAAAAAGGAGGCAGAGAAAATACTGTGGGTGTCTTATAGTGCTATCTTATCATGCCTTTAATTGGGACTGACTAAAACTGCAACTTCAGCTCAGGTAAATGGGTACCGTGAAAAAATATTTTAATGAAATAAACACACAGGTTTTCAAAGTATTTAATGCAAATATATTTTCCAATATTGTTATCTTCTGCTTTTCTTCTGATCTTCTTCTGAATTTCTTCCAGATTTGATTTGCAGAGCTTCCTGCTGTTTTCTCATTGCTTCCCTGGCATACACTGACTGATAGCTCTGGCACTGACTTCTCTTTCCATTGCTCTGTTCATGTATGGGATTATGTCAAATTCCTACCAAACATTGCACATTTAAGTAAGTAAGTAAGTAAGTAAGTCTACAACTGAATATCTGCAGTTTTTATAATAACAGATTCAGTGGTCATACCCATAATCCAATGGGTACTGCAAAAGACAGCAGGTAGTGTCAAGCTATCAAATTCCATATGGTGTGAAAGGACTCCACTTTCCATTTTTGTGGTCACTCAGGAACATTAGATACAACCAGCAGTTGCTATCTGCTGATCTAGCTACCTAATATATTTAATCTTTGATGGTGATCTAGCTACCTAGTATATTTAATTTTTTTTTATTATTGACCTTGTAACAGAGCATCAAGGGCATTCTGCCTCTGCAATGAGACTGGTCCATTTGTTTCAGGAGGAAAGCTTCAAGAATCTTTTACATCTGATCTGAGAACTATCTAATATTTGTGGTAATCTCCTGTAAGTCCCTTCTATCAAGAATAGTTGGTCCTTCCCAGAAGATGACTAGGTTGGTGCCTCTTCCCATGACATAAAACCAAGGAGTAGCACATCTTCATAAGGCATTAGAATCAGAATCAGAATGCATTTATTTCGCCAAGTACAACGTGAGTTGTACCCGGAATTGATTTTGGCACAACAGGGTCGGTGATGGTACAAAGTACATTTATCATACAGTAGGTACATTTGATATACAGTAGATACATACAGTGTCTGCAAATACATACAATAGATACCTACAGTAGGTTCAAAGCTTATATAGGCATAGATTATAGAGTGTAAGGCATGGTTAGAGGAGCCTGTAGAAAGATGGACCCATGGAAAAGGACAAGGGGGAAATCCGCTGCCGTCTAGGCACTCAATACGCTTCTGCAGCGATACTTTGAATCAGATGTCCCCCAGTCTATCCCGAGAGAGAGAAAGAGAGAGAGAGAGAGAGAGAGAGAGGGGAAAGGGATAGAAGAAAAGCTAAAAGAGACAGAAGGTGAAAAGGCAGTGAGCATGAGACCCCTTGGAATTGCAGTGTACACCTGGCCGGATAATGTCCCTGATGACTAGCTTGTGGCGGGTCTAGGGCTGCTAGGTTCGGCGTCAACCTTAGTGTGGAAGGACCTTCAGATGTCAGCACAAGACGCTGGAGCAGCCTTGCTGACCCATGTGGGAACTGGGGTGGCTGGCCCAAAGTGGAGCAGGCGGTCGCACAGTTCCATGCAGTTAAGAAGGCCAGTGGAGCTGGATCTGGCAGCCGGGGATCACCCCAGCAAGTTCAGCGATGGAGGGCCGGGTCCACTAGAAGACCAGATGGTGGTGGTGGTCATGGTCCTGGCCACCTCGGCTCATCTGGGCAGCAGCGACCAGCGGGGGGGGGGGGGGGGGGGGGACACAGAGGATCACATCATCGGAGCATCCGCAGGGATCTGGCCCCAGCTCCATCTGCAGCCTGCACGGAGGGCTGGGGCGGACCTGCCCGTGCCCCAGGTGGCTCCCTGCCCTCCCTGGTAGCAGCGGCGGTGGTGTCCCGATGCAGAGGTCCGGCCCACGTTGGCTGCAGCGTCAGCTGATGCTGGAAAAGCCATGCAAGGCTGAATAGCCGATGGCGTCCCCCTCAGCCCTCCTAACTGTAGCCGATGATGGCGAACAGGGCGCATCAGGCAGCCGCAGCATCGTCTGGAGGAGCGACATCTCCTCCTCTGTGGCTGCCATCGGAGTAGAGCACTGCGAGCGGCAGCATCAGGCCCTCTGTGGTCGCGGTGGAGAAGCGGCCACGTTCCCATGGCAGCTGGAGTAGCGGCAGAGATCAGGCCTCCTCTGCTCACGCGTGTTCCACGTGCCCCGTTCCGGCGTCTGGCCTCCTAGGCAACAGCAGCCCACGTGGTGGAGGGGATCCAGCTCCCTGGATGCTTGGGACGGGCAGCCTCTTCGATCCCAGGTTGCGGACAACGCGTGCCCCCACGCACTGAAACTGTGGAGCGGCTAGACCGCACATAGCGGCTGGTGGGTTGGCGGCATCAGGCCCTCTGTGGACGCAGCATGGAGCCAGGTGCTGGGCAGCTCACAGCCGATCAGGATCTCCTCCGTGACCGCTGAGAGCAGGGAGGTCTGGCTTCGGGGCACCCTCATAGACATGGCATGTTCAGGATAACTGAAGACTTGGCTCCAGTTCATAAGTTAACAGCCTCAGAATGGAAGAAAGACCCATAGATTACTTGTCTTATATGTACCAGTTGACAAAGCAGATATGTATGTACATAATTAAGAAACTCACTGTTCCTTATAGGTTGTGTCGGCGCTGTTGCTGTTACTGCTGCCTCCATATTCCTTTTATTACAGCAATTTTCCTAAATAATACTTTAGCCCTTTAGCAGCCAATTTATTTAGAAGCTAGCAAGTACTCCAGGTCAATTTATTATAGCATATTTTTGTATTCTTTTGTGTTAGGTTTCCTAGCTTCTAATTAGCACTGCTGTAAGGTGTATTTATGGCCACTTGTCACTAGGGGTCAGTGTGAGACAATAAAAGAGGACTTTTGTTTTCATATCTTTTCTATGTTTTCTGCCCGGTAGGAGAGATCCAAGCAAGCAAAGAATTTACAGCACAAGTTCTGCCGGCTGAAGACAAAAGCAGTGAATTATCTTAAAGTGAGATCACTCGTTTGTGTCTGTTAACAGGTTAATGGTGTTGATTATAATAGGTAAGTTTGCTTTCATGAATTTTCACAATATGATTTTGATTGTATTTTCAATTTCGCAGGTAATTACTGTACATACACAGAATCCACTTACGCATTTTTTGTACAGGTGAATATATGTGTGGAAAGTTTTGCAATAATGGGAATATATGTTTTCACCAAATGCATTAAAATCAATGAGCATGAGAAAACACAATTTTGCATTGATGAATAGTTTGCAGAATTATGAGTCATTTCAAACGTATGCCTTCTCATTATGCGCAAAATTCATTTTGAAATAGTTTGAAATTTTGCATTATGTTTTTGAATCATAATTATGAATTTTACTGCAAAATTACTACTATACAAAATTCAAGTGCCAGCCATTAATCACATTCCCAAGATAGCACTGATACATCCTTCTTCTAATGCATTGTCCTCTGTTTTTCACCCCAAAAGTACCATAATAGGCAGATTTATAAATAGATCGATTCATAATATTTTAGTAACAGGGTCAATATACAATGAACAAAGGAGAGTTCCACTTTTTATTTGTTTATTTATTTTCCAGCACAGTTAAGCCTTGTACACATGCCTGATGTGGCTGATAATGACTGCCTCAGCCAACAATCAGGCATGTGTACGGCACCCGGCGATCTCCGATGCCCAACCTGCGAGGGATCCGCCGGACAGATCTACCCAACCCTAGCAACGCCAACACCCCTGCTGATCCCATTGCTTGGGATGCTCCCCACCCTCCGTGTGACTTCAAACATATGCCGCTCATCGTCCCTCAATCAACCAACACCCCCCATGCATAGCAACACAGCGTCGTCAGCTACAGAGCTAACATGGCCCAGGGATATCCTTCAAAGGGATCAGCTCCTGATCCCTGATGGGCAACATCCAATGGGCATGTGTACGAGCCCTAAGAGGGGCCAGTTGCTGTTTACAGCTCTATCATGCTGGTCTTGCTCAGTTTTAGGGATTCCCCACTCTATCCCAGAACCAGCTTTCATGGGGGCAAAATGTGGTTGCAAATCCCTCCAATTATGGCAAATGACAACAACAAACTGGCAGATATTCTAACCTTTTTTCTTTACAAGGTGAAATAAAAACTAATAAAAATAGTTGGAGTTCAATTTTAGTAAATTTGTTTGCTCATTACTGCTTACTTGACTGTCATCGAATACAATTCTTATTGCATACAGTTGTATACATATGAAACGGCCGGAGATAGTTGCAGAGTAATCACATGTACCCCTTCAGGTGTACACTGTTTAGCATATGCAATAGAAGTAATCCTGCAGCGGCCGCAGTTCTCAGCTTTCTGAGTTTATTTTTATTGCAGTAAAAAGTTGGCAGCTTAGAATGTTCTACAGCTGTTTCTGCTGAACTGTGGTTCACCATGGATGTGTCTATTTAGTTAAAAAAAATGTTCCCCCATAAATCAAAATGTTTCCTGTGACTGAAAAAGCATTGTGCTATAGTGTAATATAAACTTACTTTCACCTCATTTGTAGAACAATATGACAAAAAATTCCTATATTGGGTCAGCAGACAGCTTTTCGCTTCTTGCCTAAAATATACAATGTTTTACGGGACTTGGGGTTTTTTCTTCACCTGCAATGACAATTTGTACTGTAGTCCCGTAACACCTGCCATGCTTAGAACTAAACATCAATATTTCTAAGCTTACCATTTGTTAGACCAATATAAATACATGGAAACTTCCCATTCAACATCTGTGCTCTCTCTCTACTCCTCCTCACTCCAACTTCTGAAAACATTTAAGGAGAACCATGTGCTTCCATGTGTTTCCAAGCCACGCACTAATAAGACAGCAAACAATGTGTGTCACATTAAGCAATTTTCACATTTCGCAAGGGAAACCAAAACTTGCTTTTTCAATTTATGTAACACTAACTTTAATGGGATCTTTATCGTGATCTGTTTTGATGTGCGTAAGTTGCCACATCACATAGGTGTGAGTTCCAAATCATATAATAAAAATAATAATTAATTCATCCAGATTAATCCCATAGGTGTAAATGGCCCTTATTCAATACACTTTTTCACTTAAGCTTTCTCCTAGGTGATATTTTCACACTAATAAAATGCCTTTCAGCTAACAGCAAACACGAAAATACTCAGACGGTGCTTTTTCACCCACTTTTTGATACTTTTTCAATTTCAGAGCGCAGAAAAATTATTCAAAGCAGAATATAAAAAACTATGGGCCCGATCAAATTCACTTTCATCTTCTGTTAAAAATAACTATTCAGCACTCTGCAACAGTGATGAGCGAAAATGCCAATATTTTCTCGAAAATAGGTACAATTTTATTTTCGACAAGCAAAAATATGCTAGAATAATTTACCGTTTTTCGCTTTAATTTTCGCCAAAAAAGCGAAAATGTAGTTTAGCATTTGTTTGTTGCTTTCTGTAAGGCCTAACATGGGCATAAAATGGGAAGAGAAGAAATACCTTCCTATAAATTTTTGTGCAAAGCACATTTCGAATATAGCGGTTGTTTTCATAAATTGCTATTTAGTTGAAAATATGGCACTTGTTTTTTTTTTTAATTCACTATTTGGGCGCAAACAAAAAAAAAAAATAGGGTATTTTCGTGGAAAAAAACGTTAAAATGAAAATGGCATTTTCAATGTGAAAAGGACTTTGGCGAAAATTTGCAAGCAATACTGCTCTGCAATAGTAAAAGTGCCAAAAAGTAGCTGTACATTTTATTCTGGGTATTTTATTGCTTGCTGGTAGCTGAAAGGCATTAATAAGGTGTGAAAATATCAACTGGGAGAAAACTCAGGTGAAAAAGTGAATTGAATAAGGGCCAATGTGGCAAGTAATTGCTGGGCACTGCATACATTTTTTTGAGTAATAATTATTCTATTAGAGAAATGGTTTGCTAACAAGAAGTAGTCATCAGGCAAGATCCTGCATTGTGCTCATTGCTTGTATTTTTTGGCTTTGGAATAAACATTGCACCAAGAAGTTTAAGTTTACCCTACTATTGCTTATATATCTGCTCTAGCATTTAGCATTAGCGTTCGGTCTCTTGAAATTTCTAAGAATTAAAGCGGAATATAACCCTGCATTTCAACTTTGCTCTAAAACATTATTTACAGCATATTATATGCAAAAAGCATTTTTTTTTTTACTAGACCAGCATTGGAAGGGTTAAACACAGAGGTTTAAATTTTCGTGGAGAGATATGCAGAAGTTCAGATTGTTACATTCTATTTAGTTAAATGTATCTATTGAGAAATGTTACACACTGTTTGGCTGTCCTCCAGCTCCTTCTCAGTCAGAGAGAGTGAGTCCCATTCAACACTTAGATACATTTATGTAAACAAAATGTATCTATGGCAGCTTCGGATGGGTCTGCAGAAATCTCCAGGAACTTTAAAGCACTGTGTAACCCTTCCAATGCTGGTCTAGTAAAAAAAAAATGCTGGTTGCATATAATATACTGTAAATAATGTTTTAGAGCAAAGTTGAAATGCAGGGTTATATTCCGCTTTAAATATATTTTGATAAGAATTATGTCCCACATTCACACACCACATCTCTGAAATCACAAGATAAGGCCTAAATGGGACTTTAAATTGGATAATTTTTAGTAAATAAAAAATATGGATAGAAGCTACATCCTAGATGCATAAATGTAAACCACAAAAATATTTCAGTATTTGAAAACTTTACAAGATCATCATCACAAAGATGTAAATAAAATCACAAGCTTCAGATCATTATTACTTCCAAAAGCTATTGTAGTGTGTTTGAAGGCCTTGTACATCAGGATGGTGTACTTCCTGCATAGTATGGGTCAACAGTAAAAACAGTGACTTAAAAACAAGGGATAAGTACAGTGTAGTGGAAAGTAGGATTGCTGGAGGGCTTGCAATAACCGAGGTCAAGAGAAAAATGCTGTTTTACCCCCCATTTGATATTTTTTAATTTCAGGGGGCATTCAAGGGAATGCTTTTATTCGAATGCCAGTGTTAATATGCGTGGAGTGCAGAATCAAACTTACAGTAAGTCTAGCATCAGTGTAGAGGAAAAACGAGTCATTTAAAACAGTAGTAAGAATTGCAATAACAACAAAATATGTATGATTGGCTTGAAATTAGAGAGAAGCAGCTCCCAAGTAAAAGGAACAGGTGGTAGCAAATGGTAAGCCATGGTAGCAGTATTTCAGAAAAGAATGAAAGGGAATCCAGTGCTAGAAAACATTAGAACAGGGTGGTGTTTTTTGTGGTTAGCACTCTTGCCTTGCAGCGCTGGGTCCCTGGTTCTAATTCCACCCTGGGTACTCTCTGCATGGAGTTTGTATGTTCTCTCTGTGTCTGTGTGGGTTTCCTCCAGGCACCCTGATTTCCTCTGCCATCCCAAAAAACATACAAAGAAGTTAATGCCTTCCCCCTAAACCTATGATGAACTATGGTAGGTGTTAGATTGTGAGTCTCTCTGAGGGACAGTTAGTGACAATATTTCTTTTTTTGTGGGCAATATAACACTGCTTCACAACACAATACTATACAACAGTTTCTGCAAATATGTACTCTGCAAAGCACTGTGGAAGGAGTCAGCACACTATAAATAAATAATAAGTGTCAAGTGATGAAGAATGCATTAAAAAAGAAGACTTAGTAAGGGCATGCACATACATCTACAGCATACTTAAAGCGGTTTAAAACTCTGACAAAATATTCAACAAAAATGTGTTTTCCCACTTTTTATAACCCATACAATTATCATATTTGCTTTTGTGCACAAGTATTATAATTAATTTATAAATTATAACTTCCCAAAGTTCAGTTTATTTTCTTTGAAAGTTGCTGGTGCATTTTATTCATAACTGTTGTAATTCGGTTTTAAATGCAGCCATCAGTGATTTCTGACCTGTGGTTCACTCCAAGACTCATTAGCATAAGTTTCTGCACAGCCAGAGAATGTTTACTTGAATGTGTCAAGTAAAGAATGTATACAAAAGATAAGCTAATCACCAGTTGGGATGCGGCAGCCCCTGCAGGAGAAAAAGTCAGTCCTGTGATGTAACCCTTTAAATGCTGTTTTACTAAAAAAAACAAAACATTGTGTTAGTATAATATATGCTGTAAATAATCTTTTAGAGCAAAGAAGAAATACTGGGTTATATTCCACTTTAACTTACTCAAAATCATACCTGTGTAAAAATGCCAATAACATTGATAATTATAAAAAGATCACAAAGGCTATATGGATAAACTTTACAAGCTGACAGCAAATATATCTCTAGAAAGCACCATTTACTACATTTGATCAAAAAAATTAGTGGGATCATATAGTACAGTGCTGTCCAACTGGCGGCCCGCGGGCCGCATCCGGCCCGCCAGGCCTCCAGCTGCGGCCCGCTCGTCTCCCTGAGTTGCAGGCATGGCTTCCGCTATAGGCGCCATGCCTGCAACCTCATATCGTGCACTTTCCCGTGTCCCCGCTGGCGCTGGCGCTGCCTCAGCTCAGACCTCACAGATCGCGGCGACTGAAGAGAGCAGAGTGCGCATGTGTAGTACCCGCATACACGGAGTACTTCACATGCGGACATGACATCATTAGTCACTTCCGCATGTGAAGTTCCTCCGCGCGGGTGCTATGCGCTCTCTGCTCTCTTCAGTCGCCGCGATCTGTGAGGTCTGAGCTGAGGCAGCGCCAGCGGGGACACGGGAGAGGACAGCGCTGATGAAAGGTAACGGGGACTGGACACCTCGCAATCTAACTTGGGGGGCACCTGTCACTATCTAGCTAGGGGGCACCTGTCACTATATAACTTGGGGGCACCTGTCACTATCTAACTTGGGGGGCACCTGTCACTATCTAACTGGGGGGCACCTGTCACTATCTAACTGGGGGGCACCTGTCACTATCTAACTTGGGGGGCACCTGTCACTATCTAGCTGGGGGGTACCTGTCACTACCTAACTTGGGGGGCACCTGTCACTATCTAACTTGGGGGGGGGGCACCTGTCACTATCTAACTTGGGGGGGGGGCACCTGTCACTACCTCAGCTGGGGGGCACCTGTCACTATCTAACTTGGGGGGCACCTGTCACTACCTCAGCTGGGGGGCACCTGTCACTATCTAACTTGGGGGCACCTGTCACTATCTAACTTGGGGGGCACCTGTCACTATCTAACTGGGGGGCACCTGTCACTACCTCAGCTGGGGGGACACCTGTCACTATCTAACTGGGGGGCACTTGTCACTACCTCAGCTGGGGGGACACCTGTCACTACCTCAACTGGGGAGGCACCTGTCACTATCTAACTGGGGGGCACCTGTCACTACCTCAGCTGGGGGGAAACCTGTCACTACCTCAACTGGGGAGGCACCTGTCACTATCTAACTGGGGGGCACCTGTCACTACCTCAGCTGGGGGACACCTGTCACTAACTGGGAGGCACCTGTCACTACCTCAGCTGGGGGGACACCTGTCACTATCTAACTGGGGGGCACCTGTCACTACCTCAGCTGGCCACACCACAGCATCACCGCCAGCCCGGCCAAAGCATCACCGCAAGGCCTTTCAGCCCACACATTATCCCCAATCCAGCCAAAAACAGTATAGCCAGGCACAGCAGCCAGTAGAGGAGAATGTAAAAGCCAGGTGAGAGGTGTCTACCATATTAAGGGGGCATTCTGCCTATTTATGTGAAATGCTGTCTATTTATGTGCCTCATGATTGCTGAATTTGTCTTCTTGGGTGTCTCATGATTTGTTGGGGGCATCATGATTGCTGAATTTGTCTTGTTGGGGGCCTCAAGATTGCTGAATGTGTCTTGTTGGGAGCCTCATGATTTGTTGGGGGCCTCATGATTGCTAAATTTGTCTTGTTGGGGGCATCATGATTGCTGAATGTATCTTGTTGGGGTCCTCATGATTTGTTGGGGGCCTCATGATTGCTAACTGCGAGACTATGAGAAAAGCTGAATCATCATCATATGAGACAATAGCATTAAACCTACTTTTTTAGCTTTTGAAAACGGAAAATAAAACTGGGAGGTTCTAAAAAAAAGAATACATTTTTCAGGAGCGGGATGGATGAAATTGTTTATCTTCACAGTTTATTTTCAACTTGGATTTTCCATAATGTTCATGTATGAGTTAAAACGTTTGTATGTAGTTTAAATTGCTGTTGCCACTTTGCGATAAAGTGACTTTTGGGTTGCAGTTTGGGCACTCTGCCTCCAAAAGGTTCGCCACCACTGTCCTGATATAATGTCCCACATTGCTAACTTCATGTAAATTTGTCTCCACCCATGGCCACACCCACATTCTGGTCCATGGCCACACCCATTTTTCGGCGCGCCGCTCTACGCAAAACGGAACCCTTGTTTTTCAGCGTGCTGCGCGCGCCACACAGCTTCAATGACCTCTTGAATTGCATTTTGTGGGGATCTGCTGCCAATTGCATTGCATTTTGTGGAAAGTGCTGCCAATCTAATTGTCCTTTAATTGCATTTTTTTTACTGCGGGGGGGCTCCAGCAAGAACCTTCGGCCCTCCACCATGAGGTCTGAAAAAACAATGGCGCTCCATGCCCATGAAGTTGGACAGCACTGATATAGTAGATCATATAGTAGAAAAGGTGATTGAAACCATAGCAATGCACATAGAAGAGGCAGGTATGACCAGAATACAGCCAATTATTAAATATATGAACCTGTACATTCACATAGGGTAAATCAAGCAAGAGCAAACAAGCAAAATCTATAATAGCAACTGTGAGAGAACGCGTAAAAGCCAACGCGTGTGCTGCTAAGGAGGCGGCTGATTCCGCGTCCAATGCGGCGGTTTGCACGCGGAAGCGTGCGTCTGGTAACAGGGCAGAACGCGGAAAAGCCGCCGCATGTAACAACAGCAAGGCGGCTGGTTCCGCGTCCAGCGCGGCGGTTTGTACGCGGCAGCGTGTGTCTGGTGTGGCTGAGTCTGTTAGTGCACACAGGCTTAGGAATATGCGCGCGCGCGTGCTGAGAGGCAGAACTCTTATACTGGGCAAGGAGAGATCAGCTGATCACGCCGATCAGCTGACTCCAGAACAACTTACTATTGGTTGATCAATTAGGGGTGGTGCCGGAGAGAACTACTTCATATATAGACTGCTGGCCAGTCTCAAGTTGTCTGCCGTTGCGAACACTACGTGGAAGCACTCAGACCTTAGTCAGATCCAACAGTGTGTTTGAACCAGGTGGACCTGGGAATTCACACTGAGCCAGATTACTTGTACTGTTATTCTGTTTATGCTTAGACTAGTTCCAGGGTTTAGAGACCATGGACCTCACACCCAGACTAGGGAACTTGTGTTATCTATCTGTTATTTTTCAGACTAGTTCCAGGGTGTAGAGACCACGGACCTCACACCCAGACTAGGGAACTTGTGTTATCCATCTGTTATTCTTCAGACTAGTTCCAGGGTGTAGAGACCATGGACCTCACACCCAGACTAGGGAGCTTGTGTTATCCATCTGTTATGCTTCAGACTAGTTCCAGGGTGTAGAGACCATGGACCTCATACCCAGACTAGGGAACTTGTGTTATCCATCTGTTATACTTCAGACTAGTACCAGGGTGTAGAGACCACGGACCTCACACCCAGACTAGGGAACTTGTGTTATCCATCTGTTATACTTCAGACTAGTTCCAGGGTGTAGAGACCACGGACCTCACACCCAGACTAGGGAACTTGCGTTATCTATCTGTTATTCATCAGACTAGCTCCAGGGTGTAGAGACCAAGGACCTCACACCCAGACTAGGCATTGTTGATATCTGTTATGACTTACTGCTTTCCTGACTATCCCTTTGATCTCTGATTCGGTACCTCGCATATCTGATATTCCGTTGCCAGACCCTGCTTGCCTTGGATACCAAATCAGCCTTCTGTCTTTGTACTTTATCTGTCCGTGTGTTGCCGACCAGGCGTGCCCGACCTCCA
Source organism: Hyperolius riggenbachi (assembly GCF_040937935.1). Classification (NCBI taxonomy): domain Eukaryota; kingdom Metazoa; phylum Chordata; class Amphibia; order Anura; family Hyperoliidae; genus Hyperolius; species Hyperolius riggenbachi. The sequence continues at coordinate 158,491,376 of NC_090646.1, forward strand.
GAGCTATCTCTCCTCTTAAGAGATAGTCTCCAGATCAGATAGTGACATCCACCTTCAGGTGTCACTCACTCTCTGGTCCTTCCTATCTCCAGCCTGACTCCACCCCTCGGAGAGTCTCAGGCTGCTGGAAGGTTCCTGTGCCCTCAAGAGCAGTATTCCTTTACTGCCTATGATCACCTGCTCAGCAGGTGCATTACTCAAAGTACTACTGTTACACCAAACACTCACATACTTATAGGTGTCCAGAGGTTAGCAATATATCTGTATTATCGGTGATTCTGCAGATCATCAATAATCAAGTATATATCTGCATTCTTGGTAATACTGCAGATCACCAATAATCAGATTCTCTCTGCGTGCTGACACCAATCGTTACAGAATGGCAGACCAAACCCAAATGGACGCACTCCGCAGCCATCTCGATGCACTCACCACTACGGTGGAAAATTACACCCGAGTGCTGGACAGTCACCAGACTCAAATCAACACTTTGTCTGGGACTGTACAAGTTTATCAGACGGCTGTGGATACCGTGCGATCTCCTCCTAGCACAGACATACGCATGTCTGTACCTGAAAAGTTTTCTGGTCACAGATCTGACTTCTGGAATTTTAGAAACAGAGTGTTATCATACTTTGAGTTAAGGCCTAATTCATCAGGAACCGTAGCACAGAGAGTAACCTTTATTAAGACTCTATTGTCAGGGGATTCCCAGACTTGGGCATATAGTCTTCCCACGGGGGATATGGCCCTGACCTCGGTGGAGGAATTTTTCAAAGCAATGGCTATAATTTACGATGACCCGGACATTGCCTCTACCGCTGAGCGGAAGCTCAAGTTGTTACAGCAGGGCAAAGGACTGGCAGAAAACTATGCTGCGGAGTTTAGAAAGTGGGCAGTGTCAGCTAGATGGGACTCATTCGCCCTTTTAGACTGTTTCTTATCAGGGTTGTCAGACGCAGTTTCTGATCTAATGCTGGGTCATCCTGAGCCCAAATCCATCGATGAGGCCATTTCATCGGTCATCAGAATTGATCGTCGTCTACGATACCAAAGACAGACCCGGGGTAGGAACAATGTGAGATACTTGTCCTACGCAGCATCTCCTTCTGTTCCATCTCCTCCTGCTTCACCTCCGCCGGAACCAATGCAGATTGATCGGTCGAGATTGTCTCAGGTGGAACGGAGACGCAGAGAAGCAGAGCAGCTCTGTCTATACTGTGCAGAGGGGGGTCATAAAGTGCATCGGGAAATGCTGCCGCCTAGGTGTAGTCGGAGGTAATACCCTAGGCACGCAGTTATTACCTCTAGATGATAAACGTTTTCTTCTCCCTTGTACTATATCCTGGCAGGTAATACCCTAGGCGCGCAGTCATTACCTCTAGATGATAAACGTTTTCTTCTCCCTTGTACTATATCCTGGCAGGATAAGACAGAGACTACTGAGGCCTTCATAGATTCTGGCTCAGCAGCTAATTTTATGGATTATGAATTTGCTAAGAAATTGGGGATTCCGATCTCCCCACTAAAACAACAGATTCGAGTCACTGCAGTGGATGATTCCCCCCTGCAGAGTAACCACCCTCTCTCTCAGACCCCGGACTTAGAGGTCACAATAGGGGTGTTGCATAAAGAAAGTTTACCATTTTTTGTGTTACGAATGGCAACCTCCACGATCATTCTTGGCATGCCATGGTTACAAATTCACTCACCTCAGATCAATTGGGCTACGGGTCAGCTAACTAGCTGGTCTGCCCATTGCTATCATCATTGTCTAGCGAAAGTAACCTTTGGTAAAACCAAGATTCACATGGAGGGATTGCCAGATCAGTATTCAGAATTTGTGGACGTGTTTTGTCCCAAGTCAGCAGATAAACTTCCTCCACACCGTCCTTTTGATTGCCCCATTGATCTCAGGTCTGGTTGTATGCCCCCTAGAGGTCATCTCTATAATTTATCTGGGCCAGAGAAATTGGCCATGCAGGAATACATCCGAGAGAACTTAGCTAAAGGTTTTATCTGCCCTTCTCGGTCCCCGGCAGGGGCAGGGTTCTTTTTTGTGAAAAAGAAGGATGGAGGCCTCCGTCCATGCATTGATTATCGGGGCTTAAATAAAATTACAGTAAAAAATCGCTATCCTTTGCCTTTAATAGATGATTTATTTACTCAAGTCACCAATGCTAAGATTTTCTTGAAACTGGATTTGAGGGGTGCTTACAACCTTGTGTGGATCAGGGATGGTGATGAATGGAAGACGGCCTTTAACACGCCCGACGGGCACTACGAGTACCTGGTGATGCCCTTCGGGGTTGTGTAATGCCCCGGCCGTCTTTCAAGAGCTGATTAATGAAGTCTTTAGAGAAGTATTGGGCAGATTCGTCTTAGTATATTTAGACGACATATTAATCTTCTCGTCCAACCTCTCTGAGCACTGAGAGCATGTTAAGTTTGTGTTACGGAAGTTGAGACAAAATATGCTGTACGCTAAACTGGAGAAATGCATTTTCGAAGTGACCTCTGTTGCCTTTCTGGGGTACATAATTTCAACCTCTGGCCTCTCTATGGACCCTGGAAAAGTTTCAGCTGTTTTGGAGTGGCCCCAACCTGTGGGACTGAAGGCTCTCCAGAGGTACCTGGGGTTCACCAACTACTATAGGAGATTCATAAAGGGGTACTCTACGGTGACCTCACCTCTCACCAGTCTCGCAAAGAAAGGGGCAGATACTCATCACTGGTCCCCTGAGGCCCATGCTGCTTTCTCCACTGTGAAGAAATTGTTCTGTACTGCACCCATTTTGAGACATGTCGACACCACTTTCCCCTTTATTGTGGAGGTAGATGCCTCTGAGTTAGGGGTAGGGGCTGTGCTGTCTCAGCGTTCTGGGTTGCAGGGAAAATTACACCTCTGTGCCTATTTTTCACGTAGGTTTTCACCCGCAGAGAAGAACAACGATATAGGCAATAGGGAACTTCTAGCCATTAAGTTGGCCTTCGAGGAATGGCGACATTGGCTAGAGGGTGCAGAACATACCATTACTGTCTATACTGACCACAAGAATTTGGAGTACATTGAGGGCGCAAAGAGACTTAGCCCCCGACAGGCCCGGTGGTCATTATTTTTCTCGAGATTCAGATTTATAATCACGTATACCCCTGGTAGTAAGAACATCAAAGCTGATGCCTTGTCCAGATGTTTTGAGCCCGAGACAGCACAGCCCTCAGACCCAGAAACCATTCTTCCTCAGAAAGATTGTTCTGGCCGCCACTGAGACCTGGAGGGACTGGACAGAAATGATGGGTCCGTTCCAACAGGATGTACCAGAGGGGAAACCTGAAGGGGTCATGTTTGTATCATTGCCTTTTCGTCTACAAATACTGCAGTTGTTCCATTCCCACAAGAATGCTGGGCATCCCGGGGCCACCAGAACTCAGGACCTCATTGCGAGATGTGCCTGGTGGCCGTCATTGGCAACTGACTGCAAAGAGTATGTAAGAGAATGTGCAGCGTGTGCTAGGAGCAAACCCTCCCGTCAGGCACCTGTTGGGACATTGCAACCATTGCCAGTCCCGAGTGAGCCATGGACCCATCTGTCCATGGATTTTGTGGGCGAACTCCCCAGGTCTGAGGGCATGACGGTCATTTGGGTGGTAGTCGATCGATTCAGCAAGATGGCCCATTTTGTCCCCCTAAAAGGACTGCCCTCAGCCCAGGAGTTGGACGATCTCTTCATCCAACATATTTTACGGCTGCGTGGTATTCCGGAAAATATAGTGTCAGATCGGGGAGTCCAATTTGTTTTTAAGTTTTGGAGGGCATTCTGCCATCAGTTAGACATGGAGCTATCTTTTTCATCAGGCTACCACCCACAGACCAATGGCCAGACCGAGAGAACCAATCAGTCTCTGGAACAGTTTCTGAGGTGTTATGTGGCAGATGTTCAAACCGACTGGGTCAAATTCCTGTCATTTGCAGAATTTGCACAAAACAATTTAAAAAGCTCCTCATCAGGTTTTCCCCCATTCCAGGTGGTGACAGGAAGGTCACCTAAGTTCACCCCAATACCAGTGGCTGCCACTTCATTTCCAGCCCTGGAGGATTGACAGAATTCCTTAAAGCAGATTTGGGGAATGGTAGAAAGAAATTTGAGGAGGGCTTTTCAGAGTCAGAAGAAACAGGCTGATAAGAGACGTTCCATAGAGTGGGAATTCCTTCCAGGAGACTTGGTCTGGGTGTCCACACGACATTTGGCTCTGAAGCAACTGTCTCCCAAGTTAAGTCCCAGATTTGTGGGTCCATTTCCAGTGACCAGGAAAATCAATGATGTCACTTATGCCATTGATCTCCCTACCAGCATGCGAGGTGTGAGATCGTTCCATGTGTCCTTGCTCAAGCCGGCAGTGCACGTGGATTCCGCCCCCCCCCCCCCCCGTGTTGATTGATGACCAACCTGAGTATGAAATTGAGAAGATTCTAGACTCCTGGCTTGTGCAGAGCTCCATGCAGTATTTAGTGCACTGGAAGGGGTATGGCATTGAGGAGAGGACTTGGGTGCTAGAATGTCGCATGCACGCAGAGGAGTTCCATAGCTTGCATCCTGAAAAGCCGGGCAGGAGATGTCCGGAGTCCACTCCTCGGGGGGATACTGTGAGAGAACGCGTAAAAGCCGCCGTGTGTGCTGCTAAGGAGGCGGCTGATTCCGCGTTCAATGCGGTGGTTTGCACGCGGAAGCGTGCGTCTGGTAACAGAGCAGAACGCAGAAAAGCCGCCGCATGTAACAACAGTAAGGCGGCTGGTTCCACGTCCAGCGCGGCGGTTTGCACGCGGCAGCGTGTGTCTGGTGTGGCTGAGTCTGTTAGTGCACACAGGCTTAGGAATATGCGCGCGCTGAGAGGCAGAACTCTTATACTGGGCAAGGAGAGATCAGCTGATCACACCGATCAGCTGACTCCAGAACAGCTTACTATTGGTTGATCAATTAGGGGTGGTGCTGAAGAGCACTACTTCATATATATAGTTACTGCTGGCCAGTCTCAAGTTGTCAGCCGTTGCGAACACTACGTGGAAGCACTCAGACCTTAGTCAGATCCAACAGTGTGTTTGAACCAGGTGGACCTGGGAATTCACACTGAGCCAGATTACTTGTACTGTTATTCTGTTTATGCTTAGACTAGTTCCAGGGTGTAGAGACCACGGACCTCACACCCAGACTAGGGAACTTGTGTTATCTATCTTTTATTCTTCAGACTAGTTCCAGGGTGTAGAGACCACAGACCTCACACCCAGACTAGGGAACTTGCGTTATCTATCTGTTATTCATCAGAGTAGCTCCAGGGTGTAGAGACCAAGGACCTCACACCCAGACTAGGCATTGTTGATATCTGTTATGACTTACTGCTTTCCTGACTATCTCTTTGATCTCTGATTCGGTACCTCGCATATCTGATATTCCGTTGCCAGACCCTGCTTGCCTTGGATACCGAATCAGCCTTCTGTCTTTGTACTTTATCTGTCCGTGTGTTGCCGACCAGGCGTGCCTGACCTCGAGAGCTATCTATCCTCTTAAGAGATAGTCTCCAGATCAGATAGTGACATCCACCTTCAGGTGTCACTCACTCTCTGGTCCTTCCTTTCTCCAGCCTGACTCCACCCCTTGGAGAGTCTCAGGCTGCTGGAAGGTTCCTGTGCCCTCAAGAGCAGTATTTCTTTACTGCCTATTATCACCTGCTCAGAAGGTGCATTACTCAAAGTACTACTGTTACACCAAACACTCACATACTTATAGGTGTCCAGAGGTTAGCAATATATCTGTATTATCGGTGATGTTGCAGATCATCAATAATCAGGTATATATCTGCATTCTTGGTGATACTGCAGATCACCAATAATCAGATTCTCTCTGCGTGCTGACACCAATCGTTACAGCAACAGTCTATTTTGGAGCCCTTGGTAAGCCCATCAAACACTGAAAATAATAATTAAAACACACTTGGTGCTGTGAGACTTAGCACCCATCAGAAATCTGCATTACTAAAAACAGTCATATTTAACTTCAATAACTTTGAGTATCTTAAGTCCCATACCCACCACACATGATTTTCCTGATGACTGGTGATTTTTTTGGGCGACGAACATTTCTTTCCGTGATCTCGTGATGTGGGTACAGGAGTGTGATCAAGTTAACGACATGTAGCGATGGTGGCTCGTGTAACATCAAGTGACGTCGCGCATACCCTTTGGCTGGAAGATGGATCCTGGAATGCTCATCCTCAGGAAGATGTTGCTGGATCCATCTTCCTCCGTCGGGTGGTGAGTATTTAGCTTTAGCTCTTTTGAGATTAAATCCAGTTAATAACAGTCATTTAACACAGACAGCTGAACTGCAGAGTTGCCAGGTAGTCCAGCCTCCAGTCTGCCGGCCAGTGAGCAGCACCTTTCAATTGAATGCAGCTGAATGGCAGTATGTGTAACTCTGTGCCAGTGCTTGACATGCAATCTTTAAGCAAGAAACCACCTGCACACATCTGAGTATGGCTGCTGCTGGGCTCAGATAGGCCAGTGCACCAGGGAGCAGCTGACAGCCTGCAGCTGAACACATGAAGGAGGCCTTATAGTTTATTGACTTTTTAATAAGTAGTCAATATGATTACTGGAACACTATTTATGTTTCCAATCCCCTACACTTTCCCTTTAGAAATGGCCCGAACCTCAAATTTTTGGTTCGCGAACCGCGTTCACGAACTTCCGCAAACGTTCGCGAACATTCAAACTTTTGTGAACCGCAATAGACTTCAATGGGGAGGTGAACTTTGAAAACTAGAAACATTTATGCTGGCCACAAAAGTGATGGAAAATATTTTTCCAGAGGTCTAACATCTGAGTTTTTGCATGAATGAGTGGGACAGATGCCAAAAGTCCCGGGGAAAAATGTGGATTTGACACAAAGCAGCATTTTAAGGGCAGAAATCACATTGCATGCTAAATTGGAGGCCTAAAGTGCTTTAAAACATCTTGCATGTGTATACATCAATCAGGTAGTGTAATTAGTGTACTGCTTCACACTGACAGACCAAACTCACTGTGTAACGCACCGCAAACAGCTGTTTGTGTAGTGATGGCCATGCTGGACTGGTGCACACCATGGCCAGAGTGCAGGCCATGCCGGTTTTCAAGCCCATATGGTCGCCGGGCTGAGGTAGCTCAATGACAGAACAGTGACTGTCCAGCTGATCGAATTTGGTCTGTCCACAATGAAGCAACAACCTTATCATCTTGGGTGTGCCCCCCCCCCCCCCCCCGAAACACTCATACAGCCGTCAGTCATTGTTTCAATGTGATACGCAAGCCCCTTCACCGCGGCAAGGTACGATCACGAAGGGGAATTGACACATGTACATGCCTTTTGTTTTGTTGTTGCAGCTGCAGTGCAGACAAAAAAATTAGGCAGGCATGTACACGCACCAGAAAAATTATTATAGCGGCCGCTGCTAACAGCGGCATTAAAAATTCAGGAATTTGCCTGGAGTCCTGGTGGACCCTGTTGGTGGTGGCGGAGAAGGCAGTCACACGGAGTGCAGGCAGAGATGCTGTGTGTGGGGACTGACTTAGTCTTCAGGCAGGCCTGAGCGTGCTTTGCAGACCAGGCATTCGTGGTCAGATGGACCCTTGACCCAACGCTGTGTGCCAGAGATGTCACCACTTGCCTTTCAACATCATGGTACAGTTTAGGTATCGTCTTTTTTGAGAAATAATTGTGGCCTAGTATCTTCCACTGCAGTGTGTGGCTTTGCTTTTGTGTGCTGCTTTTCCAAGGTGGTCATCCCATTGCAGTTTGTGCTTTGTAATCATGTGCCTTTGTAAGGTAGTTGTGCCTACGCGGGTCTTGGTCTGTATACATAGCGAGTTTTTGGCCATTTGGAGTACTTTAAAGAGAATCTGTATTGTTAAAATCGCACAAAAGTAAACATACCAGTGCGTTAAGGGACATCTCCTATTACCCTCTGTCACAATTTCGCCGCTCCCCGCCGCATTAAAAGTGGTTAAAAACAGTTTTAAAAAGTTTGTTTATAAACAAACAAAATGGCCACCAAAACAGGAAGTAGGTTGATGTACAGTATGTCCACACATAGAAAATACATCCATACACAAGCAGGCTGTATACAGCATTCCTTTTGAATCTCAAGAGATCATTTGTGTGTTTCTTTCCCCCCTGAGGGGGGAGTGCATAGCAGAACCACAACACTGAAGAACTTGGCAGCCTTCCAGACACAGGCTGACAAGTCTGACAAGGGAAAGATACATTGATTTATTACAGAGACTGTGATAGTACAAAGTGCTGCAGTAAGCCAGAACACATTAGAATAGCTTTTGGAACTTGTAGGATGATAAAAAAACAGGATGCAATTTTTGTTACGGAGTCTCTTTAATGTTTAGCTTGCTGACAGCTAGCTGGTTTGAAAATTCCCGGGAGTAAAAACAGACTGCCTATTGTATGTGTGTGCAGTGTCCGGTGTGAATGACACAGCCGGCTGTGCAACAGTATAAGTTGGTTAACCCCAAATTTGCTCTGTTTTAAAGGGGTTCAGGGGTAACTTTGTTATGGCAGTTTTGTAATAAAGAAGATTATGTATAGTAGACAAGCTTGGAATTGTTTGGTGTTGGTAGCGTAGTTTAACCACTCTTGGCTCCCCTCCATGAAGGGTACATATCAGATTAATAATCAAAGCGCAGGATATTGTTGGATTGATATTACAAATGTGCAGCTGTCACATCACACACACAGGTACCGTGAACAGGTGCAGCGACTGGTAGTGGTATATAAAACTGCGTGCGATCACGTAGGTAGGTAGGTGCACTGAACAGTGAACAGGTACAGTGATTGGGATTACAAATATGCAGCTGCCTGTCACACACACACAGGCAGGTACCCTGAACAGGTGCAATGACTGGAGGTATTAACAATGCATGCGTTCACGTAGGTATAGGTAGGTAGGTGCACTGAACAGTGAACAGGTGCAGTGATTGGGATTACAAATGTGCAGCTGCCTGTCTCACACACACACACACACACACAGGTACCGTGAATAGGTGCAATGACTGGTGGTATTAACTATGCGTGCGCTCATGTAGGTATAGGTAGGTGTACTGAACAGTGACCAGGTGCAGTGATTGGGATTACAAATGTGCAGCAGCCTGTCACACGCACAGGTAGTCACTGAATGTGCTGGGCCTGGCAGTGGCACAGTAGGAATTACCAAGGCTGTCTATGCAACACAAGTGTCTGTGGGACACACACACACACACACACACACACACACACACACACACACACACATATACACACATACACACATACACACAAAAATAGATCACAAGAACAAGATTAGCTCTCAAAAGAGCTGTTGAGGGGTGCTTTTTTTAGCAATAAGAATCAGCAAGGAGCAAGCTAACAAGCCTACAAGAGCCTAACTAAGCTTTCTCATAGCTCTCTTTGCAGCAGCAGCAGCCGCTCTCCCTTCTCTAATTACTGCAGGCACACGAGTGAGTCCAATGCCTGATGCTGCCTGCCTTTTATAAGGGGGGGGGGGGATGGGGCTCCAGGAGGGAGTGTAGCCTGATTGGCTACAATGTGGCTGCTGACTGTGATGTAGAGGATCAAAGTTGACCCTAATGATGCACTATGGGGGCGAATCGAAATTCCGGAAAAGTTTGCGGTTCTCCACAATCGCGAATCCCGGAAGTTCGCCGGCGAACTGTTCGGGTCATCTCTATTTCCTTTTCCCCTTCCTCAAAAACTGGGACTAAGCTTACAAAAAAATCTTGTTACAAAGAGAAGTACACCGCTCACCACCCCACCAAGTCAGCCAAGAGCAGGATCACGGGCAGCCAGAACCCCTTGAATACTGTAAAAAAAGGAAGATCCGCTTCACTGGCGTATAAAAGTCTGATCTTTATTTAAGCATAAATAGGCTGGACAACATATTAGCTCACGCATATCGGAGCCTCACACTCGCTCCTTAGTCATAGCCAAGACAAGAAAAAATCTTGTGTTTCCAAAATCTAAGTTTACTTCATTACAAGAGAAGGGCTGAGAATAGGCCTGGCTTTAGTAAACATTTCTTTATCATGAAAACTTTCACCTCAGATCTTGTTCTCAAAAATTCTCAAAAAAACTGCCAGAAATATTCTGTCCATAATATTACGTCTAAGCAACAGTTACAGATCCTGAAAAAGCATGCAGGTCACATGACTTCGCTTTGACAAAAGTTGCTGTATGATTGCCGCAGGTGTGTGATTGAAATTATTAAATCCAGAAGATAAGTGTGACAGCCAGTCAGGGTCGGTTCAAGTAACAATTGGGCCCTAGGGCAAAATTAGCCTGGGGGCCCCCCAACAGACTCCCCCAACCAAAAAGCGTCATTAGAGGCCCTTTGTTGCACTCAAACGTCCCTCCTGGGCCCCTGAGCTGGCTGCTGACCCTCCTCCAATCACCTTCCAACTTAACAGACTCTGCAGAGTCCCTGGGGAGAAACAGTTAAGATGGGGAGGGCTCTGGGGCCCTAGGGCAATTGCCCATTTTTTCCTATGGTAGCTCCGGACCTGCAGCCAGGTGCCTAGTATTTATTAGACTTAAGTCATTAATGGCAGCTTTTACAATTTCTTAGTAGGTCTTCTTCAATCATAAGCTTATATAGTTATCATAAGCTTAGATATTTACACTAGTGGTATTTGGACATATGATCCTTGCTCTCAGTATTGGCCCTGATCATTAAAGTATATCCGAGGCAATATGTGACTTGTTGAGATAAACATGTGTATGTACAGTGCAAAACATATTAAATAACCAGGCTGTTTCACTTGTTTTATTTTGTTGCCTGAAAGAGCTCATTTCTAGGCATAGAAGTGACTGCTTCTGTCTTGTAGGTACCTTGATATAGTAAACATCACTGATAAGCAAATTACAGTCATCAAAGTCTTCCTGGCAGAATACAACTTCTGAGAGCAGGGAAAGATAAAATACATGAACTATTGACCTTTTTCTAACTTTGGGACACTTAATAGGCTGCCACTGATAAGAGACAGTAAAATATCCAACCTATTTTGCAAATGTTTAAATATAGAAGAAAACCATGACATACTTAAAAAATAAGTCATTTTTAGGAGTAGTAGGATTAATACAATTGTTTGTGTCATCAGTTTATTGTCAGCTATCGTTCACTTTAAGTAAAATACCTACATATCCATTGAGTAGAGAGTTGGAAGATTCCGTACAATGGAAAAGTACGGTTTGTACTTGAATTTTCAGATTTATGTGAAAATCTGTAGAAGATTTTATTCTTCAACTTGGATTTTCAGATTTATATGAATAGTCTGTAAATGCCAATCATCAGTCCATAACTGTAACCCGCCTGCATCTATCCCCAGCCGTTTATAGCTTTTCATTTATCAAAGGAAATAATTAGCACACATTGTGGCAGCTAGTGATGGAATTTATTCATTTGGAAGCCATGCGTTTCCTGTCATTAAAACTACATCATGTCCTTCCTTCTCTATTAAACTTCAAGTCAGGGCAGTAAGAAGTCACTAAAAGGAAATGAAGAGTTTTTTGGCATTGTGCCCTACAGATGATTTAATACAACAGAGTAGAGCAGGCTCGGAGTGCATGTCAATACGGCCATCTTCACCATTCCAGACCGCAGCTTCCATCATGATTGGCTTCTGGAATGGTAGCGTGCCCCATATGATCTGCGCTTTGAGTTCCTGCTAAATATTGTTATGAGATATAAGTGAATTATTGTGGTATTCTGTAGGGATGTATGGATGATTTTGAGTCATTTTATACAATACAATTAATTTAATTGAGCACATGGAAGTGGTAATTAAGAATAACTAGTCAAAACAGAAGCACTTAGAAATAACCGGAATTTCTGTATATATGTACAAATATATGATATATTTTGTAAACAACACAGTAGGGTATTGTAGTCTTTCTAAGTACAACTTTAGACACACAACATTTACTGTATATTGCGCTTTTCTCCTGGTCAGCTCAAGGTGCCGGCGCTGCAGCCACTAGGGCACATTCAGTAGGCAGTAGCAGTGTTAGGGAGTCTTGCCCAATGTCTCCTACTGAATAGGTGCTGGCTTACTTAAACCCAGGTCTCCTGTGTCAGAGGAAGAGCCCTTAACCAGTACACTATCCAGCAACTGCTGCTTTACAACAGTAACATGCTCCAAAAGCCAAACATACATCCACAGCTGTTGGATTTATAGTATATCATGTTGTAAAGGGCCATTAAATCAGTTTTGCAGACAGCTGTATTTGACTTTCGTCAATACAACAAGATATGGATGGCTGTAACTCTGTGGTAGGACTTCCAAAAAAGAGTTGTTACAGAGTACCCAGTTAAATCACCTAAAACCCCAACCACTAGGATTTTGTAGATTGGAGCACCAAGAAGAACAAAAGGTCCCCTTTTAAAAAAACGAAAAAGGTGTGTTGCGTCCACTTCCCAGAAAAGTTGTTTCCAATTCCAGGTATTCAACTTTGCTTGACCAAAGAGTTACTCCAATAAAGCATTGTTTCAGATCAGTAGATTAATATGCTTATGCTTCAAAGGTAGACCTTCGGTTTAGTCCGGCTTTTGCGAACACCCAACTATTTTCTCTGTAACACAGTCCACTCTGCAACTGTGTATTAATCTGAGACATATGTATATGCTTTATCCTCTTGTCGACTGCCTAACGCCGTATGGCGGTGGCCGAGTGGCTCTGTTTTTCCTCCTTTCCGCCATATGGCGTCATCTCAAGAGAGGCGCGATTTGACGGGTGAGCTCTCCCATAAATAAACACCGCAGGGCACAGCAATCAGCCTGGTAAATGTATTTATATAGTGCTGACATCTAACGCAGCGCTGCACAGAGTATTGCCTTGTCACTTAGCTGTCCCTCGGAGGGGCTCACAATCTAATCCCTATCATAGGCATATGTGTATGTATTGTGTATTGTATGTAACGTAGTCTAGGGCCAATTTGGGGGGTGGGGGAATACCTTATATTATTAAATATGTATTTTTTTTATAAAAATAAAAAAAAATATTGCAGCAGCAAACAAATACCACCAAAAGAAAGCTCTATTTATGAGAAAAAAAGGAGGTAAAATTAATGTGGATGCTATGTTCTATGTCTAAGCAATAAACCATGAAGTTGTGAAGTGCCAAATTGTAAAAAAAATGGCCTGGTCACTAGGAAGTAGAAACCTCTGGTCCTCCTTAAGTGGTTAAGACCTGTGGGAGAAAGGTGCTTTACAAATGTTATTGCATTGTATTGTTATTGTATGTTTTATGACATTTTGTACTAGTACATCAGGTTGAGGCTTCTAGTTTTACTTTCCCTGGACTAGAGAGGGTTTATTTTGCCAAGAGGGGTGGCAGTTTACATTGCAGTTTGTTGGGCAGGAGATGTGGCACATTTTCAAATTGGATACCAGAATGTCTTGAGGATTATCATTATGATGTTAATCTTTTTTAGTGGTTTCTATTGTTTTTGTTTTTGCCCCCACTTTTTTCTGTACTCTCCGCTTTTATAGTTGGCATATTGAGTTAAGAATAACTTTTTGAATTTACATAGTGTAATACTTTCAATAGCATATGCCTATAGATGTTATTACTCCCCTTTCCATCCCACTGCTTCAGTCCAGGTCTTCTTGATCTAATGTGGGCATATGCCTTGTGTGGATTTGTCGGTTGTACATTTGATGTGTGTGTTAGATTTTTTTGTTAGGGTATGGTCGTGTTCAGCCAAGAAACATGTTTGTGTTGGACTTTCTCCAATAATTTCCTTTTAGTGAGTTAAGGGTTTTCTCTTGTGTGGACCTTTGTGGATTTATTGAATGTTTTTTCCTGCAAAGTTGTGATGTGCTAACTTGGGAACTGTATGTACCAGGTAGAAGTGGTAGAGATAATTTGGGACCTGTTGCCTGCTATTGCCTTTGCTTCTGGTGGTTGTGCAGATTATTTTTCTACCCAAGAAAACGAAGAATAAGATAAAGCTAAATTGAGTTGCAGAAATCAGCTGTGTGCTCGGCAATGTCATGGAATGTATTTTTTTTTTCTATAAGCACTTAGTTCTGATTACTTGACTTGATAATTTTAATGTGTGTTATTCACATTAGTTGTATACCTCTCTTCTCTCCAGTAGTCACACCCTATCAAATTGATTGTGGCTTTCTGCTTTGTTTACTTACTTAAACAATTTTTGCAAGCTTTTGTGAGAAAACAAATATTCCTGTTGTTCTTAATGTTTTGCTTATTTTTTTATGAAAGTATATGAGCTATCTGCATCTAAATGTTTGTGTACCTCTCTTATTGCGGTATCTGGTAACATTTTTTTGCACTGAGCCTCAGAAAACAACATAAACGGTAGTAGTAGTAGTAGCAGTAGTAATATCAATAATAATATGGACAGTTGGTCAAAGAATGAAAAAAGAAGTGAATGACCTGAAAGGTGAAATGGCAGTAGAAGCTACTTCATGGACAATATAATAAAGAGGATGAAAGAAAAGTTAATGCCAGAAAAACATGTAAAACAAGAAGATATATGGCGGAGTAGTATCCGCAATCTTTTATTATTATAGTGTATTTATATAGCACCAACATCTTCCACAGCGATATTGCACAGTGTACAGTGGCTTGCAAAAGTATTCGGCCCCCTTGAAGTTTTCCACATTTTGTCACATTACTGCCTCAAATCTGAATCAATTATATTGGAATTCCACATGAAAGACCAATACAAAGTGGTGTACACGTGAGAAGTGGAACGAAAATCATACATTATTCCAAACATTTTTTACAAATCAATAACTGCAAAGTGGGGTGTGCGTAATTATTCAGCCCCCTGAGTCAACACTTTGTAGAACCACCTTTTGCTTCAGTTACAGTTGCCAGTCTTTTAGGGTATGTCTCTACCAGCTTTGCACATCTAGAGACTGAAATATTTGCCCATTCTTCTTTGTTAAAGTGCTCCAGCTCAGTCAGATTAGATGGACAGCGTTTGTGAACAGCAGTCTTCAGATCTTGCCACAAATTCTCGATTGGATTTAGATATGGACTTTGGCTGGGCCATTCTAACACATGAATATGTTTTGTTTTAAACCATTCCATTGTTGCCCTGGCTTTATGTTTAGGGTCGTTGTCCTGCTGGGAGGTGAACCTCTGCCCCAGTCTCAAGTCTTTTGCAGACTCCAAGAGGTTTATTTCCAGGATTGCCCTGTATTTGGCTCCATCCATCTTCCCATCAACTCTGACCAGCTTCCCTCTCCCTGCTGAAGAGATGCACCCCCTGAGCATGATGCTGCCACCACCATATTTGACAGTGGGGATGGTGTGTTCAGAGTGATGTGCAGTGTTAGTTTTCTGCCACACATAGCGTTTTGCATTTTGGCCAAAAAGTTCCATTTTGGTCTCATCTGACCAGAGCACCTTCTTCCACATGTTTGCTGTGTCCCCACATGGCTTGTGGCAAACTGCAAACGGGACTTCTTATGCTTTTCTGTTAACAATGGCTTTCTTCTTTCCACTCTTCCATAAAGGCCAACTTTGTGCAGTGCACGACTAATAGTTGTCCTATGGACAGATTTCCCCACCTGATCTGTAGATCTCTGCAGCTCGTCCAGAGTCACCATGTGCCTCTTGACTGCATTTCTGATCAGTGCTCTCCTTGTTCGGCCTGTGAGTTTAGGTGGATGGCTTTGTCTTGGTAGGTTTACAGTTGTGCCATACTCCTTCCATTTCTGAATGACCGCTTGAACAGTGCTCCGTGGGATGTTCAAGGCTTTGGAAATCTTTTTGTAGCCTAAGCTTGCTTTAAATTTCTCAATAACTTTATCCCTGACCTGTCTGGTGTGTTCTTTGGACTTCATGGTGTTGTTGCTCCCAATATTCTCTTAGACAACCTCTGAGGCCGTCACAGAGCAGCTGTATTTGCACTGACATTAGATTACACACAGGTGCACTCTATTTAGTCGTTAGCACTCATCAGGCAGTGTCTATGGGCAACTGACTGCACTCAGACCAAAGGGGACTGAATAATTACGCACACCCTACTTTGCAGTTATTGATTTGTAAAAAATGTTTGGAATCATGTATGATTTTCGTTCCACTTCTCACGTGTACACCACTTTGTATTGGTCTTTCACGTCGAATCCCAATAAAATTGATTCATGTTTGTGGCAGTAATATGACAAAATGTGGAAAACTTCAAGGGGGCAGAATATTTTTGCAAGCCACTGTATGTAGTAATATCATTAACTGTCCTTCAGGGGAGCTCAGTCACAACAATCTAATCCCTACCATGGTCTGTCATTGACTTATGTTCTTATTGTTTTCTAAGTCCAATTTGTTGGGGGGGCCATTTACCTATCTATATGTTTTTGAGATGTAGGAAGAGACCAGGGTACCCAGAGGAAACCCACACAAGCTTGAGGAAATCCTACAAAATCCACACAGATAGTGTCGCTGCCCAGATTTAAACCAGGAACCGAAGTGCCATAGTTCCACCCTACAACAACAGTAAAGCTAACAATAACAATAATAATATACACATAAGGGTCATTTTTCTAGCTAACTGGATATAACTAGAGTATTTCAAATATCATTGCTTTTATAAATGTTATCGTTACTGTCATTAAGATATTTTGGCCCATATACTTCTAAGATGTTCCGATGATGATGATTTATAAGGTGCTAACCCATTTTCCACAGAACTTTACAGAGTATGTTGAACAATTCACGTCACTAACTGTCAGCAGTTGGGCTCATTATCTCATAAGCCAGTTAACCTGCCAAGATGTTTTTGAGATGTGAGAGAAAGCGTCAGTGCCTGCAACAAATCCATGCAAACTCAGGGAGAGCATACCAACTCCATTTACTGAAGAATTCAACCTCTCCAAAACCGCCTGTTTTTGATTATTTTCCTAATTGTAAAGAAGAATTCCATGAAGTGTTGCTGGACTGTGAACTAAACAGGAATAACATTTGCAATCTTATATTTATTATGATAATTCTTAATTTATGTATTTATTTATTTTGTCTTTCAAAAGCTGTCAGCAGAAAATCTTCCAAAAGTATTCAAAAGCTGTCTTTAGTCAGAAATCTAAAACTTATGCCTGCAAAATAATCTCAGGAATAATTATAGAAACAAATCCCTAGATGGGCAGATCCAAAGATAATAGAGATAATTTGGCCCATATGCAATTAACTTTTCTCCTGAGTGTTCTCCTAGGTGATATTTTAAAACGAAAAATAAATGCATTTGAAATCACCAATAAGCAAGAAAAATAATTTTGATAGTACTTTTCGACTAAAGTACCTTTTCAATTGCAAAGTGCTGAAAAGTAATTTGAGATAAAAGATGAAAAAATATCTCCTAGGAAAAAAGAAACCTCAGGAGAAAAAGTTAATAACATATGAGCCCATATGCATTTACCCTTTTCTTCTGAGTTTCTCCTTGGTGATATTTTCACACCTTGTAAATAAAATGCTATATAAACCACCAGCAATTTAGAAAATACTTTAACCACTTCACCACTGAGGGGTTTTACCCCCTGACCACCAGAGCAATTTTCACCTTTCAGCGCTCCTTCCATTCATTTGTCTATAACTTTATTATTACTTATCCCAATGAAATGAACTATATCTTGTTTTTTTTGCCACCAATTAGGCTTTCTTTAGGTGGGACATTATGCCAAGAATTATTTTATTCTAAATGTGTTTTAATGGGGAAATAGGAAAAAATGTGGGGAAAAAATTATTATTTTTCAGTTTTTGGCCATTATAGTTTTTAAATAAAGCATGCTACTGTAATTAAAACCCATGAAATGTATTAACCCATTTGTCCCGGTTATAAAACCATTTAAATTATGTCCCTATCACAATGTTTGGCGACAATATTTTATTTGGAAATAAAGGTGCATTTTTTTCAGTTTTGCATCCATCCCTAATTACAAGCCCGCAGTTTATAAAGTAACAGTGTTATACCCTCTTGACATAAATATTTAAAAAGTTCAGTCCCTAAGGTAACTATTTTTTTTTTTTTTTATTGTATTTTTTTTTTTTTTAATTACAAAAAAAATAAAAATTGGGGAGTGTGGGAGGTAATGAGTTAATTTATTGTGTAAATGTAATGTTTGTATATGTAAAATGCTTTTAGGGTGTAGTTTACTATTTGGCCACAAGATGGCCACAGAGTGTTTGTTTACATGCGACCTGTAAGCGTCCGGAAGGACGCTTACAGGAAGCAGTAGGAGGCTGGGAGACTTACAATGATCTCGCTGTTTCTGAAAGAAGCAGCAGATCATTGCGGGGGCTAGATCAACGAACGGGAATGGATTTTCCCGTTCATTGATCTCCGGGCGAGCGGGCGGCGGCGTGCACAAGTGGCGGGTGCGCGCGCACGAGCGGCGGGAGCGCGGACAGTGGCGGTAGCGCGGAAGGTACGGATTTCTCCGTCCCTGGTTTTTTAGGGGGGGAAAAAGGGACGGAGAAATTCGTACCGCCGGGGGTAAAGTGGTTAAAATAATTTTGATAGTTCTTTGTTATCTACTTTTTGGTACTTTTTCAATTGCCAATTGCTAAAACCTACAGGGTTGAAATTTTTTTGCATCTGAGCAACTTTCACCTCCCATTCATTTGCTAATAACTTTATCACTACCTGGCACAATGAATGGATCTATATCTTGTTTTTTTCGTCCAGTTAGGCTGAAGTGGTTAAAAACAAGTTGAAAAATTAACTTCCAGAAGATTGAGGAGAAAAAGTGAATTGCATATGGGCCATGGGCATTTGAGGAATGATGGGCTCTGCCTGGGACATTTTATGTTCAGATATTGAATCACCAGACATTGCACAGATTACAGGAAGTGTTCATGGGAGTGTCACTCTGAATAAATCACTTGATTAGTCAAAGGTGGGGAAAAAGAGAAAATAGTGATTCATGTTCTATATAGATAACTCATATTTTAAGAAAATGGCACATCGGGCAAGATTTTTTTACCCACTGGAGTGTGTCTTGTTGGAAGATGTGGAAGCTGAGAACATTCACCTCAAACCAGAGCTGCAATAGGTAGCTTTCCTCTACCACAGCAGCAGAACAGGAAGGACGGGGAGATGAAAGCAAAGCCACACAATACAATTGATTGTTAAAAAAAAAAACAGGTATAATAAATAGGGCTGCTCAAATCCGGATCCGGGAGATACCCGGATAGTTGCCATGCGGATATCTCCCAGTAAACCTGTGCGAGGTGGGCGGGGGGGGGTCAATCTTACCTGTCTGACGTCTTCTTCGTCCGACCCCCGGCGCCTCCCACGATGCGCTCCATGCGCATCACGTGATTACAAGCACTTCCTCGTTCAACCCGGAAGGAAGAAGTGTTTGTAATCATGTGACCACCGCTTGGACCGCATCGTGGGAGGCGCCGAGGGACGGACCGAACAAGACGTCAGACAGGTAAGATTAACCCCCCCGCCCACCCTGCACAGGTCTACTGGGAGATATCCGGCTAAAACTATCCGGATGTCTCCCGGATCCGGATTTGAGCAGCCCTGATAATAAATACTGTCAGGGGTGTATCTAGAAAGGAGCAGCCCCTGTAACAACAGGGGGCCCAGACCTGTAAAGGGGCCCTAACTACTACTTCACTCCCTCTGATAAAGGGGTCCATCCTTCAGATCAGGTGTTTTTGTGGCTACACTTGTTAAGTTATGAAGATCCTGATGTCCACACTTACTTTATGACCCTTGCAAGATGCGTCCCCAGACTGTGAGAGTCAACCTGAGGTTAGGCAAGAGAAAGGCTATGAACATTGGGGACACCATTAAAGTTTTTCTGGGGGCCCCATGATTTATAGTTACACCCCTGAATACTATATTAACAATTTTGAGTGGATTGGTCCTGCAAGTTCTAACCTAACCTACCTGGTATGTCAGCAGCTTTTTGGGAGTCTTTATTTCAATGGCTCCCCACAGTTTTACTTAGCTGGCTTTAAAAATAAAATTTCACAGCAAAAAGCAGCTACTACCATTTCTGTTATTTTATTTCTAGAAAATGTGTAGTACTGCAAGTGCTTCCAAGTAGCAAATTATATTTTAGAACAGATCCCTTTACCAGCATCTCCAGGTATTCGAGAAAACATACCTCAGCACTGATTCCTGGATATGGGGTCCACTGATTACTAACCAATTTAGCGTGGGAGTATTTTATGATTAGTAAGTAAACTATGTACTTTTTTTTTGACTGGGTAGAGCTACTGACTATCAGGATTATTGGTCAATCGGAAATATTTTTTTACCACTTCTGCCTGTACTACAGTGGCAATTAGAAAATTCCACCGGCCTTTCCAGGGGTTGCCCTCTACTACACTTAAACTCATGAGTCTCCCAGACCCTTCAGAAATGTATGACAAGAAACAAGGCCCAAACATTGTTTTCTTAACGTGAATGTCAAGTGCATTTTAAGAGACACAGACCCAGAAATTGTAAAGTAGGTGTCATTTTCTAGGTTCATGTTTAGATGGGGATTTTGTAAAGCTACACCTCAGTATTACTTTATTGAAATCTGAAATGGAGTGCAGGCGATGCATGTCACATACTGACTGACATTCTAAACCTCAAGCATTTAGCTGTTGGATTCTAAAATGTGTTGCTTATGGCAGGAAAGAAAAATCATAAATGTATGTAAACTGTTGTCTAAATGTGCCACACCAGACTTTTACAAGGAGAACTCCTATAAGGTATACTGTAAATTCCCAATGCCTGGACATGTGCCTGGATTGGGAATGGATATCCAATGTACGATGTGAGTCATATTTTTTGGTTTGTTTATTTTTCAGTTATTTATTTATTTATAGCCTTTACAGAACTGAGTTGATTTTCCAGAGCAATGAATTTATAAAATTGTGAGAAAACCTCAGGCAAACCTGTCAGCATAGAGACTGAGCTATTACATTGTCTTACTTGTCTTTTACTCTAGGTCAGCCAGCATTTCTGGTGTTCTTATCAGTTTCTGTGCATAGCAGGTCAGAAATATTTGATAAACAAGAGAGAAAGAATTAAAGTGAAATGTACAACCCGGGGGACCCTAGTTTTCTGTAAATGAAATTTACTACTACATCTTTATCACATATATCATATCCTGACAAAGAGATGTTAGATTGGAGGTAAAATCTGGAAATCAGTTAAAAAAACAAGGGTAGAGTCAGTTAATTGGGTGGAATTTTTAGGAGGTATTTGCATTTTAATGTTTATAAACTAAAGCAGATAAAGCTAAAAGCTATTTTGCCAATTTTTAATTACTAGAGAAATATAGCTTTTGAACTTATAGCAAACCTGCGTGAAACTTAGGAGAAAAGACAAATACTTATATTCAGCAATGGTGCATTGTGGGTAACCACAGTTATCAGTTAATCTGAATGATCAAAATAGTGTGGTTTAAGAAGGTAAACCACACTAAGCATTGCTTTTATAATAGGAGGAGTTTTCAGTCTCTTTTGGTCCCCTATACTTTCCTAGTGATTTTTGGTCACCCCAAGCTGCTTGGGTATTCTGTTGCCATGCGCTGAGGAGGACTAATAGTCTGAAACAGGCTATCTGCATGTTGGGTTGATGTGATGCTGTAAAGTTCTGGATGTAAGCCTGGCTTCAGGGACATGAAGAGATAATTTGAATATTCAGTAGTGGTGCACAGTGGGTAACCACAGTTACACACTTAAACCTGAATTATTGCAAATACTTTCTGATTTAAGAAGGCAAACCACACTTGGTAGAGAGAAGCCTCTGGATCCTCCGTAGGCTTCTGCCATCCCCCTCCACCTCACCATTCCAGCACTGGGACCCCCAAATGTTATGGCCATGCTCCCATACGTTATTGGGCACAACCCGACTACACAGGAGCAGGACAGGGCTTGTCGATGAGCTTGGGGGGGGGGGGGGTCCCAGAACTGGAGCAGAGAGGTGGGGGATGACAGGAAGGTGAGCAGGGAAAGGGAAAGAATGGAGGTGGGAGTGGGAGAGAGTGAGGACCATCGGGGAGCATGTGGATGGCAAATATTGAGTCCTTCTGGATTAAGAGTCCTTAGCCTTCAGATCCAGCACATCTCCATCGATTTGAGAGTCATGTGTCTGTTATCTAGATGTTCAGGGATCTGTTCAATAGTGAAAAGGTCTGTCCCCGCTGCATCTTGATTGTGAAAGGATCTGTAGTGGTGGGATAGGCCAACTTTCATATGGCCTTTTATTATATTCCTTCTATGTTGGCCCTATATAGTTCTGATCTGCTGTGCTCCACGACCCACATATTGCAGGCCAGGGACAGGTCACTAGTTTTATTACAAAACTAGTGCCACACTGGATGTAGTGTGTAGTTAGCTGCCAAACTGACAAGGCTAATTTGCTTTACGTTTTTTTCTGCCTTTTACCCCTGGAAATAGTTTAAATAATGTCACTGTAAATAAAAGTCCACCTGTGTGTTTCACCAAAGAACTCCACTCTAAGCTTTGTGCTTTACAGGTTAGGGTCATAAATTATTTCACATACAACCTGGATAAATGTGGCTATTTTGTTCCATCCTTATTAAGCAGGTATCAGAGTGCACCATAAGAACCCTATAGTATTAATCCCACCTGATTTTTGGGGGGCACCTAGTGGTGTAGAAGAGTTTGAGGCGAAGATGAGGTGTCACTGCTTCCTCTCAGGCAAGATGGTTAATAGGTATGTGGACAGGAAGTAGTCAGAGGAGTTTTCTAAACTCTTGGGATGCTGTGTATCTAGATATCAGTTTTAAAAAAAAAATAGTTTTAGGGGATTTGCGTTGCTTCCCTTGTAAAAACAGGAGCACAATGCAATGGAATGGAAAAGTCGCATTGCATGTTATGAATGCATTGTGTCGCATAAAGTGAAGCCTACATCCATTGAAAGGTATGCTTTACTATAAATGATACCATGCATGTTATGCAGTAACACACTGGATGCAGTGTGTTGGGATACCACACTTCATTAGATCGCACTGCACCTGCCACCCTGTGAATGACGCCTAGGTTTAACATTGCAGTTGGACTTTCCGCAGCGGGGCAAACCCAGGTTTTCATGGGAGGGGGGGGATTCCTGAAAGTTCTCCCTCAGCCACGCACAATACAGTATAATAATATGGTAGGACATCATGCTGGGTACACATAATACAGTTTCCCATCCCACTGACAGGATCTGACAATTATTTCCTAAATGTCTGATCTGCTCCTGATCTACAATGGGATTGATCAAGAGCAGTTTGGATATAGATCGTAATGAGGACATCCGGCATTGCTAATGAAGGGGAAAGTGAAGCATTCACACAGCAGGGCACAGGGCTATGCTCATACCTGACTCTGTTAAGTTCCCCAGAGCTGCTCCATGCTCTGTATACACGCTGCTGTTCCATCCAAAGAAAACTGTAGCAGGGAAAGAAAGGGGGCAGTGATGTGAGCTGCAAGATGCCTGCAGATATTCTGGTGCAGGGGCGTAGCAATAGGCCCTGCAGCGCCTGCGCCCGCGGGGGGGCCCGGCCCCCCCCTGGGGCCCGCTCGGGGACGTTTTTTGGGGGCTGGAGGGGTGGAAGCATGAGGGGAAAGCCTTGCCCACAGTCGGCGGGGAGAGGGGAAGTTCCCCCCTCTCCCTCACCTCGGGGCTCTCCCCTCTGCGCTCCCCTCCAGCTAGTGAATGTGTGTGGGCAGCGGGCAGCGGCGGCGGGATACATACCTTCTTCCTTGCGTTCCATCGCCGCCTTCTCGCTCTAGCGGCTGACGTCACTTCCGGAAGCGGAAGTGACTTCAGCCGCTAGAGCGAGAAGGCGGCGATGGAACGCAAGGAAGAAGGTATGTATCCCGCTGCTGCCCGCTGCCCACACACATTGAAATTCTACAGGGGGATTTTCAGGTGTCTGCTGCCCACATTACGATTTTCTGGTGCCTGCTGCCCACATTACGATTTTCAGGTGTCTGCTGCCCACATTACGATTTTCAGGTGTCTGCTGCCCACATTACGATTTTCAGGTGCCTGCTGCCCACATTACGATTTTCAGGTGTCTGCTGCCCACATTACGATTTTCTGGTCACTGCTGCCCACATTGCGATTTTCTGGTCACTGCTGCCCACATTGCGATTTTCAGGTGTCTGCTGCCCACATTACGATTTTCAGGTGTCTGCTGCCCACATTACGATTTTCTGGTCACTGCTGCCCACATTGCGATTTTCTGGTCACTGCTGCCCACATTACGATTTTCAGGTGTCTGCTGCCCACATTGCGATTTTCAGGTGCCTGCTGCCCACATTACGATTTTCAGGTGTCTGCTGCCCACATTACGATTTTCTGGTGACTGCTGCCCACATTACGATTTTCAGGTGCCTGCTGCCCACATTACGATTTTCAGGTGTCTGCTGCCCACATTACGATTTTCTAGTCACTGCTGCCCACATTGCGATTTTCTGGTCACTGCTGCCCACATTGCGATTTTCTGGTCACTGCTGCCCACATTGCGATTTTCTGGTGTATGCTGCCCACATTAGGATTTTCTGGTGACTGCTGCCCACATTGCGATTTTCTGGTGACTGCTGCCCACATTGCGATTTTCAGGTGTCTGCTGCCCACATTACGATTTTCAGGTGTCTGCTGCCCACATTACGATTTTCAGGTGTCTGCTGCCCACATTGCGATTTTCAGGTGCCTGCTGCCCACATTACGATTTTCAGGTGTCTGCTGCCCACATTACGATTTTCAGGTGTCTGCTGCCCACATTACGATTTTCAGGTGTCTGCTGCCCACATTACGATTTTCTGGTGTCTGCTGCCCACATTACGATTTTCAGGTGTCTGCTGCCCACATTGCGATTTTCTGGTGTCTGCTGCCCACATTACGATTTTCTGGTGTATGCTGCCCACATTAGGATTTTCTGGTGACTGCTGCCCACATTGCGATTTTCTGGTGACTGCTGCCCACATTGCGATTTTCTGGTGACTGCTGCCCACATTGCGATTTTCTGGTGACTGCTGCCCACATAAGGATTTTCTGGTGACTGCTGCCCACATTAGGATTTTCTGGTGTGTGCTGCCCACATTATGATATTCTGCTGCCCACATTAGGATTTTCAGGTGTCTGCTGCCCACATTGCGATTTTCAGGTGCCTGCTGCCCACATTACGATTTTCAGGTGTCTGCTGCCCACATTACGATTTTCAGGTGTCTGCTGCCCACATTACGATTTTCAGGTGTCTGCTGCCCACATTACGATTTTCTGGTGTCTGCTGCCCACATTACGATTTTCAGGTGTCTGCTGCCCACATTGCGATTTTCTGGTGTCTGCTGCCCACATTACGATTTTCTGGTGTATGCTGCCCACATTAGGATTTTCTGGTGACTGCTGCCCACATTGCGATTTTCTGGTGACTGTTGCCCACATTGCGATTTTCTGGTGACTGCTGCCCACATTGCGATTTTCTGGTGACTGCTGCCCACATTGCGATTTTCTGGTGACTGCTGCCCACATAAGGATTTTCTGGTGACTGCTGCCCACATTAGGATTTTCTGGTGTGTGCTGCCCACATTATGATATTCTGCTGCCCACATTAGGATTTTCTGGTGACTGCTGCCCACATTACGATATTCTGGTGACTGCTGCCCACATTAGGATTTTCTGGTGACTGATGCCCACATTGCGATTTTCTGGTGACTGCTGCCCACATGGCGATTTTCTGGTGACTGCTGCCCACATTGCGATTTTCTGGTGAACTCTGCCCACATTACGATTTTCTGTCCCACATTACGATATTCTGGTGAACGCTGCCCACATTACGATTGTCTGGTGAATGCTGTCCACGTTACAATTTTCTGGTGACTGCTGCTCACGTTACGATTTTCTGGTGAACTCTGCCCACATTATGATTTTCTGGTGAACTCTGCCCACATTATGATTTTCTGGTGAACGCTGCCCACATTACGATTGTCTGGTGAATGCTGTCCACGTTACAATTTTCTGGTGACTGGTGCCCACATTACGATTTTCTGGTGAACTCTGCCCACA
The DNA here is from genome assembly GCF_040937935.1 of Hyperolius riggenbachi. Taxonomy (NCBI): domain Eukaryota; kingdom Metazoa; phylum Chordata; class Amphibia; order Anura; family Hyperoliidae; genus Hyperolius; species Hyperolius riggenbachi. Next base: position 158,517,469 of record NC_090646.1, read on the forward strand.
TTATGATTTTCTAAAGGCCCACATTACGATTTTCTGGTGAACTCTGCCCACATTACGATTTTCTGGCCCACATTACGATTGTCTGGTAAAATGCTGCCCACTTTACAATTAATTTACAGTGAAACGCTGCCCCATTACGATTATTTGGCACCTATGGGGGGGGGGCCCATCCAAATATTCGCAGGGGGGCCCAGTGATTTCTAGTTACGCCCCTGTTCTGGTGTCTCAGCTTGTGCCTGTCCCCAGACACTACACCGGCCCTGGTCTGAGTGGGGGATTCTGGGCAGCTGTAATCCCCTCTGCATTTTCCAATGCGTAATTACAATTACCATTAGGTCACACTGCAATGACCCGCAGTGAATGGAACCTAATGAAAATCCTTCATACTCTTATGCCTTAATAATTTATTTAAGCCGCCTGGACATGATTGTCACATCCAGGTGGCCGATGTTGCGCTGCTGCGCGTTCTATGCACCCGCGTGCACCCGTGTTCCCCCCCCCCCATTATCCAGGAGATCAATGAATGGGAATATTCATTAATCTAAGTCCCCAGTACAAAGACTGATGACTTCTTATCAGAAGCCGCCGTCTTTCTGATAAAAAAAAAGTTTCCTGTCCTCCTTATGCTACCTGGAAGCGAGAGTGCTCTCTTCCAGGACTTAAAAAGATTTTTTTGACTGTAATAGTAAAATAGTAAAACTACATTTACATACATTTTTTTATGAAATAAACACAAATTATTACATTTTTTAAAAAACTGTTTACCTCCCACACCAAAAATTACCCAAATCAAATGTTTAATGAAAAAAAAATTACAATTAAAAAAACAAAAACAAACCATAAATAGTTACCTAAGAGTCTGAACTTTTTTAATATGCATGTGAAGAGGGTGTATTACAAAGATTTTTTAAATTATAAGCTTGTGATGGATGTAAAACTGAAAAATGCACCTTTATTTCCAAATCAAATATTGGCACCATACATTGTGATCGGGGCATAATTTAAATGGTGTAATAACTGGGACAAATGGGCAAATAACATACGTAGGTTTTAATTATGGTAGCATGTATTATTTTAAAACTATAATGGCCGAAATCTGTGAAATAATGATTTTTTTTCCATTTTTTTCTTAATATTCCTGTGAAAATGCATTTAAAAAAAAATAATTCTTAGCAAATTGTACCACCCAAAGAAAGCCTAATTGGTGGCAGAAAAAAACAAGATATAGATCAATTAATTGTGATAATTAGTGATAAAGTTATTGGCGAATGAATGGGAGGTGAAAATTGCTCGGATGCATAAGGTGAAAAATACCCGAGGGCTGAAATGGTTAAAGTATACTTCTAATTTGTGATATTAGATAGGTTGCAGTGTTTTTATGTTTGAATACTTACAACTTACAAGTATGTAGTTTGAGTCGGCGAATCAAGTAAATTCTGCAAAACCTTTTTTTTTTTTTTTTTCATAATCTAAAACACCTTTTATACCAGATTCACAGTAGAGTGTATTCTTCTTTTGCCTACATCAATACGGTTTTATTGTTTTAATTATTTTATGCATCCTCATCATGTTTTACTCCCAAAATTATCTGAATAAGTTTTTAAGAATTTATATCTAGGAGTTAAGTCTTCTTGGCAATATTTTTATTGGACTAATCTGTAGGTCTACCCAGCTATTAGAGTAATGCTGCATACACACTTGAGATAAAAGTCTTTGGAAAAGGCAAGATCACAGACCAATTTTACCCCATTCCATGTAGTATTAGAGCCATACCTACACAGTCTGTTCTATTGAGCTGAACTCCCCATCAGATAAAATCTTTGCAAGATGCTGCACACACAGATGCGTATGATGATCTACAGATCTCATAGACTATGAATGCATTTTGCAGGAATGGATTTTTTGCAGGAAGAGATCTTTTGCAGATAATGATCTTTTGAATGTGTACGGACACATTCAAAAGATCATTATCTGCAAAAGATCTCTTCCTGCAAAAAATCCATTCCTGCAAAATGCATTCATAGTCTATGAGATCTGTAGATCATCATACACACCTTGTTTAACAGGCAATCATCTGTGCAGATGAAGTCTGTTAAACAAGGTGTGTATGAGGATCTGCAGATCTCATAGACTATGAATGCATTTTGCAGGAATGGATCTTTTGCAGGAAAAGATCTTTTGCAGATAATGATCTTTTGAATGTGTACGGGCATCTTTGTGTGCAGCATCTTGCAAAGATTTTATCTGATGGGGAGTGCAGTTCCATAGAATAGACTGTGTAGAGTATGGCTCTCATACTACATGGAATGGGGTAATATTGGTCTGTGATCTTGCCTTTTCCAAATACGTTTATCTCAAGTGTGTATGCAGCATAAGATTCGATGTTCTTCACCTCGTTATGTCTATCCTATATGTTGCAACCTGCTGGGAGAGCAGATTTTTTGTATTTTTGCCTTTTCTTCCTGTGTACTTGACATACATATTAGGGGCCTCTCCAACCTTGAGTTTACCCCCACTTGTCCTGTTTTAAAGATGTTTTTACTTGATTAATAATTTTCCAATTTTATTTCTGAAGGTGCTCTTCCAAATAATGATTATCCTACTTGCTCTAACATATCCAGAACTCTATACTAGCACAGATAAATAAACACTTTACCAAGAAAGTATTTGGTTAAACAGATTTTTTTTCTTGAAATTGCTTTGTTTTTTTGTGTCATTGTTGAAATACAAATGCAAAAACAATAGTTTCAACTTTTTCTTGTTCCATCTCCATGTAACTATAATTCACACTAAACCATGGGACTGTGATTGTCCTGGGGTACACTGAAAGGGAATCTGAAGTAAGAAGAATATGGAGGCTGCCATATTTATTTCCTTTTGAACAATGCAAATTGCCTGGCTGTCCTGCTGATCCTCTGCCTCTAAAACTTATAGCCATAGACACTAAACAAGCATGCAGATTACATTTTTGACTAAAGACTGACTGCATTAGCTGCAAGCTTGTTTGAGGTGTATGATTCAGACACTACTGCAGCCATTGAGATCAGCAGAGCTGCCAGGAAATTGGTATTGTTTTAAAAGGAAATAAATATGGCAGCCTCCATATCCCTCTCACTTCAGACTCTTTTAAAAGTTCTCACTGCTCTGTGCTGAAACTGTTTAAAGGGAACCTAAACTGAGAGGGATATGGATGTTTCCTTTTACACAATACTAGTTGCTTGTCAGTCCTGTTGATCTCTTTGGCTGCAGTAGTGGTTGAATCACAGACCTGAAACAAGCATGCAGCTAATCCAGTCTGACTTCAGTCAGAGCACCTGATCTGAATGCTTGTTCAGGGGCTGTGACTGACAGTATTAGAGACACAGGATCAGCAGAAGAGTCGGGCAACTGGTATTATTTTAAAAGGAAACATCCATATCCTTCTCAGTTTAGGTTCCCTTTAAGCATTACAGCAAAAAAATTGCACAGACTGTCATATAGTTCAAAAATATACTGTACTGACATACAGTACAGCTCAAACTTAAAAAAGCGCTTCCACAAGATTCTCAGATACGCTTAGAGGCTTAACCACAGTTCTGTAACAGCAGGAAAGATTTGCCTTATCAGAACAGAAAGAAATGATGACCTTGCTATTTTGAGGCATTGCATCATACAGACCCTTCACTGGTATTTACATGTCAAAAGTTCATATCACTTATGGGATATCTCTGCTTGACTCTCCACATGGGTGTAAAGATGTTTAGGTGTGTAAACAATATGTCCATCTTCCTGACATTATAGGCAGATACAGATACAGCAAACTGATGAAAGAGGTAGTCTGATAACAGACAACTAAACAAAATAGTAATGAAACAACCTAAATATAAGTTGTACAAAATCATTGGTGTAATCAGTAAGACTTTTCATAGCAAAAAGTTCGGAAAAAAAACCAACAATTTTTCTTATCTCATTCAAATATAAGTCCTGTCTACCATCTTGATATATACAACAATATACCGCCACAATCATCTCTTCCGCATTGTAACTATTACACTTAATACCTCCCTCCTGCCTAATGCATTGCTGATTAGCGGTGGGAGGGTGGCGCCCCCAGGACCACCTAATGTGGGGGGGGGGGGATTAGCATCCCCACTGAGTGACGGAGCGGAGCTCTGACATCAGCCTGCTAGCTCACGATCGCGGCTTGCAGGCTATTAGGAATTTTAAAAAATGGTTTCTTTTGGTTGTACAGCGCTGCGATCTAGCACAGCGCTGTACAGGAGACAGCTTAGCTGTCCCCTCGAGTGGCTCACAATGTGATCCCCTCTCATAGGCTGATGCCTAGGAGAGGGGATCAGTGATTGTATATCGGGGGGGGGGGGGGGGGAGAAGGATTGTAAATAATAAGAAAATCACTGAATTGATTTTAAAAATTAAGAATAAAATGAATAAAAATAAAAATCGCAGCAGCAATCTGATGCCACTAACAGAAATCTCTGTTGGTGGCAAGAAAAGGAGGCAAGATTAATTTGTGTGGCCCTGCAGCGAACTGTTAAATCTGTAGTGTGCTGAATTGTAAAAAATCACCTGGTCACTAGGGGGGTGTAAGCCTGTGGTCCACAAGTGGTTAAATTCACTCCACTATTAAAGAAATTCTATAATTTACCTTGTGACTTTTCTATAAAGATTTCCCTCCAACCGCAATTGTCTGTTGCTAATTGATTGCTGTTTTAGCCAATCAAGCAGTTTGCTTTTCAACGTGCTTAAAGAGAATCTGTATTGTTAAAATCGCACAAAAGTAAACATACCAGTGCATTAGGGGACATCTCCTATTACCCTCTGACACAATTTCGCCCCTCCTCGCCGCATTAAAAGTGGTTAAAAACAGTTTTAAAAAGTTTGTTTATAAACAAACAAAATGGCCACCAAAACAGGAAGTAGGTTGATGTACAGTATGTCCACACATAGAAAATACATCCATACACAAGCAGGCTGTATACAGCCTTCATTTTGAATCTCAAGAGATCATTTGTGTGTTTCTTTCCCCCCGTTCTCATGCACTGAAGTTTCAGGCTGCTCGTTTCTTCCTGCAAACAGCTTTGCCCTTGTCTGTAATTCTTCAGTATGTGAAAGCCCAGCCAGCTCAGAGGACGATTTATCCAGCTTGTAAAAGATAAGAGAGAAGCTGCCCTAATCTAAATAATACACAGGCAGTGTGCATAGAGGGGCCTGGAAGGGGTAGTTCATAGCAGAACCACAACACTGAAGAACTTGGCAGCCTTCCAGACACAGGCTGACAAGTCTGACAAGGGAAAGATACATTGATTTATTACAGAGACTGTGATAGTAGAACGTGCTGCAGTAAGCTAGAACACATTAGAATAGCTTTTGGAACTTGTAGGATGATAAAAAACAGGATGCAATTTTTGTTACGGAGTCTCTTTAAGGACTAGGGATGAGCGAATCTGCAGAAAAAAAACCCTCACAAAATGACCCCATCTCCACATACATGAGGTTTGTAAATGTTTATGGTAACTGGACTGGACTCACAGAAATGTACTTACTATTAACCTTTATGATAACAGTACTAACACAGTAATATGCACACATGTGAAAAATAGTAACCCTCTATTTATAGTGAAAAAAACAAACACATAGAAATTAAATCCACACAGTGATACAGTATATTAGCAAGGGCAGTGTCTAACGGCCTTTGCCTGTGTAGTGTGTGTTCAGCCAACAAACTAATCACTGCTGCTGTTCCCTGGTGAACCAGAACAAAGCAATACAACTCTCCTTGCCTCTCTCTCTCCATACAGCTATAGGGATGGGAGGAGATATTCTCATTCCTGATGGTTGAAGAAAGGGTTAAGAATGCCCTAACTCCTATTGGCTGCTAGGGACAGGCTCTCCATGCTCAAACTCCTGTGCAAGGATACATGCGAACACTCAGTTGGATGTGGAAAAGAAAATAGGCAACTTATACCATGGTGCATTTGTGCCTCAGATTCACAAAGATTTCACCAGCCTATTCAGGACAGACAAGTAGCACTTCTGATTGGTGGATGCAAAGTAAATTCTGAAATCCTGACCACTTTGGGTTTCATAGTCCCAAATGCTAATCAGTTAAGGCAAAAGAGGTTTCCTCCCACATTCTGAAAACAGACAGATAAGTGAATATGCTCCTCCCTAAATTGGCCCTATACTATAATGGACCTATGACTATGGTAGGGATTAGATTGTGAACCACTCCAAGGGGCACAACTACTGTATATATACTCTGTAAATGGGCTGGGGAAAATGTTAGCGCTATATTAATACTAAATAATAATAATGGAAGTTATCTTTCCCCACTCTCTGGTTTTCTTCTGAACAGAGTTCCGGCATATATTTAGATATGTGATATTTTAACCATTTAATGGCAATGTATCGTATTAAAACGTCATGCTTTTGCCTGTTAATGGCAACATGACGTTTTAATACGTCGCCCCTTCCCGCCGCCGCTCCGCTCGTGTGCGCGCCGCTACCGCCGCCATTACCGTCGGGATCCCGTGCTGAGTGATTGGGGAAGAGGACCGAGCAGTCCTCTACCCAATCGCACTGCCTGGAGTGAATGGACGCGACCGCAAACAGCGGCCGCATCCATTCATAAAAACAGGAAATGTTACAGTTTAATAAAGAGTAAAAAAAAAAAAGTGATCACTTCCTATACGGGAGAGTGTTCACTAGCGCCATCTTGTGGCCAAAAAGTATATTACACATACAGTATATATACACAAGTACATACACACTATTAATAAAATTAATAAAATAACACTTCCAACCCCCCCCCCCCCCCCAAAATAACACTTGTAAATAAAAATCAGCTTAAAATAAATAAATAAATAGTTGCCTTAGGGACTCAGCTTTTTTTAATCTATATTTTATGGGGGAAAATTAATTTTAATTTATTATATAGGGGCTGGTAATTATGGCCAGAACAAAAAAAACAAAAACAGAAAAATAACATCTATATTTCAAAATAATATATTGTCGCCATACATTGTGATAGGGGCATAATTTAAATGGTTTAATAATCGGGACAACTGGGCAAATAAATGGTGTTTGTTTTAACCACACGAGAATGTTTAATTTTAAAACTATAACGGCTGAAAACGGAGAAATAATTATTTTTTTCCTTTTTTTTGTTTTTTTCCCATTAAAACGCATTTAGGATAAAAAAATTCTTAGCAAAATGTACTACCCACAGAAAGCCTAATTGGTGGCAAAAAAAACGAGGTATAGATCATTTTCTTAATAAGTATTAATAAAGTTATTAGGGAATAAAAGGGAGGAGCACTGACAAGTGAAAATTGCTTTGGTCCGTTAGAGTAAAAACCCTTGGGGGTGAACTGGTTAAGGTGGATCTGTAGCATTTGTAAAAACAAAATCCCCAACAATTAAAACATTAATGCACACATGAGCCACACATACAGACAAATTGTCTGAGACAATTAAGATGTTATTTTACTTCACATATTGGGGTTGCCAATAAACATCTACCGGTAATAATAATTTTGTAATTACTTTTATTTTAATACTAGAGAGACTTGACTTTCTTCTGAAACATAGGACAGTGGATAATTTCTACCAGCCGTTTTTTGTCTATCTATTTAGGGCCTTCATGTCTGTCCAGGTCTTCCTGGCATCGGTAGCTTCCTTCTGTGTGGTTCCTTTCCAAGCATCTTTGGCTTATATCATTTTTGAGAACCTTGGGATCTCCAATGCAGTCTTTTTTTCTATGGCCCAATCTTGTTTGAATATTTATGTTAAGAACCAAAAATCTGTATACTGAAATAATGAATCACCCGGAGTTCATAAATTAACCCCCAAGTGAGTGAAATCAGGGTGTAGATTTCTGGGCGTGTGAATTGATTAGTTATTAGAATCTTGGCAGTGAGTTTTAACATGTGGGTATTTTAACAGGTTTTTTATTTTTATGAATCGATTAATCATGGAGTTATTGATTATTGTCTAATGAGTTAAATATTGTACATATGTTTGCATTACCTTAAAATTGAGTGGTGCTTTTTCTTCACTTCATTATTTCAAATATTTTTTCTATTGCTAAAACTCCTGCAGAAAAAAATATGCATATTACAGGAACCTAACAGAAATCATTTAAGTCTATAATAATAATTCCAACATTTGTATAGCATTTTTCTTCTTTTAGACTAAAAGCACTTGAGAGCTGTAGCCACTAGGGGTGCACTCGGTAGCCATGGCAGTGTTAAGGAGTTTTGCCTGTGAACCCCTTACTGCATTGGAAGAGCCAAGATTTGAACCCTGGTCTCCTATGTCAGAGGCAGTGCCCTTGACCAGTACACTATCCAGCTACACTGGATGCTTAACTTGTATAATAATGACAGTATTGGGTGAGATCCCACTTGTAATATTTTTTTATTACCCAGAACACAATGAAATATGGTGTGTCTATGCAGTGACATAACAAAGGTGCTTGGGGTCCCAGTGCAAGTTTTACATGGGGTCCCAAGCACTCTACCTAGGTGTTCTGTTCATTACTTGCAAAGCACCAATGAAAAGCTAATAAGATGGCCAAAGTAAGGCCCTTGGCCTAGTGGGCCCCTCCTTCATCCATCTTATTAGCTTTTTTGGTGGTCGCAACATCTCCAGCGTCTGTTGCTACACCATTATGTTTACGTTAGCTTATGAATAAAGCTCAGTTTCCTGTTATTTTATTCAAAAAAGCATAGATCTCTGCCTTATTAGCAAAACATGTGTGCACTAATATGGTAGCATTTTCTGCCTATTCCATCAGAACGCAGATTGCTTATAGATACAGGAATGTTTTCAGACATCTAATACTGCAGTAGAAGAAGTCACGGACTTTCCCATTTTACACTGAAGGTTTATATCTTCCTACGGGGAATCACTCATTACACATTACTAAAACAGTGTTATAATTTTGGGGAGTTTCCTTCTTTACCAGCAAAATAAAAAATATAAATGAATGTTAATACAATAAATACTGATTATGCCTTAAAAAAAAAGAGGGAGATGGGTAAAGAGCAGGAGAGGTGGAAACCAATAACTGTATGTAAGTAAAACCCCACATTTGTTCCCAAACCTTAGGAAAAAAAATATTATTTTATGGAGAATATATTGCCAAGTTGTAATTTGATCTCTCCCCAGTGTCACCTGACTGCCATGGCAGAGATGGCAGACAAGCTCATTTGAAAGCACAGGATGTTAACAAAATAGCCATTTGGTTTCCAACTGCTTCTGAGCTAAGTGCTTCTGCTGATATGTCTTACTGTTACCGATTTTTGCCTGGATTTTGACTACTTTCTGTCTGCTGCCTGCACCGACCTCTGCCTGGAATTTGACTACTCTCTGCCTGCCGCCTGAAACTGATAGCAAAGGGAATAAAGTTTGAAAGGAGTTACGCTTCTAGTGCCCTTATTGTGATGGCACCCTCTGTGCCATTCCGTTTCAAAATATACCTCACGCAGGAGGTGTATTAGGTATATATGTACATACTGTATAGTCTGGTGCTTTATTTGTATAGTTTCACTATTTTTTTAAGTTTATTTATAAATTTCATTATTTTAACAATTTTGTGTTCTAGTCTTTTATAATACACAGGATGTCTACAAGACCTTTATTCTGACATATTTTGGTGAGTTATTATGACTTAAGAATTGAAGACCCATAAATGCAGGCAGAAATGAAACGCCAGGGAGGTTAACCACTTCAGCCTGAAAGTTCTTTTCACCTCTAAGGACATAAGCAATTTTCACCTGTCAGCGCTCATTCCATTCATTTGCCAATAACTTTATCACTACTATTTTCTATGCATTTTAAAGGAAAAAACAAGGAAAAAATGAAAAAAAAAATACACAATTTCTTCAATTACATTCCCTATAGTTAAAATAAACAATGCTACTGTAAATAAAACCCACACATTTTATTTTCCCATTTGTCCTAGTTATTACAACATTTAAAGTATGTCCCTAGTGATAATGTATGGTGACAATATATTATTTGGAAATAAAGGTGTATTTTTTCTGTTTTGTGATTTTTTTTCACCTGATCAATAATTATAAACCCTTATTTGCAAAAATAACAGTAATATACCCTCACAACATACATAGTGTGATGATCCGCTCAGCTGGCTGCACAGGCAGACAGCTGTTTGTCCATTCCTCTAGTCTGTGGGCTGCAGGTCTCTGGAACAGAGACCTGTCTTTCCATTGCAAGTTTCTGGTCTGTTCTCTTGCTGGGGAATTTGCATGCATTCGTTGTGCAAATCCCCTGCCTGCCTTCTTTGATGACTGGCACTATGGGAGCTTTGTGTTTCCCAGAGGGCTTTGCTGGTCATTTCCTTTCCATGGTCTGTTCCTGATGGACACTGCTGGAGTGTCAGCCATTGCTATCTAGTGTAGTTGGTTCCTGGGGGTTGCTTTGGGCTCCCCTTCTAGCCCAGTCGGGTTGTGTTGTCTGTGTTGCCTGTTCTGTCTTGTCTTGCCTGTTGCCATTGTCCTGTCCCAGGGGTGGTTGACGGGAGATGGTTCTGGTCTCTGTTCTTGGAGTGTAGCTGGTGCAGCGGTTGCTTCCGGCTATCTCTTCTGTTCTGTCTCCTTTGGCTACTTTTCGCTAGCGCTGGGGTTCCTTCTGTTCTGTCTTCTGGGATCGCGCTAGCTGCTTTTCGCTAGCGCTGGGGGTCCTTCTGTTCTGCTGCTCTGTACCTGGATCGCGCTGGCCACTTTTCGCTGGTGCTGTGGATCCTGTCTCTCGCTTGTCCCTGTTTTCGTGTGTCTGTCTTGTCTGCTGCGCTTGCTGGAGGCTCGGTGGGGTAACCGTTGAGCAGGCGCTAGCGTCCTCTGTTTCATGTCTGTCTGTCGATGGTTGGTTGGGCGTGCTTGTCTCTATTGTGCTTGTCACGTGGAGACCGCGCATGACCGTGTGCACTGTTGCGAATGAGTGCGGTGTTCGCGGTTGGCTGGCATTTGTTGTTTTCCGTGTCTCCTTATTGTATTATTTGCTGTGCCTTTGCTACCCTCGTATTCTATTCTGATCTGCCTTGTGTCACGTCTGGCGATCGCACCTCTCGCGATCGCGTTCCTATTTCATATCTGCTGTTGTGTGTGTGCGCGGTCGCAGGGTGGCGACTGGATTGGCGCACACACATACAACCTGTCCCTTTGCTCAATCTCATTCGCAATCGCCTCTCTTGCGATTGCGTTCTGCGCTTCGTACAATTCCTGTCTGGCACTTGTGGAGGTACAGAGGATTGGTTCCTCTGCACTCCCCAGCGCCATCTGCCGACAGGAATTTCCCTCTACAGGTGCGTAGCACCTTTTGCTGGGTGCCTGCAAATATACGCTTGTGGAGGATTTCCGCCGTGTCAGCGCACGCGTTGTGCGCTGATCACGGAGAATGTTCCACAATCGTTACAGAATGACCAGCCTAACCCAAAACCCCAGTGTAGACGGAATTTCCGATTTGTACGATTTTGACGAATATGGCTCTTGTACCTTTAAGAGATTTAAAAAACTTGAACCTGAATCAGCAGACGAATTTTTGTCTGAGTATACGAAACTGTTAGCGAACCCTGAATTCCAATGCACCCCAGTGTCTACCTGGGCCCCCCAAATGGTCTACATTCTGTTGGGGGGCGAAATGTCAATGTGGGGTTATGATGTGTTAGATCATACCACCCTGACTCAAAGACCCCTGGAATTCTTGGCCTTTTTAATTCACAATTGGCTGAGATTACCTCGAATTACCATACCCCCTTAATGAGTTGTTGTCAGCAGCTCAATCAGCTGTTCCATCTACTCTTTCATCCATAAAGCAGCCATTCAAAGCCTCTAAGTCTAAACGTAAAAGATCTAGGAAGGCTTCCCAGCGGAAAGATCCGTTGCCCATGGCAACCACAGATAGAGAGGTTATTTCTGTCAAGTCTGAAATGGGCAAAACCATGCAGTATGATAATGATGTTTATAATGCATCTGCTGATCAGTTTCCAGGTTTTTTGTCCCAATCCAAAGCTTATGTGGATCCTGCTATAGGTAGGATTGCACACTATATTAAAGCAGTTAAAAAATCTGTACTGTTCCTGATCCCCACCCATATGGAGATTATTTAGATACTGGGTTGTTCGAACCGCCATTTGCCTCATGGGAAATCGGGGCCTTGGTGGAGGAATTTGATTTGGATTGGAAAGCCTTTTGCGATTTTTACATCGCAAAAAGCACGGATGTCCTGAACGATTGTCTTGACTCTGTGTGCCTTTTGATTGATTCCGATGAATGTGACAAGGATGATGTGGATCTGGTGATCTATGTATGGCAAACGATTTTGGATGAGTTACACACACACCAATTAATTGATCCAATAAAGAGGTAAAAGATTCCCGTTCCGTTCCTGCTCCAGTTCCATCTGTAGACTGTGCGCACTATGATTGTTCATCCTTTGTTAAGTGTGCATGGGAGCCCCCGTTTGAGAAATGGGAGATCGAGCTCCTGGTCTATGAATTGGAATGTGATTGGAGATCGTTTTGCAATCATTACCGTTCTAAAAACGAAGCAGTTTTGTATGCGTGCATTGAGTCTGCGTGCACTTTAATCAAGACTGGTGAATGTATCTCTGACTTTGTGACTCCGCTGTTTGACGTGTGGAGAATGATTTTGGATGAACTACATGCGCTTCAATCTGCTAAAAACACATTGTCAGCGGACGATTGTTCCAATCCTCTGGATTTAAAGAAAGTGAGTTTTGAATGCATTCCCTTTCCGAAAGCAACTGAGTGTTTGAAGTCTGAGTGCAAGTCGTTCAGAGCAGTTGCTTGTGTGGAAGTTGAACCAGTGCGGTCTGATGTCGCCACCGCACGTATGGCTGCAAAAGGTCTGTGTGGTCCTGTGTCTAAGGAAGACAGATTTTTTCCCTCAGGTTCTCTAAGATCGTCCGTTTGTGAGCCTGCCATGGGGAAAATTCCTAAGTTATGCAACTTTAAGAAAATTATTGATGTGTCTAATAAAGTTTCTCCTGTTGTTGTCGCCACTTCTTTTGCAAATGAATCTATGTCTTATTCTGTTCGCACCTGTGCAGGCCTGTTGCCTGATGACAGTTGCTCCAGTGTTTCTGTCCTAGATGCCTTGCAGTCTGCTCCGCAAATCGCGGAGGTTTGCGATATGGAAGCGTCAGTTTCGCAACCTAAAGCGATCTTGGATCCGCAAATTTTGCGTTCTGACTCCTCGGATTCGACATTATTAGCCGAATCTAAGAGTGAGACAGCGCTTCGGTTTTGTGAATCTGATGCTGAAGCTTCTTTGCCTTGTCCAGAGAAGCTTTCTCTGAACCTGCCCTGTACCATGAATGAAGGCATGATGTCCACTTGCATTGACATTTGCGAGTCTGATTCTGAAGAAAGTATTGACTCTCCACCCAGTACTCTGGATGAGTCAATATTGCCTTGTACAATATCTCCTGCCCTGCCCCTAGAGGCTCGTCTAGGTATTGCTGCTATTTTTACCTGTCTTTCTGCAGTTTTGGAGTTGCAAGCTAGTTTGACTGCTACGCAGAGTTCTGGGTTCAGCGAGATTAAAGTTAGGGAGTCAGTGTGTGGTCCAGTGAATATTCCTGTACGTTCCACTCATGATGATGAAATTCAGTCTCAGTTTATGGTGGAACCTTCCCTGGGACATCTGCCCTGTTCTCAAAGTAAAGTTCCAGTTTTGCCCTGTAACATGGATAGTACAGAATCCTTCTTAGACAACTTGAAAAATGATGTTCCTGAGGTCTTGTTTGATGATCTGAAGGTCTCCAAGTTCCTCCCAAAGGGTGCAGAACTTGTAGGAGATGTCTCCTGCCCCCCAGGTCCTTCTGAGGTGTTGCCCACTTCAGTAGGCATTGCTGCCTTGCTGACTACTTTTGCAGCTCTTGTGGAGCTTCATTCATGTGTAGTCAATGATGATATTACAGTTACAGAAAATTCTGAATTTGAGTCCGAGTCTTCTTTTGAAAGACCAGTACCTGTGACCTTTACTCGTGATTATTTTCTGCCCGGTACTGGTTTTGGTCTTGTCGTGTCGGACTCTGAGGTTGGCAGTTCCCCGACATGTCCTGAGGTTTCTCCTGTACTAGTGTACCCCGATGTGCTCGGTGACCCAGAAAGCCCAAGTGTGCCTCGGTTACCAGCGTACTCAGATGCTTCCTCAGTGGAGACATGTTCTGATATAGCCTGCCTGCTTGCATGCCCAGAAGTGGTCCCTGAAAGTCCTGATCTTGATGGGTGTCCTACTAATTTTGAGTCTGGAATGATCATAGGTTCCATAGGGGTTCTTGGTGGTTCTCCATGTGAGCCTGGTGAGCGTTCTGGCTTCTTGGGATCTCTGCGGAGCTTCAAGGCGTTCTGGGAGATTCCGGGAAAGGTTTTGCTTGGTGCCCTGAATACGATCAGCAATGGCTTTGGTGTTGTAAGGGACACTTCGAACAGGTATTGCGGCAGGTTTGGTATTCTTGGACGCTCCTTGGAAGGTGGTGGGTATTGTCTGGAGGGTGTCGATGGCTTTGTCTCTGGTGTCCACAGTCCTGATGGGTGTTACGCTGAGACTTGTAGTGCTGATGGGCATGTTTCGGTGGCTTCTGTTTCCGATGAGGTCGGGTTCGGAAGGACTGACTCTGGAATTGGGCCTTGTCGGGCTGCCCCGACCTTCATGAGTCTTCAGTTAGAGTTTTGTGATGATACCAGTTTTGAGGGATGTCTGGAATCCATCCCTAGAGGGGGGGGGGGGTACTGTGATGATCCGCTCAGCTGGCTGCACAGGCAGACAGCTGTTTGTCCATTCCTCTAGTCTGTGGGCTGCAGGTCTCTGGAACAGAGACCTGTCTTTCCATTGCAAGTTTCTGGTCTGTTCTCTTGCTGGGGAATTTGCATGCATTCGTTGTGCAAATCCCCTGCCTGCCTTCTTTGATGACTGGCACTATGGGAGCTTTGTGTTTCCCAGAGGGCTTTGCTGGTCATTTCCTTTCCATGGTCTGTTCCTGATGGACACTGCTGGAGTGTCAGCCATTGCTATCTAGTGTAGTTGGTTCCTGGGGGTTGCTTTGGGCTCCCCTTCTAGCCCAGTCGGGTTGTGTTGTCTGTGTTGCCTGTTCTGTCTTGTCTTGCCTGTTGCCATTGTCCTGTTCCAGGGGTGGTTGATGGGAGGTGGTTCTGGTCTCTGTTCTTGGAGTGTAGCTGGTGCAGCGGTTGCTACCGGCTATCTCTTCTGTTCTGTCTCCTGGGATCGCGCTGGCTACTTTTCGCTAGCGCTGGGGATCCTTCTGTTCTGTCTTCTGGGATCGCGCTAGCTGCTTTTCGCTAGCGCTGGGGGTCCTTCTGTTCTGCTGCTCTGTACCTGGATCGCGCTGGCCACTTTTCGCTGGTGCTGTGGATCCTGTCTCTCGCTTGTCCCTGTTTTCGTGTGTCTGTCTTGTCTGCTGCGCTTGCTGGAGGCTCGGTGGGGTGACCGTTGAGCAGGCGCTCGCGTCCTCTGTTTCATGTCTGTCTGTCGATGGTTAGTTGGGCGTGCTTGTCTCTATTGTGCTTGTCACGTGGAGACCGCGCATGACCGCGTGCACTGTTGCGAATGAGTGCGGTGTTCGCGGTTGGCCGGCGTTTGTTGTTTTCCGTGTCTCCTTATTGTATTATTTGCTGTGCCTTTGCTACCCTCGTATTCTATTCTGATCTGCCTTGTGTCACGTCTGGCGATCGCACCTCTCGCGATCGCGTTCCTATTTCATATCTGCTGTTGTGTGTGTGCGCGGTCGCGGGGTGGCGACTGGATTGGCGCACACACATACAACCTGTCCCTTTGCTCAATCTCATTCGCAATCGCCTCACTTGCGATTGCGTTCTGCGCTTCGTACAATTCCTGTCTGGCACTTGTGGAGGTACAGAGGATTGGTTCCTCTGCACTCCCCAGCGCCATCTGCCAACAGGAATTTCCCTCTACAGGTGCGTAGCACCTTTTGCTGGGTGCCTGCAAATATACGCCTGTGGAGGATTTCCGCCATGTCAGCGCACGCGTTGTACGCTGATCACGGAGAAAGTTCCACAATCGTTACACATAGTAAAAATATCCCTAAAGTAACTATTTATGTTTTTTTACAAGTGTTTTATTTTGGTAATTATGAGGGAGGGGGTTTACAAGAGATTAATACATAGAAATGTTTTTATTGTATTAAAAATTACATGTGACTGGGGGGAGTGGTTTAGATTCTACGAGGGGGGACAGCTAGCTGGAAGAGGCTGAAGAAGAGAAGATAAGGATTTACTGACTGGTTCAGCAGGTACTTTTCTTTTTAATTGTGCAAAAGAAAATGCATTTAAATACAACCTTTTATTCTGATTGGCCGGTCAACATACTAAACACAGAAATAAGTATTTTAACTGAACTGTAGATAACAAACTCCTTCCAAGACTTCATGTGGTTATATAGTACTGGGGTTGGAATAGAATTGGAATGTATATATAATTTTTTAGGAAAATATAAAAACAAGAATTTAATATTTTCTAACTTTTAAGATCCAAAGATAAAGTCATATTTCAGGCTTCAAGCTATTACTTTTCTTAAAAAAAAAAAAAAAAAAAACAACAAAAGAAAAACACTAACGCCTGGTCCTTAAACCACTGACATTAACTTTCTCCTCATTTTCTGAAAAGATAGAGAATGCACATTATTTTATAATGTGACCTTTGCATTGTTCAGTGACATTACAGAAAGCATGGTTTATTTTCTCATAATGAGTAGAACAAGTTTGTTCTGGCATATCATAAACTACATTTTTAATGTATAAATATAAAGCCTTAGGCCTCCAACAACTGACATGGGAAATGAGATAAAAAAAAAAAACAACTTAGACTGTAATTCCTAATTTAGACAGAGTCCTTATATATTGCCCCCAATATGTAATTTTACAAAAACATATCAAGTAAGAAATTACATGTGTGGTTCATTTTTACACGGAGACTGCTTTAGTTCATATAAAAAAACCTAAGCTAATCAGCTTTATAATGTTCAAAAATGCCTGAGAATATTATGTATTTTAAAAGCATGTAGACCTGTCAAAGGTCAGTGCTCACAAACTATGTTCATTTAAAGTACTGGATGATAATTTACTTTTAACATTTAGTGTTGTAATCTACTAAACAAAATACATTTTGTTGCCACAATTGTACTTGAAAGGACCTGGGCACAGAAATCCACGGGACAACTGCCATTTTCAGGTTGCAGATAAGTGGTAGAGATGGCTTGAACCTCCGATTTTAGGTTCGCGAACCTCGAACGCAAACTTCCGCAAAAGTTCGGTTAGCGTGAACTTTCGCGAACCGAAATAAACTTCAATGGGGAGGCGAACTTTGAAAACGACATACATTTATACTGGCCACAAAAGTGATGGAAAAGATGTTTCAAGGGATCTAACACCTGAGTTTTTGCATGGCGGAGTGGGATACACGCCAAAATCTGGATTTGACGCACAGCAGCGTTTTAAGGGCAGAAATCCCATTGCATGCTAAATTGAAGGCCTAAAGTGCTTTAAAACGTCTTGCATGTTTATACATCAATTAGGTAGTGTAATAAGTGTACTGCTTCACACTGACAGACTAATCTCACTGTGTAACGCACCGCAAACAACTGTTTGTGTATTAATGGCCATGCTGGACTGGTGCGCACCATGGCCAGAGTGCAGGCGATAGCGGTTTTCAAGCACATATGGTCGCCGGGCTGAGGTAGCTTAATGACAGAACAACAGTGACTGTCCAGCTGATCGACTTTGGACTGTCCACAATGAAGCAATGACCTTAATATCTTGGGTGTGCCCCCCCCCCCCCCCCCCCCGAGACACTCGAGACAGTCGGCGGCCATTGCTTCATTGTGATACGCATGCCCCTTTACCGCAGCACGGTAACGATCACAAAGGGGAATTGACACATGTACATGCCTTTTGTTTTGTTGTTGTAAGCTGCAGTGCAAAAAAATTAGGCAGGCATGTACACGCACCAGAAAAATTATTATAGTGGCCGCTGCTAGCAGCGGCTTTAAAAATTCAGGAATCCGCCTGGAGTCCTGGACCCTGTTGGTGGTGGTGGAGAAGGCAGTCAAGCGGCCTGCAGGCAGAGATGCTGTGTGGGGACGACTTAGTCTTGGGGCAGGCAGTCACATGGCGTGCAGGCAGAGATGCTGTGTGTGGGGACTGAATAAGTCTTCGGACGGGCAGTAGCCCTCCGGGATCCATGCCTCATTCATTTTGATAAAGGTGAGGTGCTAAACACTTTTGTGACCTAGGCGGCTTCTCTTCTCAGTGACAATGCCTCCAGCTGTGCTGAAGGTCCTTTCTGACAGGACGCTTGAGGCAGGGCAAGACAGAAGTTGGATGGCAAATTGGGACAAGCCTGCGCACCCTGTAGTCCAGGGGTTCATCGCTGCTCACAGTGTCTACATCCACACCTAAGACCAGGTAGTCAGCTACCTGCCAGTCGAGGCATTGGTGGAGGGTGGATCTGGAAGGGCTAAGGCGAGACGTTTGACTAAAGAATTTCCGCATCTCCGACATCACCATGAGATCGCTAGAGCGTCCTCCTGTCCTTGCCTGCGTGGACATGGGAGAAGGATTACTGGCAGTGGTACCTTTATTCCGTTGTGCTGTGACATCACCCTTAAACACACTGTAAAGCATAATTGCCAGCTTGTTCTGCAGGTGCTGCATCCTTTCTGCCTTCTGGTGATTTGTAAACATCTCCACCACTTTGTGCTTATACCGAGGGTCTAGTAGCGTGGCCATCCAGTACAGCTCATTCCCCTTGAGTTTTTTTATACGGGGCCCCTCAACAGGCTGGCCAGCATGAAAGATGCCATCTGCACACATTTGGATGCAGATGTACTATCCATCTCCTCTTGCTCTTCCTCAGTGATGTAAGGTAAGTTCTCCTCCTCCCCCCAGCCACGAAAAATACCACGGGAAAATTGAGCAGCACAAGCCCCCTGCGATGCCTGCTGCGGTTGTTCTTCCGCTGCCTCCTCCTAAAAAAACACCTTCCTCATCTGATTCCTCTTCCCCACAAGACTCTTCCTCTTCCTCCCCCTCCTCTGTGCTGCCGCAGGTGTTGAGGGAAAATCTGGTCAAGTTGCTGATGGTGCCTTCGTTGCGACTCACCAGGTTTGTCACCTCCTCAAACAGCCACATGAGCCTGCAGGCATTTCGCATGAGTGTCCAGTACTTCGGCCAGAACATCCTCATCTTCCCAGAGTGTGTCCTTCCACTGTAGTTGTAGAGATACTGGTTGACGGGCCATCTCTAATAAGTAGGGCTGAGCATTTTCTGTGCTCAAGATAGTGCATTTGGATTTATTGCATTTGACTTCAATTTATTTCACTGTATAGCTACAAAAGTGGAAATTAGAAATTGTACAATTACATCTCAAATTTCTGAAAGACATAAAAAACACAGATCACTCATCCCTATATCACAGCTAGTGTTGCTTAAGTATGCTGCCTAGTTCAGTTCAATCCACACTATCCAAAACATTATGTTGTCAGCAGGACCTGAATCTTAATTTAGACAGAAATGATGATAGGTGGGTAAACACAGAGCCGGGACAAGTTCCTCCAGCACCTAAGGCTGAGACAACAAAGTGCACCCCTACATCCCTTCTACCCCAGCCATCACACACTGATTGCTATTAGACTAATCTCTAATTATCTGGCTTTCAGTCACTGCCATGTATCCCCTTTTTTTATTTCTCTTTGCTTCAAACACAATAGGGGAATGATAGCTGAGTGAGTAGTGCGCCCCTCTCTCTTGCCTCTGCCTCAGCCCGGCCCTGGGTAAACATCCCTCATTGCTATGCTTCTGAACCATTTGTGAAGTACAGGGTAGGAACATGTTCCCCAGTGTCAGGCTTTTATCCGACTAAAAGTAGATCAAATAAAAGTAAAATGCAAGTTTTAGGGCAAACAATGTCTGATCCCCCAGTCATCCATCCTCAAAAAGGAATGAGTACACAGTCATACTTCCTTACTCATTGTCACAGGGGTTAAACGTAAAAAAAAGACCTTTAATGAAGATAAACCACATTCTACTAATATTATAAATGGGAAAGTTCGGATGTTTGGATGTTTGTTACTCGATCACGCAAAAATGGCTGAACAGATTTGAATGAAATTTGGCACACACATAGTACACTACCTGGAATACAGTATAGAATACTTTTTATTCCCATAACCAAAAAGTGGGCGGAGACAAATACAAATGTAACTGGGAAAATGTAAACTGCAGCCATTCTTACACTGTTAATGGTAGGGTTCTCAAACGTTGCACAGTTGGTCACTGGGTGACTGGGATTAATATTCAGAAAAGTGGGTGGAGCCTATAAAAGCCAATCAAAATTCACCTATTGATTTTCAAGGGAAATATTTACATTGCTGCCATTCTTGCACTGTTAATGGCACAAGCCTCAAACCTGGTACAGTTGATCATTGGGCGACTAAGGTTCAAATTGAGAAAAGGGGTGGGGCCAAAAACAGTCAATCAGATTTGTTTCATTCCAATGCAAATTATTGATATTGATAAACACAGCAAAGTTTACAAACTTGATAATTGAGTAATTGATTAATTGTGTGTTAGGGTTAGGAAAAGGGGGCGCACACAACACCAGCCAGATACATAAACGGGCTACAACTGGGTCATCAGTGGGTGGAGACAAAATACAAATTTCATTGTGAAAATGTAAACAGCAGCCATTCTTACACTGTTAATGGTAGGGTTCTCAAACTTTGCACAGTTGAATACTGGGTGACTGGAATTAATATTCAGAAAAGTGGGTGGAGCCTACAAAAGCCAATCAAAATTCACCTATTGATTTTTAAAGGGAATATTTAATTGCTGCCATTCTTGCACTGTTAATGGCACAGGCCTCAAACCTGGTACAGTTGGTCATTGGGTGACTGGGGTTTACATTAATAAAAGGGGGTGAAGCCACAAACAGCCAATACTGACTTGTTTCATTTTAATGCAAGTTATTGATGCGAAAGACCACAATGCTCACAAACTTGGTCATTGAGTTATTGAGTAATTGTGTGTTAGGGTTAGGAAAAGTGGGCGCAACCAACACCAGCCAAATACATAAGCGGGCAATGCCGGGTCATCAGTGGGCGGAGACAAATACTTTATAACAATTAATAAAATTTCACTAAAAATGTAAACTGCAGCCATTCTTACACTGTTAATGGTAGGGCTGTCAAACTTTGCATAATTGGTCACTGAGGACTGGGATTAATATTCAGAAAAGTGGGTGGAGCCTACGAAAGCCAATCAAAATTCACCTGTTGATTTTTGAGAGGGAATATGTAATTGCTGCCATTCTTGCACTGTTAATGGCACATGCCTTAAACTTGGTACAGTTGGTCATTGGGTGACTGGGGTTCACATTCAGAAAAAGGGGTGGAGCCACAAACAGCCAATCAGATTTGTTTCATTTCAATGCAAATTATTGATGCCAAAGACCGCAAAGCTCACAAACTTGGCCATTGAGTAATTGTGTGTTAGGGTTAGAAAAAGTGGGCGGAACCAACACCAGCCGAATATATACTCGAGCAATGTTGGGACATCAGTGGGTAGAGAACAATACAAATTTCATTGGGAAAATGTAACCTGCAGCCATTCTTACACTGTTAATGGTAGGGTTTAGGGATGATCGGAACCAGCAAATTCCTTTCCGCCGGAAATCATGGATTCCGTCAGTGTTAAATTCCGTTGCTATGAAAATTCTTCCGGATTTGTACGAAGTTCCACGGAATTCCGGATTCCGTCGGAAAAATTGCTAAAGTAACCTTGTTTATCCTATACGGTAGCCTATAGTCCCTATTAACTGTTCACTTAGTCTTTTTTTTCTCCCTCCTCCCGGAGGGAGAAGGGTCTCATCTTCCAGGGAATTATAGTATTTCAAAAGCCAGCTTACATACCGTGGCTGGGAATTGAACCCAGGTCTCAGTGTGTGGTAGGTAACTGACTTAAACACTATACCACCAACACTACATGCTGAAGCCAGCCTAGCATGTACCATTATGATCAATCCAAGAGAAAAATTAGCTTGCTTAAGGATTTTTAGCCAGGCATGGCCTTGCCTTTTCTGTTCAACAGTTGTCCGAAGAGAACCCCAGATAGCCAGATAGATTCATATCTCTCTCTCTCTCTCTCTCTAGTAGGGATGGTCACCGCTTTCTGCGGAATTGTATTTTCCAGAATTTTTAGGTGGAAAT
Source organism: Hyperolius riggenbachi (assembly GCF_040937935.1). Lineage (NCBI taxonomy): Eukaryota > Metazoa > Chordata > Amphibia > Anura > Hyperoliidae > Hyperolius > Hyperolius riggenbachi. The sequence goes on from NC_090646.1 coordinate 158,539,755, forward strand.
TTGTCATTCCGTTCCGTTTGGTCGGAACGGAATTGCTTTTTCAATCTGGCGGAATTCCAAAAATGCCTGAGAAAATCTGCCGGTATCCGTTGATGATTTTAAACTGAAAATTCAGTTCAATGGCATCAAGTCCTAGAGAGAGAGAGAGAGAAAGCTAATTTTTCTCTTGGGTGTATCACAATGGTACATGCTAGGCTGGCTTCAGCATGTAGTGTTGTTGGTGGTATAGTGGTTAAGTCAGTTACCTACCACACACTGAGACCTGGGTTCAATTCCCAGCCCAGCCTGGGTTCAATTCCCAGCCATGGTGAGTTGGCTTTTGACATGCTACAAATCCTTAAGCACACTACTTTTTCTCTTGGATTGATCATAATGGTACATGCTAGGCTGGCTTCAGCATGTAGTGTTGTTGGTGGTATAGTGGTTAAGTCAGTCACCTACCACACACTGAGACCTGGGTTCAATTACCAGCCACGGTATGTAAGCTGGCTTTTGAAATACTACAATTCCCTGGAAGATGAGACCCTCCTCCCTCTGGGAGGAGAGGAAATACATTTTAATTCCGTAAAATTCCGCAGAATTAAAAAAATTTCCCCGGAATTCTATTTTAGAGGTTTAGAAATTCCGTTCCGACTGCCGGAATCGGAATTGGCCCAATTCCGTCCGGAATCGCGGAATTAAAAATTCAGCGTAATCCAGCGAGCATTCCTAGTAGGGTTCTCAAACTTTGCACAGTTGGTCACTGGGTGACTGGGATTAATATTCAGAAAAGTGCTTTCATTCTTGTACTGTTAATGGCACACGCCTCTTGCAATACTAATCACCTGTATCTGATACAGATGGCCATTGAGTGATTGGGGTTCAAATTCAGAAAAGGGGTGGAGCCACAGTCAATCAGACTTATTTTATTTCAATGCAAATTATTGATGCCAAAAACCGCAAAGCTCACACACTTCGTCATTAAGTAATTGAGTAATTGTGTGTCAGGGTTAGGAAAAGTGGATGGAGCCAACACCGACCAAATACATACCCGGGCAATGCCGGGCGACCAGCTAGTAAACTATATATATATATATATATAATCCATACTCATGCAGGCCCAGTATGGAGCCGCTTGTCTTCAGGTGCACTCAGCCTCCCAGAGAATTCTGAAGCCTCCGGCAGCGGCACAGAGCAGTATTTGACCGATCAGTCAAATACTGCTAACAGGGGTAACTTCGCTGGAACCAGGAGACCAGGAGAGGAATGAAAAGGCTCTATAGGACCGAGAGCCTTCGAGCCTCCCCTCTCTATAGCTATGTATCTATTTTTTTTGTTGTTTTTTTTTTGGTTGGCATTCATTTTAAGTAAAAGTGTAGGTTTGCTATATGTAACATAGTGATAGCTTTAGAGAGCAGAATTGTATTTTCAAAAACTTTATCAAGTAGCCACTTTATTTAAAAAAAAAAAGAAGAAGAAGAAGAATTTTAACAAACAGTTCAGATTTTAAAACACTGAGTCAGTTTGCTAAAATAATACTAGATACTAAATATTAAACATTATATGAAATGTACATTGTGTTTACTTTTTCATGTTTCAGATGTATATAACTAAGTAAGACATCTCACATGCAGTGACTATCTGTACAATTAGCAAAACAAAACAGCATAAAGACATCCTATTAAGCAGCACTCACAAAGTACAGGAGATAGGGGCGACCATTTGTTTTGTAAAGCTGATTTTATGAAGAGCTAATCCAAGCACAGAGTGCACATTGAGCCTCGGGCCCCCATAAGATAATAGATACACAGATACATAAATACTGGTTGACAGAAGATATGGACCATCTGGTACAGCTAATCAACCTAATTTCCAATATAATGTAATGATATGAAGCTTACATCATTTCAAGATAATTCCATGGTTTTATTTTTCTGAAGGATCCTGCCTTTAAACGAAAACTCTGGTTAGATTAATAAATTGTACTACCTTTATAACTTCTACATAAGCCGTCTTGTAATTAATGTTAATAAATAACCTTTTCATTTCTTCATCCAACTGTGGTGTTCTTTTTTAGATTCGGGTAAAGGTCTCATTGCAAAAGCATATAAATCATTTTATTCACTCATAGAAAAATTCAGCCACCTATCACATAATTTCTGTGCTGTTATATAAGAATTAAAGGGGTGTGCTCTATAGTATCAACAACATGTGCATATCTACCTCTCGGGGGTCGACTACCACCTGTATAACAGAGCATCCCTTTATATGTAAGTAATGAAACCCCACTGGAGTTGATTTGAAGTAGATATTTCTCTGAGGAGCAGTTCAACATTTGAACAGATTGTGGAACTCAGCTATTGTTTTTCTCTTTTATTTTTAAATGTCCAGCTGTAACATTCTGAGTTGTTTTTAAACTAAGTTGATGAAACTCCTTCTGCGGTGCTCAAATAGTAACAATTAAAGTAGACTTGAACTCAAGCACAGGGCAGAAGGAAAACAGAGAGAAATGCACCCAGTATGTATTTAGAGAGTTTAGCCTGTTTATTCCTCCCTCATCTGTGACTAATCAAAACGTATAATTTCTCCCCTTTGTCAGCTGACTGCCACAACAGATAAGCTAATTGATAAACACAGGATGTGTTTGATCATATTTAAGTAGTGTAACAGAGTGTCTTAGATGCTTTGTCTAGTTTACAGCATTAATGTCAGCGTCTTACATAATTTTTAATAGTGCCCAGTACCTACGTCTAGATTGTAATCATGGCCCAAATTGAAGAGCACTATAAAGTGGACCAACAAATAAGGATTGAACTTTTTGTCAATATCGTACCTATTATTAACCAATTTGGGAGTAGGGGCTCAGGACCAGTTGCCTTTTTTTTTTACTTTTTCATTACTTGATCACTGTGAATGGCTCACAGTGATCAGGCAGTCAGGAGCCAATGGAAACTATAAAGTGGAGCAACTAATGAAGATTGTACTTTTTGTAATTATTTTACCTGTTATTAACTGATTTGGGACTAAAGGCTCAGGTTCCTTTAAGGACCAGAGCCTTTTTTTTACTTTTGCATTTCCTGATCACTGTGATTGGCTTACAGGAACCAATGAAAACAGCTCCTGAATTATTCACTGTCTAAAGACAGCAAAGATCTGTGTCGGTAGGGACACGCTACTGCGTCCCGTGCTCAGGAGCCGCCGGCATTAAAACTATGCTGCATCAGGCTAAAGGTGGCCACTAACGGTCCAATTTCTAGCGAAAAATTGTTCAAGCGCTCAGAAATTCTGATCGGAAGTGAAATTGTTCCCTACACCATCAACGAACCAATCTTTGCTTTCTATCTATATCACAACCAACAAGAAAATCTAAATTTTGGTTCAACGAAAATCCAATCAGAAAACTGTTTTTATAATCGTTCATAATCCATTGTGCCCATCAACAGAGATTATTTACAACCAATCCAATCAAAATTTCTGATTGCTCGAACGATTTTCCGCTAGAAATTGGACCATTAGTGGCCACCTTCAGGCAGCCACAACTGCGGCGTAGTTTTAACCTGAGTTGGTCCCAAACCGGTTATATGATATCATACAAGCTCTTGTTGTCATGCCATGTATATCAGCCTTCATATTCCTCCTTTACTGCAGGTGTGCTTTAAGTGGATGACCAGATACCATCATAAGCTAATTTTTGGGTTTACATGATGGTGGGGAAAAGCCCGTCATCCACAACTTTGGGACAAAGATGCTTTACAAGGGAGTGAGGGTTTCCTGTTCCCTTTACAAGGTACCTCCTAATGGTAAAAGTCATGTTGGTCAGTACCAGTCAAGGATCAGAGCCCCACTCTTGCAAGCTTCACATTCCTGAACAAGGTACATTGTGAATAAAGTGTTAATGAGGTTTATAAAAGGGGGAAGGGGGCTACAATGTATTTTTATTTTTTAATCAATTATGTTTTTCTTAACATATTAATTTTATTGATATAGTAAATAAAGAAAATTTTATTATATATTATATAATGTAATCATAAAGTATTATATATGAAAGTCCCATTTTTCCCACATGGCACATGACCAGGTGCACAGTACTGTCAACGTACGGGACCATCAGGCATTGCACTGTCGGATCACCACACATTTATTTGATAAAAGATGCAAGTGGCCCACCCACTAAGGATTGAAGACAGTGACACAATATAAGCCTAGGAAAACATTTTAGCAATAGAGGTGACCATATTAAATGACAATATTAAAGAGTACCTATCTTAATGTAAAACACTATCTGAGAACTGTAAGCTCTAATGATTTACGAGCACCGGGCGAGCAGATGTGCTACTGCAGCTGACACCCACAAAAACTTGCAACTTTCAGATACAGCTTTACATTCAAAGTTTCACAAATTATAAAATAGGTACTCTTTAAATGATGGGATGCATTTTAAATTGCTAACCCAACATCTACAGAATAGAAGGAAAATATGATGAAATCAGAGAAATGTTTATAGATGAACAATATTTGTTTTCTTTAATTTGTTAGTGTTCTCATACTTTTTTCTGCTTAAAATGACTAAGACTAGGCCCTGGGAGGCAAGCAGCAGCACAAGAGATTTAACAGAGGGATGTTGGGCATTGGGTGAAGAGAGTAGAGTAACACTGTGGAGAGCTTCTGACTGGAGGGGCTTTACCATGTAGACACCACTGAGATGGAAGGTGCTGTCCTCAAGTGCACTAACAATCTCATTATCTATTAGGAACAGAGACCACAGGTCAGGACTATGTGGCTTACCCGTTTCTTATCCCACTACGCTCAAGTAGACAAGACAAGACAAATAACATTTATATCGAGCTTTTCTCCTGGCAGACTCAAAGCACCAGAGCTGCAGCCACTAGGGCACGCTCTATAGGCAGTAGCCATATTAGGGAAACTTGCCTAAGGTCTCCTACTGAATAGGTGCTGGCTTACTGAACAGGCAGAGCCGAGATTCGAACCCTGGTCTCCTGTGTCATAGGCAGAGCCCTTAACCATTACACCATGCATTCATCCATGCAAGTAAGGTGCATCATTCCCCCATCTAGCACTATAGCCTCACAGAGAAAGCCTAGAACCTGAAGGGGAGGATTAGCAATAATTCAAAATCCTGCTTCTAATCAGACCATCTGATACTGGAAGCCCCAAGACTAGAGAAACATAGCCTTCTATGCATCAGAGAATTTTCTGCATACATATCCCACAGTAGTCAGCTCCATTAGATTTCAGGAGTAAGAAGACTTTAGAGTGGAAGCACAAGGACATGGTATCTTCCCTGCAACATCGTGTTCCCCATCAGGCCAAAGAAGTGGGTCTACTGTCCTGTACAACTCTACCCATCCAGCATGGGAGCCCACCTTCTCTAGCCCCTTTGAAAATTTAAAAGTAACTACCGTATATACTCGTTTATTAGCCGACATGCGTATAAGCCGAGGTATCCACTTTTACCTCAGAAACCAGGAAAAAGCGATTGACTTGTGTCTAAGCCCCCTCCCCAGTATAGCCCACTCCACCGTAGCCAGATGTGCCCCCAGTACAAGTCAGCACCCCTCCCCATAGCCATATGTGCCACAATGATGACAGTTGTGTCTCAGGACACCACTAGATGGGGTTATAGATATGAGACAGCGACTGCCACACCGGAAGAAACCCCGATCATTGCACTGCTGACACGTTGCTTGCACGCTCTGCTCCACAAGCCAGGGGACACAGGTAGTCTTGAGCAGCGCACTCTGCACACCATGTTGCAGGGCATGCGGGGCAAGGAGCCAGCTGGCAAGAGCAGGATCACTAGTGCATGATCCTTACACTCCTCTGCCATTAACAAAACAAGCTCCACCATCCATTCTGCTCAACTGACTCGCATATAAGCTGAGGGGGTAACTTTTCAGCACATTTTTTTGTGCTGAAAATGTAGGCTTATACGCGAGTATGTACAATAAGTAAATTTAGGAGGCCTGCAGCAATCCAACCCTGCCTGGCATAAGCCCATCTTGCAGGAGCTACCATAACAGGACCTCATCATCCTATATTGCCTTATCTAGTGGATAGGCTGCATCTAGGGGAACATTCTATAGTTAAATATGTGATGAGTGGCCTTTTTCCACCTTTTTGCATTTAACTTTTACTATACCCAAGTGGGCCACTAGTTACTACTTCCAAAAGAATCCAACTTCATGCGCTCACATTCAAAGATCTCAAATACCTTGTGCTTTGCCGGTGTCTTTGATGAAGATTGAGTGCAGCACTAAAAATGTAAAGGTCCCCACCACAAGCAGACCTTGTGATAGATTTACCACTTGCCAATGGTTAGCTAGAGTCCAGTAGATTGTGGTTAGGCCTTATAGGTAGTTCTTACTCTTGTGCATGAATATTTGATTATACTGGCTATTGTTGAATGTGGCATCACATCTCCATCACTCCACTCATTATTAGGGTCCAAGGCAAACCTTACTCCAGTTGTCACCATTTTATGTACTGGTGAACTGTTCTCAAGCTGTTTGTCCCCTCATTACTGTTAAACACATTTTTTTTGTTTGTTTTTTATTTTAACATTGCCTTTCAACTTGTTTGATTAGCATTCTTCCCCCTATTTGTATGGGTGCTGGAGAGTTGGTATTAGTATATAGTCAAGTTGTCATTGATCCAATTGTTACTGAAAACAGAAGCAGAACCCATTAAAGAAAAGCAGCTTCTATTTGGGCAGTGCTATCCAGTTACAATTGAACTAAAAATAAATACTCATTGACAACTATTGTTTCCCTTAAATGTTCCTTCACATTACACTAATGATATCACATTTTTCAGGACCTCCCCCCTTTGTCTCCAATCCAGATTTTTAACTGCAACCAGAATAGTGCAAAGCTGCCATTGTACTGAGCAATCTATCAATCACAAGCCTCATTTTATCTAGGGAGTAGACATTCTCAGTTTATGCTTTCCAAAGTAAGTTGGCAGATCTCAGTATACATTACATATTGCAGCTCTTAGTTCCAATTTCTATTCTAGTATAATAATTGATGATGAGAGGTTTCATACATCTCTATATGTCTCCAGTGGGGTTTTAACACAGTTTTCCATCTTTATTGTTTATATTATGTTTATGGCGGAAAACTGCTGTACAAGAAGAGCATGTGGTCACCGCCGATGCACTTAGAAAAAAAAATTCACTGTCTGGTACTTTCCTACACTAAATAAAGTTTTATTAATAGGTACATACAAATAGATCACTAGCAATGGTGAGATGCCATCATTTTTCCCATGAGCACAGAGAGAAATATTATCTTCGAACATGTTCCTTGGATAAGGCTGACTCACTGGCTGGATGGAGGCTTAAAATAAATGAGAATGTTTCCAACAAGGTAAAAACTTCCTGTTATTTCTTCGGACTGGAAACTGATAAGCACATGTGATTAACACTTGTTCTGCTAGCTTTTAGAAGAGCAAAGTGATAATATTGTACGTTGCTGTCTAAATTTGCATTTCGCAACACGGGTCATCAGTGGCAGAGTCCGTGCTTTGTGCAACAAGCATCAGACCTCAGAGCTAATCTTTATTTCTGTCCAACAGCATGGGTGTAATCTAGATGGATAAATCACTTGTGCATTGTAATCCTAATGGCTTTCATTTTAGCAGAATAAGTTACAATATTTGGTTCACATACCTGACTTTAACCCTTTAGAGCCAAATAAAGTAAAACTTTATGTGGCTGCAGGGACAAATTTTTGTGCCACTGGGGAAATGTGCCTTCCCCAGCCTGGCAGGCTCGGCAGGGTATGCAGAATGGGCGGCAGGGAGCTTTTATACATACCCAACAGCTGGATTGACTCCTTCATTCTCCACCACTGCCGCCGTGTATTCCCGACATGTCTTGTAGGTTCTGATCACGATATGACATGAGATCAGGGTCCAGGAGACCATGCCAGCATCACTCAGTGGAGGAAGAGGGATGATGGAAGAGTCTCTTCACTTTCTTCTATCACCCCTCTTCCACCACTGGGTGGTGCTGTAACACTGGCATGGTCTCCTGGATCCCGATCACAAGTTATACCATGTGATCGGATGTGATCGGGACCCAGAAGACTTGCTGGAAGTTCAGAGCCGCCGGTGGAGGAAGAGAAGAAGCCATCCGGAACAGGTAAATGTAACTGCTCCCTGCCACCCGCTCGTTGTGCTGTACTGGGCAGCCAAACAAGATATGCTGACAGAGGCTTAGGTTTAGTGGTGTAGCTAAGGAGCTATGGGCCCCGGTGCAAGTTTTACATGGGGCCCCCCAAGCACTCTATACCTAACAATTGATACGGCGCACCAAAACCTGCAAAGGACAACATTAGTGTCAGAGGTGCAAGTGGGGGATGGGAAACAGTTTGTTAATGATTACTACTATTTAAAGCATCTACAGAAGTGATTACTACCAACACAGGGCCAATAGAGAGCTAATATTGTGCTTGAGAGAGGACCACGTTGGGGCCCCTCTGATCCAAGGGCCCCAATGCGGTCGCTACCTCTGCAACCGCTATTGCTATGCTACTGTTTAGACTGCATCAGCAGCTTTCAAATGAAAAAATTCATTTGAAGCTGGTAATGGGTTAACTATCCACCCCATCCCTCCCCGCAAGCTCACTAATATACACACTGTTGTCTTTGCTGCAAAAAATGGAAAATGCCGGGTGCTGAAAGTTTGACTGCTGCCATAGGGCTCCAGCAACAACATTTCCCAGCACCATGACAAAGGCATGATTCAACTTTATACAACTATAAAACTCTTTGACCTAAAGTACTAGTGTGTTCAAAAGTGTGTGCTTTAAGCATACCTGAAGTGACATGTGACATGATGAGATAAACATGAGTATCTATGGTGTAAAGAATCAATGCTCTTATCTATGAATATAAGGCATTCGAAACTGCAGTCAAACTCAGGCTGGGCTATCCAAAAGATTTCTATTTGGCTGAGGAAATACTGTTCATAACAAGACAGGGAAAGTTGATGTGAGAGAAACCCGTCCACTGCTGTTGCCAAGCTGTTCGGCTGTTAACCAAAAGGTTGGTGTTTCAAACCCACCCAGGGACTGCCTTGCCGTTTGTGTTCAACAGTTGTCTGAAGAGAACCCCAGATAGCCATGCATATTCAACTCTCTCTCTCTAGTAGGGATGGTCACCGCTTTTCGCGGAATTGTATTTTCCGCGATTCAGAACGGAATTGCTTTTTCAATCCGGCGGAATACCGAAATTGCCAGTGAAATTCCACCGGTATCCGTTGATGGTTTTAAGCTGAAAGTTCAGTTCAATGGCATAGAGAGAGAGAGAGAGAGAGAGAGAGAGAGAGAGAGAGAGAGAGAGTGAGAGAGAAACAGTCGAATGCGCTAACCAATTGCTCCACAGAGACTGTGCACTTACTGCTAAATGACTATCTGGGGTTCTCTTCAGACAACTGTTGAACACAAAAGGCAAGGCTGTTCCTGGGTGAGTTTGAGCCACCAACCTTTTGGTTAACAGCCGAATGTGCTAACCAATTGCGCAACAGAGACTGTACACTCAGTTGCTGCTAAATAATTTTATGGGGATGTATGTGTGTCTTTTGGAGGGAGGAAGTAAGTCTGCTCCAAGAAGTTTAACACCACTTTTTCCTACAACGAAGCATTCACTGTGTGGCAGTATAGTGGTGAGCATAGCTGCCTTCCAAGCAGTTGACCTGGGTTCGATTCCTGGCCAATGTATGTGAGCTTGCTTTTGACATCCTACAAATCCATGGAAGACAAGATCCATGAACAGGGAGGAGGAGGGAGGTGGTGTTTTCACCTTCCAAAATGTTTTAGAAGCATTTTAAAGGGCACTTCTGGTTTTTCTATCCAGATATCCAAATAGGTCGGATATCCACGGATAATGCGTCCGGATATCCGCATTCACGAGGATATCTAAAAGGTCGAATTCGGATATCCGAACTGGATCTGGATATCTGGGTATCCGGATCCGGATCAATTCGTATTTTAAAAAGTACTATCCGAGCACCCCTGCGCACTAGTCCAGCACGGCCATCACAACACAAACAGCTGTTTGCGGTGCGTTATACAGTGATTTTGGTGTGTCAGTGTGAAGCAGTACTCTAATTACTCTCCCTTATTGATGTATACACATGCAAGATGTTTTAAAGCACTTTAGGCCTCCAATTTAGCATGCAATGGGCCTGATTCGCAAATCGGTGCAAAGTGTTTGCACGCCAGTGAAAAGCCCTTTATCACGCCTAAACTTAGTTTAGGCATAATAAGAAGAAACTCGCGCGAAGTTCCCGAGCGCAAAGTTTTGCGTGCGCAACCGCCCCGTGCTTCGCGCGCAGCGCCCATTAAGCCCTATGGGACTTTGCGCACGCACGTGCGCGTTTGCGTGCGGGACTTTGCGCGCGATAATCAGAACAAAGCGGTGCTAACTCAGCGGTGCAAAGGTTATAATGCCTAAAGTCTTTTAGGCGTGATAACTGAGTTATCACCGCTTTGTGAATCAGGCCCAATGTGATTTCTGCCCTTAAAACGCTGCTTTGCGTCAAATCCAGATTTTTCCCCGGGACTTTTGGTGTCTATCCCACTCATCCATGCAAAAAAATCAGATGTTAGACCCCTTGAAACATCTTTTCCATCACTTTTGTGGCCAGCATAAATGTTTCTAGTTTTCACAGTTTGCCTCCCCATTGAAGTCTATTGCTGTTCGCGAAAGTTCGCAAGTTCACGAACGTTTGCGGAGGTTCACGAACCAGGTTCGGGCCATCTCTAAGTGTCACTGCACCTGTTCACGGTACCTGTGTTTGTGTGTGCGTGTGTGACAGATGCACATTTGTAATACTCATCACTGCATTTACCTGCCTGTTGTTCAGTGCACCCACCTACCTAAGTGAGCGCACGCAGTGTGATATTTAATACCACCAGTCACTGTACCTGTTCACGGTACGTGTGTGTGTGTGTGTGTGTGTGTGTGTGTGTGTGTGTGTGTGTGTGTGTGTGTGTGTGTGTGTGTGTGTGTGTGTGTGTGTGTGTGTGTGTGTGTGTGTGCGTGTGGTGTGTGTGTGTGTGTGTGTGTTTGTGTGTGTGTGACAGCTGCACATTTGTAACACCTATCACTGCATATACCTACTTGTTGTTCAGTGCACCCACCTACCTATGTGACCACATGCAGTGTCACTGCACCTGTTCACAGTTTCTGTGTGTGTGTGTGTGTGACAGCTGCACATTTGTAATACCAGTCACTGCATAACTGTTCACTGCACGTGTGTGACTGCACACTGTTTTATATACCAGTCCGTGCATACCTGTTAACTTTACCTGTGTAACCGCACATTGTTGTACCAGCAGTCACTGCAACCTGTTCACTGCACCTGTGTAACTGCACATTGTTGTACCAGCAGTCACTGCAACCTGTTCACTGCACCTCTGTAACCGTACATTGTATTAGCCAAGTCAGTGCATACCTTTAACTTCATCCCCCCAATATGGACAAAACAAGAGGCAGAGCCAGAGGCTGGCCACCTGTCAGGTCTGTTTGAGGTCGCGCTGTCGTGATTTTGTGTGGTCCTCGACCAAAGTACAGTGTTCAGAAGAAGGCATGTGCCATCAAACCCCAATATTGTCAGGACGTAATTGACTATTTAACACAGAACACCTCATCTTCCTCAGCTTCCGCACGGAAACGTGACATATCTTCCTCCTCCTGCTCTGATTCTGGCACCCCACTTAACACTCTGTCGGCAGCCATCAACAAAATGCCATCATCACAGGGCTCAGTGGTTTGGAAATGTTTTTGTGTGTCTGCCTCAGATAAGAGCAATGCCATCTGTACTCTCTGCCACCGAAAATTGAGGCATGGAAAGACCAAGACACGCGTAGGGACAACTACCTTATGAAGACACATGATTACAAAGTACAAACTGCAATGGGATGACCACCTGAGGAAAAGCAGCACACAAAAGCAAAGCCACACACCACAGTGGAAGATACCAGGCCGCAATTATTTCTCAAAAAAGGCAATACCCAAACTGTACCGTGATGTTGAAAGGCAAGTGGTGACATCTCTGGCACACAGCGTTGGGTCAAGGGTCCATCTGACCACGGATGCCTGGTCTGCAAAGCATGCTCAGGCCTGCCCGAAGACTAAGTCAGTCCCCACACACAGCATCTCTGCCTGCACGCCATGTGACTGCCTGCCCCAAGACTAAGTTGGTCCCCACACAGCATCTCTGCCTGCAGGCCGCTTGACCGCCTTCTCCGCCACCACCAACAGGGTACAGGACTGCAGGTGGATTCCTGAATTTTAATAATAATTATTGCTATAATAATTTTTCTGGTGCGTGTACATGCCTGCCTAATTTTTCTACTGCAGCTGCAACAACAAAACAAAAGGCATGTACATGTGTCATTTCCCCTTCGTGACCGTTACCTTGCCGCAGTGAAGGGGCTTGCATTTCACAATGAAGCAATGACCGACGGCTGTATGATTGTCTTGGGGGGGGGGGGGGGGGGGGGGCGGGACAGTCACTGTTGTTCTATCATTGAGCTATCTCAGCCCGGCGCCCATATGGGCTTGAAAACCGCCATGGCCTACGCTCTCGCCATGGTGCGCACCAGTCCAGCACGGCCATCACTACACAAACAGCTTTTTGCGGTGCGTTACACGGTGATTTTGGTGTGTCAGTGTGAAGTAGTACACTAATTACACTACCTGATTGATGTATACACATGCAAGATGTTTTAAAGCACTTTAGGCCTCCAATTTAGCTTGCAATGTGATTTCTGTCCTTAAAACGCTGCTTTGCGTCAAATCCAGATGATTTTCCCCGGGACTTTTGGCGTGATTCCCACTCCTCCATTCAAAAACTCAGATGCTAGACCCCTTGAAACATCTTTTCCATCACTTTTGTGGCCAGCATAAATGTTTCTAGTTTTCAAAGTTTGCCTCCCCATTGAAGTCTATTGCGGTTCGCGAAAGTTTGTGTGAACCAAACTTTTGTGGAAGTTTGCGTGTGAGGTTCGTGAACCAAAAATCGGAGGTTCGAGCCATCTCTATCTGCCAACAAGATGAAGCTGGTTATTCTCAGGACACACTTAACATTTGGTGCTTGGGCCTTTTCCTATGCAGCCCCTACTCTATGGAACTCACTTCCACAATCAGTACGAGAGGCTTCTTCTCTGGACAGCTTTAAAAAAGGCTAAAAACTCACCTCTTTTCCCTAGCCTTTGAGACTGCATAATGCAGGGTCACAGCGCTTTGAGTCCCCAGGGAGAAAAGTGCTATAAAAATATTATTGTTATTGTTAATTAAAGGAAAAAGAGGCACCCTGGTGTTTATAAAAAGGGAACCTAAACTGAGAAGGATATGGATTTATCCTTTTAAAACAATACCAGTTGCCTGACTCTCCTGCTGATTCTGTGTCTCTAATACTTTAAGCCACAGCCCCTGAACAAGCATGCAGATCAGGTGATCTGACTGAAGTCAGACTGGATTAGCTGTATGCTTGTGTCAGGTGTGTGATTCAGCCACTACTGCAGCCAAAAGAGATCAGCAGGACTGCCAGGCAACTGGTATTGTTTAAAAAGGAAAATTCCATATCTCTCTCAGTTTAGGTTCCCTTATCAGTTAAATCAGTTAAAAGGGATAGGGTGAGGTGGCTTACCTCAATAACGCAATTCTTGTATAAACAAAGAATTTATTTAGCACAGGTAACACGTTTCGCATTTTCTCTGACTCTAGAGGCTCCCTATGCTATTGGTTTTGTTCTAATTGGCACTGTGATTTGGCCTGAGGAAGGGGGCTCAGACCCGCGAAATGTGTTGCCTGTGCTAATTAACCTCCTTGCCGGTCTAAAAAATCCGGCAAGGAGGCAGCGCCGCACATTTTTAAAATTTTTTTTTTTTTAAATCATGTAGCGAGCCAAGGGCTCGCTACATGATAGCCGCTGAGCGGCGGCATCCCCCCACCCACTCCGATCGCCTTCGGCGATCAGAGTATGCAGGGAATCCCGTTGAGAACGGGATTTCCTGCAGGGCTTCCCCGGTCGCCATGGCGACGGGGCGGGATGATGTCACCGACGTCATGGACGTCATAGGGAATCCCGATCCGCCCCTCAAAGCTGCCTGGCACTGATTGGCCAGGCAGCGCAGGGCTCTGGGGTGGGGGGGAGCGACTCGGCGCGGCGGATTGCGGCGGATCTTCGGCGAGCGGCGGCGATCGGAAGTTACAAGCAGCTAGCAAAGTGCTAGCTGCTTGTAACAAAAAAAAAATTATGCAAATCGGGCCAGCGGGGCCTGAGATATCCTCCTGCGCAGGTTACCCCGAGCTGAGCTCGGGATAACCGGCAAGGAGGTTAAAATTCTTTGTTCATACAAGAATTTTGTTATTGAGGTAAGCCATCTCACCCTATTCCTTTTTAACTGATTGTAATCCATTTTATAAACACCAGGGCACCTCTTTTCCCTTTAATTGAACATATGGAAGGGTAGGAGTAAATCTTCCCTTCTGACTGCCCCCCCCCCCCTCCTTCCCTCCCCTCACACACATACACATCTCCTGAATGAGAGGGGCATTTACTACATGAAAGCATCTATAAAGATTCATTTTTATAAATACCAGATTGTGCACTTTCGGATTTAAAGTCATGACATTACATAAAAAAATAACACATAGCTGCCCCCAGTGCTGTTGGTAAGAGGAAAGTGATTTTTAAAATGATAAATTACCAGTGAGGGGCTTCATTATAGTCCAGTCAGGAATAATTTCATGACTAATCCAAATTGTCTAAATGCATTGTGGAAAAGTGAAGTCACCTATCTAGCTTTTGTATTTGGCAGCTAAATCTGGATCAGAGGACAGTCTAAAGGAAACAACAAATCTTCAGGCAGGTAAATAGTTTGCATGTGTTTTTCAGTTTCTAAAAGGAAAGGGATTGCTCAATAGTAAAAATGCTTTATTCTAGTGAAAGCAAGAAGTTTTAAATCAGGATGATACCATTTATTGGCTAACTAAAAACAATAAGAATAAGCAAGCTTTTGGCTTTGCAGCCTTCATCGGGCTTAAATCCTGTTTGCTTGCAGGCTGATGGTACAGACAGCTTTTTAAATGCAACATCAAAAGGGGATACATAGACTTTTTTCAAGCATAAATACCGTACATGTCTTTATGCTTGAAAAAAATCTATGTATCCCCTTTTGATGTTGCATGTATACTTACCATCATGTCTGTACCATCAGCCTGCAAGCAAACAGGATTTAAGCCCGACGAAGGCTTCAAAGCCGAAAGCTTGCTTATTCTTATTGTTTTTAGTTAGCCAATACCGTATTTTTCGGACTATAAGACGCTCCGGACTATAAGACGCACCTAGGTTTAGAGGGCAAAAACCAGGGAAAAAAACAAAAAACTAAAACAGTTGTGTCTATGGTCCAGGGGCGTCTTGTAGATGTTTTTCCCCTAATTGTGTCCTCCTCCTGTCCACTTGGTGTCCTCCTAATGCCCCTTTATGTCTCTTTGTATCATCCTGATGTCCCTCTTTGTGTAGTCCTGATGTCCCCCTTTGTGTCCTTCTGATGTCCAACTTTCTGTCCTCCAAATGTCTCCCGTGTCATCCACATGTCCCCTTTATTTCTCCTCCTGTTGTCCCCTTCATGTCCTCCTGTTGTCCCCTTCATGTCCTCCTGATGTCCCCTTCATGTCCTCCTGATGTCCCCTTCATGTCCTCCTGATGTCCCCTTCATGTCCTCCTGATGTCCCCTTTGTCCTCATGTTCCCTTTATGTCCTCATGTCCCCTTTGTCGTCCTCATGTCCCCTTTGTCCTCCTAATGTCCCCTTTGTCCTCCTGATGTCCCCTTTGTCCATGTCCCCTTTATGTCCTCATCATGTCCCCCTCATGTCCTTTTTATGTCCTCCTCATGTCCCCTTTATCCTCCTGCATAAACGTAATTAACGGCAGTGGCAGCCGCTGTCACTCACCTCATCGCTGGAGCCCGCGGTGATGAGCTTCTGGCCCCCTCCTGTCCTCGGTGATGTCCTCCACGTGTGTCCGGTGTCCTGATGGATTCCCCCTCTGTGAATACAAGAAGCTGCGGCAGCCGCGGGCATCACTCACCTCATCGCTGGAGCCCGCGGTGACGTGCTTCTTGCCTCTTCCTGTCGGCGGTATTGTCCTCCATATGTGTCCGGTGTCCTGATGGATTCCCCCTCTGTGAATAGAAGAAGCTGCGGTAGCCACGGGCATCACTCACCTCATCCTTGGAGCCCGCGCGGTCAGCCGATTCCCTCTAACACTTCTTCACTCTAGTGTCGGCACTTCCTGGTCGCGTCTGTATGCGTGATTACAGACGCGACCGGCACTAGAGTGAAGGAGTGTTATAGGGAATCGGATGACCGTGCGGGCTCCAGCAATGAGGTGAGTGATGCCCGTGGCTGGCGCAGCTTCTTGTATTCACAGAGGGGGAATCCATCAGGACACCGGACACACGTGGAGGACAACACCGAGGACAGGAGGGGGCCAGAAGCTCATCACCGCGGGCTCCAGCGATGAGGTGAGTGACAGCGGCTGCCACTGCCGTTAATTACACTTATGCAGGGAAAGTTCAGGAGGACACTGAGAAGTGCAGGGAGTCCCCGACATTGCGGTTCATATCGGCGGGTGATCATTAAGTCGGGGACTCCCCGCCTTTGAACTATAAGACGCAGGGACTTTTTCTCCCTACTTTTGGGGGAGAAAAAGTGTATCTTATAGTCCAAATAATACGGTAAATGGTATCATCCTGATTTAAAACTTCTTGCTTTTACTGATGGCTTACACGGTACAATACCCTACTGCTACTATTATTCTAGTGAAACACACATAAAAATACACTTACAATCAGTGCTTGTAAAGATCAGTTTTGGAGTGAACCCGGCTTCTCTCCTTATCAGCAATTGCTGTGGCCTGACTGGCCAACAAGCATGGATAGTAAAGTTCTGCCGCTGGTGGGCGGTACCAGGGTGGTGACCAATCAACATGCTGGTGACATCATTTGTTTTCCAGCTTCATATGTAACTGATTGTCTGGAAATCAGTGTCAAATATATCGGAATATTCATTCTTCTGAGTTCCTAAAGGGGCTGCACTGTAATGTGGAACATCACACTAGTGCAATGCACTACCTATGCAATGTTCACAGTGTGAATCATAAAGAAGATGAAGTCCGCACACTAGCTGGTTGGAAGTCCAAAGGGTTTTTTATTCCAAGATCACAGATACAGCAGAACGGCTGACATGTTTCGGATCATTATCCTTATTCATAGCCTTACATAACTGACATCTTAATCAGACATATATACTCCAAATACCGCCTCTCAGGGCGTATACTCATGGAGAGAGCAACTAACAATTAAAAATTTAAAGGTACAGAGCTCTCATACTACTGATGCTACTGACCTAGCAGATCATAAAAGACCTATAATTAGTCATCTTTATTACAAATATGCAAAAAAACCTACAAAAATACAAAAGTGGAAAAACAATGATAAAAACATATCAGTATATAAAATTAATATCCCACCTAGCATTGAGGCCATTAGGTTCCCTGGTGCCCAACTGTAGAATCCAAAATTCCTCTCTCATCCGCAACTTTTTGTACACATCACCCGGTCTCACAGGGGCAACGACCCTCTCAACACCTTGAAAGGTGAAACCTTGCATATCTCCGCCATGTTTCTCCCTGAAATGTCTCGCCACATTACTCACACTATCTGTCTTCCATGAATCACCATTATAATGTTCAGATTCTTTGTCTCAAACAGTGAGTGGTGCAACCCACATACTGTAGATTACAAGTTGTACAGGTGACAACGTAGATGACAGATTGGGTGTTGCAGGTAATGAACTGCTGCAAAGGGAAAGTTTTATGATTAGTAACTGAAATAACCTATTGTGAGGAACGGTGGCAGAAACAGTAGTTACAGGTAGAAAAGCCACAGCTGAAGGACCCCACAGTGGAATGCCAAGTGGGCCGTACAGCTGCGGTTGATGACCGGAAAAGGCTAGGGGAGAGTGCCGTCACCAGTGATGGAGCTCTCTTATACGAAAACCTGCAACCCGGTTCCAAAACTTTCTGCAACTTCTCATCAGCATTAGTGATGGGCGAACACCTGGATGTTCGGGTTCGGGAAAGTTCGCCGAACATGGCCGAGATGTTCGGCATGTTCGGGCCGAACCCCGAACTTTCCGAACATCCAGCTTTTGGGGGCCCTATGGGGTCACTGCTGAACCGCCCGCTGCCCGGCCTCCCTCAACGCGTCACTCTCCGGACTCCTCCTCCTCATTCAGTCACTGCATAGTGCCGCCCACTGCCAGCCACCCACACTACCACCGGACACAGCAGGTACTTCTTGAAACTTTGTTATGGGGAAGCGGGCAGAGGGGGGAGCGCTAGCGGAGGGGGTGGGGGGAATTTCCGACCCCCCCCCCCCGCGATCGGGGCATGCTCCCCCCTTATGCCTGCGACCCCATAGGGGGGCCGTATTCGGCCGAACAGGGCCCTGTTCGGCCGAACAGGGGCCCTGTTCGGCCCTGTTCGGCGGCCATTAGAAGTTCGGGGCGAACCCGAACTTAAAAGGCCGAACACCATCAGGTGTTCGGCCGAACGCGAACATCACCCGAACAGGGTGATGTTCTGCAGAACCCGAACAGTGGCGAACACTGTTCGCCCAACACTAATCAGCATACAGGACTGGAATATATTTTCTAATAATATTAATAACCTTATTGTATTGCTGGCTGTATGCCGTTGTGATTAACCCTATGGTCCAGGTACATTGTGTTCTTCGAATTGATCCTGAGAAGAGAGTCCCTGTCTCTAGACATGGCGATTCTTTGCGCTCTTTCCAGATCAGGGTCAGAGTATCCCCTAAGCTTAAAACGCAATCTCAAAGTGGAAAACTCCTGTACTGTGAACTCGTCAGTGGAGCAGTTCCTCCTGGCTCGGATATATTCTCCAACTGGAACACCCTTAATCGTGTGCTTAGGGTGACAACTAGTGGCTTGTAGGACAGAGTTCCCAGTACATGGCTTTCTAAAAGTCTTAGTCTCTATCCTGTTTGTCGAGATACATCCTAAAAGGATAATTTCGAGGAAGTCAATCTGGCTATCGTTAACTGTATGGGTAAAAGATTAGATTGAAGTCATTGGTATTAAGATATGTCACAAAACGATCCAGAGCTTCATATGTCCCCTGCCAAATCAGGAGGAGATCGTCAATGAAACAACCATACCAAACAATAAATTCAGAAAAGCGGTTAATCTCCCCAAAGATGCGGAGCTCCTCCCACCACCCCATATAGAGGTTGGCGAGAGATGGCAAAAATATTGCCCCCATAGAAGCTCCGCATCTCTGGAGATAGAACCCTCCATCAAAACAAAAATAATTGTGTGAGTAAAAACTCAGTAACCACTTTAATATAAGCCTGTAATGAGGTTGAAAAAGAACAGTAATGGGAGCAGGGGCGCCTCTAGCTATTTTGTCACTCCAGGCGAGAAAACCTTTGGCGCTCCCCTGCCCCCATGGCGCCTTCCCCCCCATGAAAATATTTGTAATGTGGCATAGTTTGACCAGGAAATAACCGTAATGCGGCAATGTTTCACCAGAAAATAATTGTAATGCAGCAGGGTTTCACCAGAAATTACATTTATTGTGTCAGCGTTTTACCAGAAAATACATGTAAGAAAAAAAATACATGTAAGGAAGAAAGAAGGCACACAGGGGGGCATAGAGAGGCACAGGGGGACATAGGGAGGCACAGGGGGACAGGAGGAGGCATGAAAGTCAGAAGAAGTCACAAAGGAATACAGAAGGAGGCACAAGGGGACAGAAGGAGGCACACAGGGGGACAGAATAAGGCACAATGGAGGATAAAAAGAGACACAATGAGGGGCTGAATGAGACACAAAGGAGGACAGAAGGAGACACAGGAGGACAAAAGAAGGTACACAGAGGGGGCAGCGGGAGGTACAGGGGGACAGAAGAAGGCATGAGGGCCAAAAGGAGGCGTAGCTTAATTTTGGGGCAGGGCTTAATCCAGCAACATGGTGCCCCCAAGGACTAATGGCACTCCAGGCAATGGCCTGTACTGCCTATGCCTAGAGGCGCCCCTGAATGGGAGAGATGAAACTCCAGGGCCACAATGGCCAGGTCATGAGGAATCGAAGAGTACAGCGCTTTTACATCTAGGGTTACCCATTTATAATGGGGTTTCCAACCCACATCATGTAGACTTGCCAAAACATGTTTGGTGTCTTTAATCAGACCAGGTAATCTCAAAACTAAAGGCTGTAGGTGGGAATCCAGCCATTTCTCCAATCTCTCCCCAAGGGAACCAATCCCTGACACAATGGGTCTCCCATTAGGGGGGAGCCCGGCTTGTGTACCTTGGGGAGCTGATGGAATATGGGAATGACTGGATTCCGAACCCTAAGAAAATCCGCCATATTCTTTTTAATCAGTCCCATAGACTCCCTTATAGAGATAGGTTGGTCTGATTCCAGTTTAAAGTCTAAAGTTTGATCTGCTGAGAGGCATTGATAAGTGGTCATATCCTGGAGCTGGCGCAAAGCATCTGACCTATAGTCCTTCACATTGAGGACCACTATAGCCCCCCTTTGTCTGCATTTCTAATTACTATGTCTGACCTAGACTTCAAATTTTCTAATGCTTGTCGTTCTGAGGGGGTTAAGTTATATCTAATCCTACTACATTCTGCTAAAGATTTTAACTCTTTTTCAACCAGCTCCTGGAAAGTTTCTACCGCGGAGGATCTACAATAGACTGGATTGTATTCCCGATTAAGTGGAGTAGGTAAATTAACTTCATCTAAATTAACTAGGGCTGCATTCTCTGCTGCTAGTTGGTGTGCTGTAAGAAGAGTGCAAGTATCCTGAAATAAGGGAATCTCAGGTAATGGATTCGGAGCACGAGTCAATTGTGTATTACAAGGAGCTTGTGAAAGGAAGTGTTTCTTTAACATAAGTGATCTTACAAATCTATTAACATCCATAAGTGTGTCAAAAAGGTTAAATTTACATGCAGGAACGAAGTTCAAGCCTCGTGACAGAAGTGAAATTTCCTGCTGTGACAAAGGGACATCAGAAAGATTAATAACATAGTTAACATTGGTAGAATTCACAGTGTGACCAGTGCAGTATAACGACATGCAGCATCCCAATGAACTGCATTCAGTGCGTTACTGCAAAACGCCTACATTAACAGTGAAGCATAATTTTTAATTGACTCATTTTATTCACTGTATGCAGTGCAACGCATGGAAACCGTGCAGCGCGACTTTCCCTTTCCATTAGTGGCTGATTAAGTGCTGGTCAAGGGCTCTGCCTCTGACACAGGAGACCAGGGTTCAAATCTCGGCTCTTCCTGTTCAATGAGCCTGCACCTATACAGTTTACATCTTTGGGCAAGACTCCCTAACACTGCTACTGACTAAAGAGTGTGCCTAGTGGCTGCAGCTCAAGCGCTTTATGTCTGCCAGGAGAAAAGTGCACTATAAATGTTATTTGTCTTGTCATTAGGTTCCTGCATTTAAAGGGAACACAAAGCCTACTAGTAACTTAACCATAAATAGTGACAGTTAGGAAGTAAGTATGATGATAGGTGCTCAGATTATAACACTTTGTGTAATTTGCCTTCTTAAAACAGAAGGAAACTTGCTATAATTCAGCTATAGGTGGACATTTGTGGTTACCCACAATGCACCACTACTGAATATGCAAATTGTCTCTTTTCTTCCCTGTATGCCAAGATTGCATCCAGAACCGCTGGTGTATAGCAAGCCTATAGCTTTAAATATTACACAGCCTGTTTAGGACTTTAGGCCCTCATCAGTACATGGCAGGGATTGATACGGCTGTATGAGATAGGGCTTGGACCAGTACAACAGAGTAACCAAGCAGCTCAGGGTGACCCAAATGAATTCACCTATAGCTGGATTATTGCAAGTTTCCTTCTGTTTTAACAAGGCTAATTACACCAAGCATTGCTTTTTAATGGGAGGGCTTTTTGGTCTCCTTTATCCCCCTATACATTCCTAGTAGTTTGGGTCACCCTGAGCTGCTTGGTTACTCAGATTATAACACATTTCATTTCACATCGACGTCATGCTGCCCTTGCTTACTGCTTACATGTTATGGATGTGATGATTTTGTAATAAACTGCTATTTCTATTCCTACATTGTATATTTTTTCCTAGTAAATGCTTTCTGTGTGCAGCGTAGTGATGCAAGGAATCATCTCTGCAGTTTGAGTGAAATTCATTTAGAACATTCCTAAATCAATATTCCTTGAAAAAGACAAATCAATTTGGGAAATGCTACTTTAAGAATTTCCTAAATCTTGGTAATTTAGGCAATTTTGCTTTTACCAGTTAGTTTTAAAGGCTCCTTTAAACTTCAATAAGTACTTCCAGGTGACACACATGCTTTTTGTCTTTTAGAATGCAATAGAGAAAATCCAAGTCTTAGGAGCAGGATATGATCGCTGGACTTAGCACTTCCTAAATCCTATTTACATAACCCAAACAGAGCCTTCAGTCATCTGTATAAAAATAGAATGTACATATACACAAACACACACACACATACACACACACACATACAGTCATACACACACACACACACACACACACACACATACACACACATACAGTCATACACACACACACACACACAGAGGGAGAGAGAGAGAGAGAGAGAGAGAGAGAGAGAGAGAGAGAGAGAGAGAGAGCGATATTAGTATAAGGCCAAAAGATAAAAATTTAAATGAGAACCAGTAAAATAATACTGCTTCCTTTTATGGGAACTTTTTTTTAGTATTCATTGATTAATATTTATTAAAAATAATAAAGAGAACCTTCAGAATGTTGTGTAAATGTTTAATTATTTATTATTGTAAAATAGACATTTATTAGTAATGAGCAAAAAAATGATCCTAATAAGAGGAAGCTGAGGCTAGCAAATCCCTGAATAACTGAGTGAGCTTTATTAGAAACCTTCATTTGTTCTGCTGCTACTGTTTCCTGAGTGGGGTTAATGTGCATTAAGGAGAAGTGTTTTCTTATCACTAATCATCACGTCCATGGGGGGCACCATATCTATTTCTTATATATTCAGGCTGTCCTTTCTCTTTTCCAACATGGAGATGCTCAGCCTTCCCATTAGAGACCCACAGATCAGCGCAGCGGCAGTGAAGAGGATTACCTATTCCACCGTTGAGTCTCTCCAGCATAAGAGGTGGCCCGAAAAGTTTGTCGGCGAGCACTATTCATCTAAGATCGTGTATTCGCATTCGCCACGATCGGAGAGCACATGGCGCTATTAGACCAGCCCCAATACATCATCATTGGGCTAAACTTTTTCCCCTTAGATCACACTCAGCAGGCACATGGCAGCCAATCAGCCTGCACTCCTTTACAGACCTCCACCCCCTATAAAACTCTGCAGTCCCCGCCATGTTCCAGTCTGTTTTCGGCTGGAATAGTGAGAGGAAGGGACAGAGCTTGCTGAAGATAGGGAAAGCATTAGCTAGGCTTGTTTTGATCCTCACTGGCTAATTGCTGTTTAATCACCCCAAACAGCCCTTCTGAGGGCTACTTCATCCTTGTACTGTGTTTTTTTGTGTGTGACACTCCACAGCCCACAGGCAGCCACTCAGAGCTGTGCCCAGTGTCCACTATAATTATGTGTCACCTTAGACACAAGCATAATAGTACTCCAGGGCATCTGGTATTATCACTGTATTGTGTTTGAACTGTTGCATATCTCAGTGTCTGTCTGATAGTGCACAGTCAGACAGAGTCCACTGGCAGTGAGACACACCTGTGCCCACTTATAGTGATATTGAATTGTGTGGCACATAAAAGCACACAAGCAGAGCACTATCACCACTGCTCCAGGACCTGTGCTATCACTATATTGTGTTTGACCTCACCACCTGTTGCATAGTCTCAGTGTCTGTCTGATTGATTGATTGTGCACAGACAGAGCACAATCTCGATAAACACTGTGTTTGGTCTGTCACTGTGAAGCGGGCATAACCCTTACATTACCACCCTGGACATTTAAAAGCAGCCCTTTATTCCTCCAATGTAGGAATGTAATGTCTGTGATTTCTGCCCTTTAGGGATTAAAACCCGGCTCTGCGTCAACTCTGTAATTTTTGGTGAAACCTTGGATCCCCCTCCGGCATGCCCCTATCTAGGTGTTAGACCCTTTGAAACAAGTTTTCCCTCACTTTTGTGGCCAGAAAAAGTCTTTGTAGGTTTCTAAATTTGCCTTCCCATTGAAGTCTATGGAGGTTCATGTGAACTTGAACTTTTCCGGAAGTTTGCGTTCGCGAACCTAAACTTTGATGTTCGCGACATCTCTATCCACCATCCTTCTGTAGCCACTAAGCGTGCACTGACCTCTACATCTGTCATGTGATGTTACATGACATGCACAGAAACTCAGACCAAAAAAAAGGCAGAGGCCAGAAGATAACAAGTGGCTGCAGCAGGAATGCTGAAGAGACGTGGCAGTGGATAAGGTAAGTCCCATAACTGCTGCTGCACTGATCTGTGGGTCTGCTACATGGTAAATTGAGCGGAGACAGCCAGGGGAGCATGGGAGGGAGGCCCTGGTGGAGGAGAAAGAAGAAGGAAGTAAGAAGTCTAAGAGCCTTACCAGGCCCCATATTCAGAGTGGTGCATCTGCACTTAAGAATGGATCCTCATAAATGTTTGCAGGTGGAGCTCAATAGCCATAGTTATGGCCCTGGGAGATACCCTAAAATGATTTTACAACATTCATTTAAGAAAGGCAAAAATAGTGCATTAAAGATAATAAAAATGTCACAAATTACTAACAAATAACAATATAGCCCATTGTAAAAATAAAAGGAGATACAATTAGGAGACAGGCTTTGGTTGTTCCAATTTGCAAGGTATCCACCAATCTTATGGGTCACGTGGACTTGTATTTCTCAACAGGTTAGCTTCTTGCTCTTTGGCTCCAAATTCCAGCATGGGGACAAGGTCTAAAGGATTTTTCCTCAAACTGTTAAAAAAAAGCCAATGTAAATATTTCAAACATGAACAGCATTGGGTTCCTTTTCCAGGTCACAAGTACATGAAATCCATGGTCTCCAAGCAAGCTGAAAATTCAAAGCCCATGTATGTGGGTTCCACCCTCTGAAGAATACCACCCATTCTGGAAGATAGGAGAGTGTAGGTAGTCTATGCAAGAGAAATGACAATAGCTCTCCTCCTTTGCAGAACAACCTTCTTCAAGGATTATGGACATAAAGTAATCACCACCTCCTGTGTCCAGTAGGAAGAGGTGCTCATAAATACCCTATACCTGCCGCTGTTTCCTGGAATCTAGTCTTTTAAATTTGAGGGGGCCACAGATCTTCATCCCTTTTTAGGTGAAATGAGTATATGGATATCATAGTAGTACTTCTTACAGTAGTCAAATGTACTTTTTTGGATTGTTTACATCTCTACAAATTGGTGTGTTATACTAATTTATATACTGCCAAAGTACTCAGTTTGCAAAGCCACGTGGACTTTCAAAGCATGGCAGGGCTTAAAGTGGATCTGAGATAAACTTTTACTCATTGCATAATTGTGTTCCTTTCATATAGTTTATAGGGCATTCCTCAAGCCAAATACTTTTTTTATTTTCTTTTAATACTCTAATTCCCTGTAAACTAAACAAGCCTCGCCCACAGCTCATTTTGTACCTTGGCACTCTATCAAGGGCTTATGGAAGCTCAGTCTGGGGAGGAGGAGGAGGAGGTTACTAGCCATTGATTTCAGAGGCAGAGGGAAGGAGGAAGGAGAGGGGACTGAATTTACACACGGGCAAGCTGATAGCATCTCCAGCCCTCAGCCTGTGACAATGTGACGACAAACAGAACATGGCTGCCCTCATTGTATCACAGGAATAAATAATCATAAACTTTTGAAGTTGTTTGCTGCTAGATATGCTGTGTAAATCTAAACTTTAGAATAGATATATAGACAAGTTACTTGTTATACTTAGTTTTTCATCTCGGATCCGCTTTAAAGACATTTCTCTTATCATGTGCTTCAAAAGACTTTATTTACTTAGCCAAATCACTTTACTATAACAGACTTACAACCATGAAATAATGTAAAATTGAATAAATACCTAATTCATAAAATTATACATATGTTGGTGCTGAAAAAAATATCACATGTACATGACTTACATGCATCATCTATCAGACAAATGTATATTAAAATATGGACTCACTTTAAACAACATACAGTAATAAGCCTAGTTTGTGAAAATTCTGTTTTTCTTAAATATTCTTTTAACGTCATGGTTTCAATACAACAATTTATGGGGTTTCTTTTATACTTCTTCTGTATCTCGCCACTAGATTACACATTCATTTTATGTTCCTGTACACAGTCTACAGCAACAGTAGTTTTATTCATGGCCAGTCTAAAGTTGTGATCTCTTCACTCAAATCACTAAGACGTATTATAATTATTTAACTTTGATTTATTGAGTGATAAGCCATAAATCAGTTTTATTGGTTTTGCATGTGTTATTAGTAGTTTATTATTCAAACCATAACAAATCAATTTATGAGTAGACCAACCCAAGGTCACAAAGTCTTTCCCAAATTCACAATGTAGGGAATACATAGAAAGCTCAAAAGCAAAGGCAGTTTGTCAAGTTAAAAGACAGATTTTGATTTATACTGATTAATTTCTTACTTTGGTTAACATGCACTCACCACAGCTAAACGACAACTTTTAGAAATATTAGGCTAGAAAAATATATTTCTTTCCACATTCATTTCAGTAAAATGCCTTAATCACCTATGAATATAATTTACAATATTTTGGTGACTGTCCAAATGATACAGGCTTCTAATTCAGAATGACGCCAGGAGAAAGACTAAATGAAAATGTATAACTTCAAAAAATATGTTCTCTACCCCTCAGATGCTTATATAGATGAATGTTACAGGGTGGTCAGGTTGGTGCTTACCTTATTCATCTCACAGTATTGTGTTTACGACCTAATTTTTGATGGCTGGGAGATGGAGAAACGCAAATGACTTGTTCAAGGTCAGAGTTCAAGGTTATGAATGGATGCAGGAAATCAAGCAGGGACCTCCAGCAAGACTTCTTAGCCATCTCAAGGCAAGAGAGGGTCATGGTTAAAAACAGAAAGATTTTAAATGCACCTTACACCTCAAGTATTCTGGTATAGGCATGCTATAACGTACTGTACTAATAATCTACAATATACTACATCATTTTCTGAAATTAACATTACATACCATCGTACAATGGTTAAAACTTAAAGGTATACTATCGATACCCAAGTGTTCTAACATGACAATGTACAAATAATGTCTAAGTAGCTGTGTGAACATTTTCCTACTTTTCATGTTAAATATCAGAGGCGAAAGCTTTCATTCATGTGTATAGATTTTAGCTACGTGGAATGTCTCATTTGCAGAGGTATGAATCTGTATGAATCTCTGCAGTCTGACATGCTAAGAACAGTGTAATATTGAAGCAGATTATTTGTAAACAGGTATCAGGTTTCACACACTACAGTATTTTACAAATGTTTATGTTGCACATAAGATACATTTCCTCTGCTCTCTGTGAGAAAGCTCTGCCTGTCTCTGCCTGAGCTCTCTGCACACATAGTTAACTGATACACTCTGTGAGGGAATTTCCCCCCTCCCCTCATGGCTGAGTCTGCCGTCAGAATTGCAGTCAGAAAAATGTGAAAGGAATTAGATAACAGTAATCAAATAGATAGGCAGTGAAATGTATACACCAGTACTTAGCAGCACTTGCCAAACATTTTCTATCTCAATTGAAATAAACATGTTGATCGATAGTGTCCCTTTAAACATTCTACAAGGGTTTAAATGTCATTGTTTTTCATTGTACGTAAAGCGGAATGAAACCCAGCATTGCAACTTTGCTCTAATAGATTATTTACAGCATATTATATACAACCAGCATTTTTTTTTTTTACTAGAACTGCATTCAAAGGATTAACACAGGATTTAGAAGCTTCCCTTCCAGCAGAGCTGGCCGCTTCGGAAACTTTACATAATGTTATCTAGTGTTTAATTGTATCAAGTCAGGAATGTAAACAAAGCCCTCTCTCATACCATGGGGTCTCACAAAGACAGTGAGACAAGCATAAATGCTTTCTGATGCTTTCTGATTAAGTTAGAGGATGAATAAAGCAGTTATAAATAAAATGCAAAGTCAGCTCTCAGAGTAAAATTAGTGTATTTTAGAAATGTATAATTTCTAAATGAATAATAATACTTATGCACAAAAGCAAATATGCTAACAGTATGGCATATAAAAAGTAGGAAAACATGTTTTTATTGAATATTATGTCAGGGTTTTATACCGCTTTAAGTGAATTATTCTGAAATAACTACTAGCATTTTTTTATCTGTGCTGCAAGTGATTACATGTAATTGCCTTTTTTTTGGGGGGGGGGGGGGGGGGGTAACACAATTCTATACTTTATGGTGATTTTTTTGGATTGTTTGTTTTTGTTATTTTTAGCTCACTTCAAAAAAATCTTGTTTCTCCATAACCTAATTTAATACATTAAATTATTAACTGTTAGAGTTGTTGGGTAACATATGGCGAGCTACCAGCATCAGTGATGTATCGCACGCCAGCCTGGTGTATCTCCACAATTGCTTCTATTAGCTTGACACCAGTACAGACACTATTTACCCTTCAGTTCCTACTACTACTTAAACACAGGACTTTGTCTGTTTTCAGACCTACTCACCCCTACCTTTTTGTGGATACTCTGTTTGTAAGATACTATGATTTTATCTCCATCTTCATTGACATCTACTTGCAATTCTAGGACACTGAAGAAGAAGCTGTACAGCTACGAAACGTGCATTAGGCCGCCTATTGTATTTTTATATTGACATGATTATGGTGGTGGTGATTGTGGTGTATTGCTATACACCAGCGGTTCTGGATGCTAGCCTGGCTTACAGGAGCATAAAGAGATAATTTGGATATTCAGTAGTGGTGCATTGTGGGTAACCACAAATGTTCACTTTAAGCTGAATTATTGCAAATTTCCCTCAGTTTTAAGAAGGCAAATCGCACCAAGCATTGCTTTTTAGTAAGGGGGCTTTTCTGACTCTTTCAACCCCCTATAAATTCCTAGTGGTTTGGGTCACCCCAAGCTGCTTGATAACTCTGTTGACAGGATTATGGAATCCATGTTTTATTGATGTTCACACACCTGAATTTTATAAATATTCAATAAATTTTACTTTTATATACTGTATACTTGTGAGACTTGCATTAGGCCAGTAAGCCCTACTCTTTTTTGTTTTTTTCTTACACTATTCTGATGTGGGTGGCTATCACTGTTACTGATCTTGCTATATTATATCCATACAGCCAGTGCTGGGCCGAAATTACGCATGCGCGTAATTACGCACCGTAATTTACCGGTTTTTTTTACGCGTAAGTGCTACGCGTAATTTACGGCTTACGCGTAAGTATGTACGCGTAAGCCGTAAAGCGGGATTGTAATTACGCCGCCTACCGTAATAGCGTAGGGATGCGTAATTTTACGGTGAATTACGCGTAATTTTACGCGTAATTTCGTAGGCACAACTCCCCTTCTCCAAGAGTAGCCAATCAGTTATCAAGTTTGTTTGGGAGCTACATCCTAAGCAACCAATAGTATCTTCTCCCGCCCTTTAGTATATAAGCTGTCAGCCATGATCTGTGTTCTTTGTGGGTTGCTTTCACTTTCTGAGGAGAAGGAGTGAGACAGAGAGTGATACAGTTTTACACATCCATATTAAGTGCAATTCTATTGTATTTTCTTAGATCTTTGATCTGTGTGATTGTAAGCCTGTGTTAGGAAGTTGATTATTGTAGTTAGGGCTTTGTTTAGGGTTAGAATTCTGTTGTTTAGTGTTAGAGGCAGGGAAAACTGATTATAGGGCTTGTGATTTTACAGTGAAAGCGTAGATTGTAGAGACAAGAGAGGGCCTGTGATATGTAATAGAGTGAAATCAGTTAGATTCAGGGATCGTGTGTTGAGAGTGAATTGTTTTTTTTTTTTTATCATTTTGATTATTTGATTTGATTGAATTTTATTTTCATTTTTTTTGTGGGGGGATTTATTTCAAGTGCGTTGTCCAAAAGCAATTGATATATAATTTGGACTAGCTCTCCAGTCCTCTCCTCCCTCATTACATTGAAATTTTAATTTGATTTATTTTTATTTTATTTTATACGTTTATCATTTGTCACTTTCCCCTACATTTCAATAAAACAATAACGTTTGGCACTTGCTGAACATATTCCCTACAATGTCTGGCAGAGGTGGAGCAGGCCGTGCCCGTGGCCGAGGAATTGAACCCACTGCAAAAAGATGTTTGTTTGACACCTTGACAGGCAGTGATCAAGAACCAGCAGCCCAAAAAGTACATCCCTATTTCACAGCAGGAAGGGGACGCTCTGCACCAAGCAGGGGATGCACTGTACCCGGCAGGGGTCAGTCCAAAACTGGCAGGGGACAGTCAGTTGGTAGTGGACAATCAGTGCGAGGTAGTGGCCAATCCTCAACAGGCACAGTGAGGAGTGAAGATGTAACTCCAAAAAAAGTCTACAACCTTATTCGCGATTCAAGGATGATGAAGGGCCCACGACGCCCCATTATGGAGAGCCAGGCTGCTGATATTGTGGAGTTTGTGACGAGAGATAGCGGTTCTCAGTCCCCCAATCTTCAGGCCCTGGAGAGTAGCAGCAGTACCAGCAGCACACCCATGCCTGCTCAAAAATCTGCCACCAACATCCAAAATGAGCCTTCACTTCCATATACTGCACATATTGCAGACCTTGTGGACAAAGCTCTTTCGCAGTCCGACCTAAACCTAGAGTCTGATGCCCAGAATTTTTTTAATGAACCTCAGAATGTTATTGATGAGGGATTGGCGGGTGATGATCATGATGACAACTTGTACCATGCCCGCGATCAGTCTCAGTCCTCAATGGGAGAACATAACATCCAGGATGAGTGCTCTCCCAACCTTCTTTCTCCCAATTATCCTGATGATGATGAGCTGGGTTCTTATAAGGGATGTAGTGACGATGATCTGGATAGGGACTATGACCCGCCTGAACATCATGATGATGCCAGCTCAGATGATTCAGAGCCGCAGAGGCTGCATCAGCATACCGTGAGACCTAGTGGAAGCAGTGGCTCCTCTGGTAGGCTTTTTCAAACGAGGCAGCAGCCACAGCCTGAGCCTGCATCTGAAAGCACGCTCTCCCAAATTGTTGTGCCTGAGACTGAAAAAACAGTTAAAAAATCATCTAAGAAAGCCCCAGTTTGGAAGTACTTTACCGTTGATGAATCTGATCCCCACATTGTCATATGCAACATTTGTGGTCATAAAGTGCGTTTAGGGAAGGACTTGTCAAGAGCGGGCACAGGTGGACCACTCTCCCACATAAAAAAGCATAAGAGAGAAAATCAGCTTGTTCAGGAAGCAATGGGTAAAATACCCCGCACAGTGCCCCATCCTTCTTCCCATTCAGGTTCTGACATCGGCACCCCTTCCCCCTGCCTTCACTCCGCAACACAGTCTGGCAGTAGAGGCCACATGTCAGCTACCTCAATTGCACGTTTCTCGTCAGTGGCTCACAGCACCCAGCCCTTAATTACTGAGTCGATAAGGTCGACAAAGCCACTGCCTTCCCATCACAGCAGGATCCGGAGGCTGAATGGGCTGCTGTCACAGGCTATGGTCCAGCAGTTATTGCCCTACAGTCTTGTAGAGGAGGGTACAGCCATTCGCGAGCTGCTGAGGTTTGGCATACCAGAATGGCGGATCCCCAGCCGCCATTTTTTTGCTAGGACAGCAATACCTGACCTGTATCGCCACACTGTGGATAATGTGACCCTGTCCCTTGACTATTCTGTAGGCAACAGGGTACATCTCACGACGGATTGCTGGACCAGCAGTCATGGCCAGGGACGTTATATGTCCTTTACGGCACATTGGGTCACCCTCCAATGTCAACAGGAGGGTTCCAGTCCTGGGGCGGCCAATGAGCTGGTTGCGCCGCCCCGTGGTGTCAAGGGGAACAGTTCCACACTTGCCTCTAGTCATGTCGCAACCGCTACAGCTGAGGCCCCCAGTAAGCGTGCCCGTGGGACTGGCCACAGCAGAGTGGTACATCGACGCTGTCAGGCGGTTCTGGGCTTAGTCAGCGTTGAGCAGCAGAGACTTACTGCACCAAATGTCCTGGCCATTATCAACGGACAGGTGCAGAAGTGGCTGACCCCAAGAAGACTCCAGGCTGGTCATGTTGTATGTGACAATGCAGCAAATCTGATTGCCGCCCTGAATCAGGGCAACATCCCCCATGTGCCATGTTTTGCCCACATACTCAACCTGGTGGTGCAGCGCTTTATACGCACCTACCCAGGTTTGAGTGATGTGGTGCAGCATGCAAGAAGAGTTGTATCGAAGTTACGTTATTCTTCAAATGCCAAAGATTCGCTGTCTAAATTGCAGGAGAAACATGGCCTGCCCCCCCATAGGCTCATTGCAGACAGTGCAACACGTTGGAACTCCACACTTCGCATGCTGAATAGGTTGTGCGAGCAGAAAAAGGCGGTTGCAGAGTACCTCCGAGGAGGACATGGCACCCAGGGCGCACCTGCCCGATTCACCCAGGAAGAGTGGCGGCTGATGTATCAAGTCTGCCGTGTCTTGTCCCCATTCGATCAGGCTACAACATTCGTAAGTGGGGCACAAGTCTGTATCAGCGAAGTGATCCCTCTCGTGTACATGCTGGACGAGAGTCTGAGTAGCCTGATGGCAGCTGGGGAGGATGCGCTTGATGAGCTTGAACAACAAAGCTTGCTCCAAGCCACCCAAACTCAGGCACATGAGGAGGAGGAGGAGGAGGAGCTTACTTTCACGCGGGACTTACTTGAGGTGCCTGACCATTGTGAGGAGGGAGAGCAGGCCAGTGCGGCATCTGTGGTTCATGGGTGGGTAGACATTGGAAGGCAGGACGAGCAGCAGCAGCAGTCAGAGGATTTTGATGTGTTGAGCAGACCGGATGATTTGGAGGCGCAGGCTCATCTCTTCCCCATGGCTGTTCATATGTTGAAATGCTTACGCAGAGATCCCCGGATCCAAAACATTAAGGAGAGGGATGACTACTGGTTGGCCGCCCTTTTAGACCCTCGATGCAAGGGGAAACTGGGTCAGTTCATTCCAGCAAGCCGGCAGGAGGAGAGGATGTGGGAGCTGCAGCAGGCCCTAATACGTCATGTGCAGGAGGCCTTTCCACAGTCTGAGATCACAGCTATCCCCACTCATCGCACCCAGCAAGTAGCTGAGCCTAGCAGACCCATTCTTCCTGGAGACCTTTTTGGAGCAATGAGAAACTTTTACTTCTCTGAGCGTCCAACAATAACAACAAGAACAGTAGAAGGAAGTTTTCACCAGCGGGTGAGCCGCATGGTCAGTGATTACATGGGGTCACTTGGTGCATCTGACAGTATGCGCACAGAGGACCCAATGGAATTTTGGTCCGCCAGACTGGAAACCTGTCCCGAGCTGGCGCAGTATGCGCTTCAACTTCTGTCATGCCCGGCTTCCAGCGTCATTTCTGAGCGTGCATTCAGTGCGGCAGGTGGGGTGGTTACTGAAAAGCGATCCTGTTTGTCTACAGATTCAGTGAACAGACTGACCTTCTTAAAAATGAATCAGTCCTGGATTGATGGTGAATACTCAGCCCCTGCCCTCAGAGACAGAAACTGAATGAGATCGCTTTCAACTCCCTCTGATATACCTATGTGTCTATAAGATAACATTAAATATTTAATGTTCAGTTGTGTTCCCAACATTATTGTGCACTGCACAATTTGATTCAAAGGTACAGCAGTCTTCCCACTTTTATGGAGCTCTATGGTTAAACCCCCCCCCCCCCCAAAAAAAAACAACCTTTTATTGATATCGTTGCTCACACCGTTACAGTGCACTGCACAATTTCATTTTTTTCTGCTCCTGCTGCAAAAGTATTTCAGTGTTCCTACCCTCATGGAGCACTGCTATGTCCTGCTATGTTTACTGTTGTCCCTGATGTTGCTGCTGTTTTGTTTATTGGTCTTCCACCTTTCCGGTGACTTTGCCTACTACCTGCCACCAAAATGGCTTTGGCTTACTGAGGGTGATGGTCAACTTACTCTATATGACTGAGCCGCTGCTCCTCTCAGGGCCACAAGCTAGGACTTTGCCTACTACCTGCCACCAAAATGGCTTTGGCTTACTGAGGGTGATGGTCAACTTACTCTATATGACTGAGCCGCTGCTCCTCTCAGGGCCACAAGCTA
Organism: Hyperolius riggenbachi; assembly: GCF_040937935.1. Classification (NCBI taxonomy): domain Eukaryota; kingdom Metazoa; phylum Chordata; class Amphibia; order Anura; family Hyperoliidae; genus Hyperolius; species Hyperolius riggenbachi. The sequence continues at coordinate 158,574,217 of NC_090646.1, forward strand.
GGACTTTGCCTACTACCTGCCACCAAAATGGCTTTGGCTTACTGAGGGTGATGGTCAACTTACTCTATATGACTGAGCCGCTGCTCCTCTCAGGGCCACAAGCTAGGACTTTGCCTACTACCTGCCACCAAAATGGCTTTGGCTTACTGAGGGTGATGGTCAACTTACTCTATATGACTGAGCCGCTGCTCCTCTCAGGGCCACAAGCTAGGACTTTGCCTACTACCTGCCACCAAAATGGCTTTGGCTTACTGAGGGTGATGGTCAACTTACTCTATATGACTGAGCCGCTGCTCCTCTCAGGGCCACAAGCTAGGACTTTGCCTACTACCTGCCACCAAATGGGCTTTGGCTTACTGAGGGTGATGGTCAACTTACTCTATATGACTGAGCCGCTGCTCCTCTCAGGGCCACAAGCTAGGACTTTGCCTACTACCTGCCACCAAAATGGCTTGGGCTTACTGAGGGTGATGGTCAACTTACTATATGACTGAGCCGCTGCTCCTCTCAGGGCCACAAGCTAGGACTTTGCCTACTACCTGCCACCAAAATGGCTTCTGCTGACTTAAAAAAAAAAACTCACCTTTTTCTTGTTCAGTTTCTTGGTGTCCCCACCGTTAGGGTGCACCGCACTTTTTTAAATAATTTACCACCTTCTCTTGATTATAGATAGCTGTGTTCCCACTGTCAGGGAGCACTCCACAAAAAAAAAAAAAAAAAAAAACTCACCTGTTCCTGTTCAATTTCTTGGGTGTCCCCACCGTTAGGGTACTCCACACTTTTTATTATAATGTACCACCTTCTTTTGATTATAGATAGCTGTGTTCCCACTGTCAGGGAGCACTCCACAAAAAAAAAAAAAAAAAAAATCACCTGTTCCTGTTCAATTTCTTGGGTGTCCCCACCGTTAGGGTACTCCACACTTTTTATTATAATGTACCACCTTCTTTTGATTATAGATAGCTGTGTTCCCACTGTCAGGGAGCACTCCACAAAAAAAAAAAAAAAAAAAAAAAATCACCTGTTCCTGTTCAATTTCTTGGGTGTCCCCACCGTTAGGGTACTCCACACTTTTTATTATAATGTACCACCTTCTTTTGATTATAGATAGCTGTGTTCCCACTGTCAGGGAGCACTCCACAAAAAAAAAAAAAAAAAAAAAAAATCACCTGTTCCTGTTCAATTTCTTGGGTGTCCCCACCGTTAGGGTACTCCACACTTTTTATTATAATGTACCACCTTCTTTTGGTTATAGATAGCAGTGTTCCCACTGTCAGGGAGCACTCCACAAAAAAAAAAAAAAAAATCACCTGTTCCTGTTCCATTTCTTGGGTGTCCCCACCGTTAGGGTACTCCACACTTTTTATTATAATGTACCACCTTCTTTTGATTATAGATAGCAGTGTTCCCACTGTCAGGGAGCACTCCACACAAAAAAAAAAAAAACAAAAAAAAAAAAACTCACCTGTTCCTGTTCAATTACTTGGGTGTCCCCACCGTTAGGGTACTCCACACTTTTTATTATAATGTACCACCTTCTTTTGATTATAGATAGCTGTGTTCCCACTGTCAGGGAGCACTCCACAAAAAAAAAAAAAAATCACCTGTTCCTGTTCAATTTCTTGGGTGTCCCCACCGTTAGGGTACTCCACACTTTTTATTATAATGTACCACCTTCTTTTGATTATAGATAGTAGTGTTCCCACTGTCATGGAGCACTCCCAAAAAAAATAAAATATACTGAAACTGAATTTCTGGGGGGAGGGTGGAAGGGGTTCAGGTCTGGTTACCTATGATTTACTGGGGGGAGGGTGGAAGGGGTTCAGGTCTGGTTACCTATGATTTACTGGGGGGAGGGTGGAAGGGGTTCAGGTCTGGTTACCTATGAATTTCTGGGGGGAGGGTGGAAGGGGTTCAGGTCTGGTTACCTATGATTTACTGGGGGGAGGGTGGAAGGGGTTCAGGTCTGGTTACCTATGAATTTCTGGGGGGAGGGTGGAAGGGGTTCAGGTCTGGTTACCTATGATTTACTGGGGGGAGGGTGGAAGGGGTTCAGGTCTGGTTACCTATGGATTACTGGGGGGAAGGGGAGAGGTCTGGCTACCTATGAATTACTGGGGGGAAAGGGGAGAGGTCTGGCTACCTATGAATTACTGGGGGGAGAGGGGAGAGGTCAAGGGTACCTATAAATTACTGGGGGGGGGGAGAGGGGAGAGGTCTGGCTACCTATGAATTACTGGGGGGAAAGGGGAGAGGTCTGGCTACCTATGAATTAGTGGGGGGAAAGGGGAGAGGTCTGGCTACCTATGAATTACTGGGGGGAAAGGGGAGAGGTCTGGCTACCTATGAATTACTGGGGGGAGAGGGGAGAGGTCTGGGTACCTATGAATTACTGGGGGGAGAGGGGAGAGGTCTGGGTACCTATGAATTACTGGGGGGGGGGGAGAGGGGAGAGGTCTGGCTACCTATGAATTACTGGGGGGAAAGGGGAGAGGTCTGGCTACCTATGAATTAGTGGACGGAAAGGGGAGAGGTCTGGCTACCTATGAATTAGTGGGGGGAAAGGGGAGAGGTCTGGCTACCTATGAATTACTGGGGGGAAAGGGGAGAGGTCTGGCTACCTATGAATTACTGGGGGGAGAGGGGAGAGGTCTGGGTACCTATGAATTACTGGGGGGGGGGAGAGGGGAGAGGTCTGGCTACCTATGAATTACTGGGGGGAAAGGGGAGAGGTCTGGCTACCTATGAATTAGTGGGGGTAAAGGGGAGAGGTCTGGCTACCTATGAATTACTGGGGGGAAAGGGGAGAGGTCTGGCTACCTATGAATTACTGGGGGGAGAGGGGAGAGGTCTGGGTACCTATGAATTACTGGGGGGGGGGGGGAGAGGGGAGAGGTCTGGCTACCTATGAATTACTGGGGGGAAAGGGGAGAGGTCTGGCTACCTATGAATTAGTGGGGGAAAGGGGAGAGGTCTGGCTACCTATGAATTACTGGGGGGAGAGGTCTGGGTACCTATGAATTACTGGGGGGGGGGGGGAGAGGGGAGAGGTCTGGCTACCCATGAATTACTGGGGGGAAAGGGGAGAGGTCTGGCTACCTATGAATTAGTGGGGGGGAAAGGGGAGAGGTCTGGCTACCTATGAATTACTGGGGGGAAAGGGGAGAGGTCTGGCTACGTATGAATTGCTGGGGGGAGAGGTCTGGGTACCTATGAATTACTGGGGGGAGAGGGTAGAGGTCTGGCTACCTATGAATCACTGGGGGGGGGGAGAGGGGAGAGGTCTGGCTACCTATGAATTACTGGGGGGAAAGAGGAGAGGTCTGGCTACCTATGAATTACTGGGGGGAGATGGGAGAGGTCTGGGTACCTATGAATTACTTGGGAGGGTGGGGGATTAGGTCTGGCTACCTATATTTAACTGGATGGAGAGGTCTGGCTACCTCTATTTATATGTGTATCAGATATACATGCATGGAGATTTATTATCAGATGCATATATATATATATATATATATATTTTATTTATACATATACTGTATATACATATGTCCCCAATATCCACCAGCTGTGATCACTTGAAGCCGTATTCATGTGCTTGTCGGTTGCTTACTTGAACCACCAGCAGAAAAAAACGCAAACCTGCTCCAAAATATTCACTGAAACCTCCAGCAACATCTTTCAGCCCTCCTGAAACTCCTAGCGGCTTTCTGCCATCCTCCTTGCATGGAAGCCGGCGTGTTACCTGACCTGCCTAGAGTCGAGTGATACGCCTGCTGCCGTGAACAGAGTACGTCGGAAAGCCAATAGGAGCATGCTAGGAGCTTCAGTAAGGCTACAAAACGCCGCTGGAGGCTCGGTAAGTATTTTGTAATGCCTGCAAACCAGGCCCAAATTCTTCTCCCCCACCCTAAAGAAAGAACCCCTGAAAGGGACACTGAGCAGGGGCACAGGGTATGTTTTTAAAGGGACTCCAAGATCAAATTAAACGCAAAATGTGAACTTACCCGGGCTTTGCTGTAGCCCAGTGTTGGTCTGTAGTTGGCCGGCGGATCCTGGCGACACTCGTGCCGAGTGTCGGGCTCCTTCTTCCGCATACATCACGCGTAACGTCATTACGCCGGCCGCCTCGCGTCATCACGGTGGCCGGCGTGACAGTACGGCGCATGCGCGATTAAACCACGCATGCGCCATACTGTGACGCCGGACGCCGTAATGACGTTACGCGTGATGTATGCGGAAGAAGGAGCCCGACAATCGGCCCGAGTGTCGCCAGGATCCGCCGGCCAACCATTTCTGAAGAGGCATTGGGAGAAGACCCGGAGGTACGTCGTGGGAACTACAGACCAGCACTGGGCTACAGCAAAGCCCGGGTAAGTTCACATTTTGCGTTTAATTTGATCTTGGACTCCCTTTAAGTATACCCAAGTGTATATGAAGTGTATACACTTCCTCTCTTAATCCCTCTCCATCCCGGTATGCCCACTCTCAATGCTATTGAAAACATGGCTCCTACAGAAAGTAGAGCTGAAACATGAAAAATGATGTTTGTGGGTCCTTACAGCGCATGCGCAGTCTCTGTCTCCTCGAATTATTTTCCGACTCTCTGCATCGCATCATAGTTCCGTGCACTATGACGCGTGCCACAGAGAGGAGGGGAGGAAGAATGTAGAGTAGCCTGAACCTGCATGCGCTGTAAAAGAGAACTAAAAAGCAATGAATAATTGCTACATATACTCTTTACACTTTAAATGTCTATTTTGCACACTGGTGCTTTGTGTTGGACACAGAAGAAGATCTACAAAATTAAGGGATTGCATCACACAAGCAATGTGACACATACAACTAAGTATTCTGCATAAATATATGTTTTTGAAATGCATTGTATTAACAATGTCATTGCATTTCTTTTGCGATTATTTAGTCCAACACAATGTGTCAGTGTCAGAGATCGTACAACAAAAGAGAAGAAACTTATCCTTTTTTAAGAAAAAAATTTATTTTTTTGTGAAAAGTTTTTCTTTTTTTTTTTTTTTTTTTTTTTAAAGGGGAACTTCAGCCTAAACAAATATACTGTCATTAAGTTACATTAGTTATGTTAATTAGAATAAATAGGTAATATAATCTCTTACCCACCCTGTTTTAAAAGAACAGTCAAATGTTTGTGATTCATGGGGACAGCCATCTTTGTCATGGGGGCAGCCATCTTTTTGGTTGAAAGGAGGTGACAGGGAGCAGGAGACACAGTTCCAACTGTCCTGTGTCCTGATCACCCCTCCCAGCTGCACACCCTAGGCTTCAAATGTCAAATTGAAAATGTTAAAAAAAAAAAAAAAATTGCACCAAAACAGCAGAACGAGAACAACAACATCAGAAATCCCATCATGCTTTGCCCGGATTCAGGGGCAAAATGCCCGGGCAGTTTTCTTCTGTACAGCTAAAAATGAGGCTTGTATAAGAGAAACAAAGTTCTGATGCTGTGAAACACCAGGCCTGTGAAGCTTGCTGCATTGTGGAAAATAGCTGTTTACAGCTGTTTCCAACTGCCAAAAAACCATGCAGCAGCTACATCACCTGCCAGCAGTAAAAATCTTCAACCAAAAAAAAACAAAAAAAACAACAACAAAAAAAACCCTCAGTCCACCCTACCCCCTGTCCCCTTCAATTGGCGGACCTCCTCCTCCACATTCGCCATATGCTGGCGCATCTCCAGCATCTGCTGCTTTAGTATGCGGATTTCCCGCTCATGCCTCTTCTTCGTCTTCGTCAGCCTCCTCACCTGGCCCCTCAGCCTCGTATATGTTGATAGAGGAACTGTAGAAAAAAATGTGCAAAATAGGTAAACCCAGCAATCCATCAACTTGTACATATTTCAATCTCATTGATCATCCCTAAAATTAAGAACCTGTAATGTAATACATATAACATAGCATTTACTTGCTTTTCCATAGTATGCAATGTTAATCATACAGTAAGAGAATTTTACCATAAAGCGGTGTACTGGCTCGACTAACATAAGCCCTCTGGCTATGATGGCTGGGGCCAGGTGAGGAGGCCCTTGACGAAGAAGGAGGCCTGGGTGCAGAGGATCCCCGGGGCCGGGCAGTGCGGGCACCACTTGCAGCTGTAGTAAGGAGTAATGAATAATACAATTTAATCAAAATATATGATAAAATGGATACAAAGTAATAACTTTATTGTTTGAACTACAATTACTTTTATTTCTATTTTCAAGTGAACTTTGATAAGGACCTTACTCTAAACACAGAACAAAAAATCATATTCTTATTCCTTTAATGTATTTATTATACATGAAAGAATATGACTCTTCAATACAGTAAAATAAAACTAGGATAGGCTTTAAAGTGATCCTTTGCGGCTATTGCGGCCTCCGGGACGTAATAGTAGCATAGGGGGCGATATTTTTGCTGGGAACACGAAGAATCACTCGCGTTCCCAATGCCTGTCGGTTCCTGACAGCGAAACCGGAAGTGGTCGCCGTGGGGTCCAGGAGGATCTGAGCGAGGCGGCGAGGGCACCGATCGACTGCAGGGGGCTCAGGGAAGCCACAGTTGAGTCAAAATCTTTTTCTTTTTTTTTTACAGGCTTAAGGATCACTTTAAAGAGAGCACTTGGAACGCAGACTGGGGCAATGGTTCATCTTGTAGTAGGAATACGACCCTGGGCACACAGTCAAGATATCAATGGTGTGGCTCCGAGACAACTCTGTGTATGTCCTTGAGTGGCCCAGCAAGAGCTTAGGCTTCAATACGATTGAATAGCTCTGGAGAGATCTTTAAAAAAAATTGCTGTGCAACAAAGCCGGACCATCCACAAGGCAAACCTAGCCACTTGCCTAGGGCCTGGAGAGGATATAGGGTCCAGATGGACGACAGCACCTATCAAATTTTTCTAAAAAAAAAAAGTTAATTGATCATCAGTGGTTATCAAAAACCAATGTTAAGCCTAGGGGCCCATTTTTTTTAATAACTTTATTTGCATGAATGCAGTATAATCAGTACATATTGCACAAATATCATCACTATGCCCACACAGGAGCACAAAATAATATGTTTTAACCCATTTTGGAATAAGCCCCTAACAAAACAAAATGTGGGAAAAGTGCTGCACTGTGAATACCTTACGGATATATACTTTAACTGTACATACTGCACAACTCTATAGTATTCAGCCCATGGAATTATTTTTTAGGATAAATACATACAGCATATAAAACCCAAAATAGACATACATAAACTAATAGTTTGCTGACTTACATCCTATTTGGGCAACCACCCGCCTGAGCAGGTCCTGGTCCCTCCTCTTAAGGTCACTCCAAAGCATTTGGACCTGCTTGGTGGTGAGGTCCCGCCGGTACTCGGCCCTCAGGATCCCCTGCACCCTTCTCACCACGTCCCTTTTCTCCCTCGGGGTGGTGAGGTCATACCGCCCTCTTGTAAATTCCTGGAAAAGAAATATTACAGTATTAATGACCACTGTATTATACCTTCATTAATTAAGAATCTTCTTACTTACAGCATAATGTAAAAGATTATAATATTATTCATAATGACAGTTTTCAAAAATTGTGGGAAGCAACCAACTATGACTTCGGGCAGATACTAGGGATCAACGATGACTAGTGCCACCTATAACTGCTGACATTGCTAGCCATAATAACTACATCATTTCATTTCATGTGTGATTGGACTGACAGAGAAGATCCTGTGACAGCAAGCATCAAATATATAATTGAATGGATTCCATGAACTGGCCGCGGCGTCTATAGACTTTGTGCCAGTTCATAGCCATGGGCGTCCGCACAAAATTTTCCAGGGGGGGGTGCAAAAAGGCAGGGAAGAAGTGGTGCGCCGCAAATTTTAGAGAAGATGTGTGCGCCGAAAAACCTGAGGGTTATGTTGTGCGGCGCACGTACGCGCCGCCCCCAAAAATGGGTGCGGCCATGGACCAGAATGTGGGTGTGGCCATGGGTGGCGACAAATTTTCGTTTACTTAGCAATGTGGGACATTAGATTAGGACAGTGGTGGCGAAACTTTTGGAGGCCGAGTGCCCAAACTGCAACCCAAAAGTCAATTTATCTATCGCAAAGTGGCAACAGCAATTTAAAACTTCATACAAACGTTTTAACTCATACATGAACATTATTGAAAATCCAAGTTGAAAATAAACTGTGAAGATAAACAATTTCTTTCATCCTACTCCTGAAAAATGTATTCGTTTTTTAGAACCTCACAGTTTTATTTTCCGTTTTAAAAAGCAAAAATGTAGATTTAATGCTATTGTCTTATAGGATAATGATTCAGCTTTTCCCAGAGGCCCCCAACAAGACAAATTTAGCAATCATCATGAGGCCCCCAAGAAATCAACAGGCTCCCAACAAGACACATTCAGCAATCTTGAGGCCCCCAACAAGACAAATTCAGCAATCATGATGCCCCCAACAAGACAAATTCAGCAATCATGATGCCCCCAACAAGACAAATTCAGCAATCATGAGGCCCCCAACAAATCATGAGGCCCCCAACAAGACATTCAGCAATCTTGAGGCCCCCAAAAAATCATGAGGCCTTCAACAAGACGAATTCAGCAATCATGAGGCCCCCAACAAGACAAATTCAGCAGTCATGAGGCACATAAATAGACAGGATTTCACATAAATAGGCAGAATGCCCCCTTAATATGGTAGACACCTCTCACCTGGATTCTCAATTCTCCTCTACTGGCTGTTGTGCCTGGCAATACTGTTTTTGCTTGGATTGGGGATGACGTGCGGGCTGAAAGGCCTTGCGTGATGCTGTGGCCAGGCTGGCTGGCGGTGATGCTGTGACCTGGCTGGCGGTGATGCTGGGCTGTGCTTGGCTGGTTGAAGTAAATGCTGTCCCCTAGTTTAGGTAGCGCCAGGAACCCCCAGGTTAGGAAGTGACAAGGACCCCCCCAGTAAAGTAGTGACAGGGACCCCCAGTAAGGTAGTGACAGGAGACCACCAGGTTATGAAGTGACAGGAGACCCCCAGGTTAGGAAGTGACAGGGGACCCCCAGGTTAGGCAGTGAGTGACAGGGACCCCTTTAGGCAGTGAGTGACAGGGAGCCCCTTTAGGCAGTGAGCGACAGGTGCCCCCTCCCTCTCTCTAGCCGCCGCTCTTCCCCCCTCACCTTGCAGCAACTTCAGACCTCGATCAGCGGCGACCCGACCAGTAAGTGCGGGCGCCGGACGCACCCGCTCTATATGCGGAAGTGATGTCACTTCCGCATATCAGTGCGGTGTGCTAGGTCCTAGCGCCCGCACGGCTGGTCGCCGCCTGATCGAGGTCTGACGCGGCGGCCAGGAGGGGGTGAGCGGCGGCTACAGGGGGGTGAGCGGCCCAAATTGCGTTTACTTTCTGCTGAAATGTGGCCCAAATTGCGTTCATTTTCTGAAGAAATGTGGGCCAAATAGCGTTTATTTTCGACTGAAATGTGGCCCAAATTGCGTTTATTTTCTGCTGAAATGCAGCACAAAGTGCGTTCATTTTCTGCTGAAATGTGGCCCAAAGTGCGTTTGTTTTCTGCTAAAATGTGGCCTAAATTGCGTTTGTTTTCTGCTAAAATTTGGCCTAAATTGCGTTTGTTTTCTGCTAAAATGTCTATATTTGCTGCTTTGGGGTTACGGTTACGCTCCGCCCATACAATGTCATGACCACGCCCATTTTTTGGCGGGGCGCACTATGCGCGCCGCACACGCCCCCCCCAGGCCCGTTTTCCGGCGCGCTGCGACCCCCTCCCCAGCCGTCCACAGCCCACCCCCCACCTTCACTTGTCCCAGGTTGGACCCAGAAAAAACGGGTCACTGTAGTGAATATGTCTCACTCTACTATTAACAACAGTACTGCTACAAAATGCAAAGTTACAGAGATAAACTAAAAACAATTCTCTACTACAACACCTATGATATCCTTTTACATGGGACATATAAAGATTAGAGAAATGCAGTCAGAAACAGTAGCCAAAAACTATACATTCTGTTAATAGATTGCTTACCTCAATTAGCATAACTTTCATCCTGAGGGGAATCTTAGGAGGCATGTTGATGGCAGACAGTGCTGTGTGCGATGGCAATGCTGATGCGTGTGATGCGTCCTCTCCACGCGTTTGCCGGTGCCTGCTCTGGCCAACTTCCTGTCTCTACGCATCAGCCAATCAAAACTTCCGCTTGTGACGTACGCGTGTACGTACGCGTACGGAGGCAAAGTACGCATGCGCGTGCGCAGTGCTTACATAGGGGAATACGGAAGGCTTTACGCTTGCCGACTACACCATACGCATCGTTGGCAAAACTAATTCGCACATGCGCGGTACAATCACGGGTAACGCGTATAGAAAATCCGCATGCGAGCATAATGTTACGCATACGGCTACGATAGCTACGCGGAGATGCGAAGTTAGATGAGACACTTACGGTATCCTTACGCGTAACTTCGTAAGTTTACGCGTAATTACAGTGATGTACCGTAAAAAATTACCTACGTCGTAACCGTAATTGCGTAATGCGTAATAGCGTAAAATTACGCGGAATGATCCGTAAGCGTAGATTTTTCCATTACGACCAGCACTGCATACAGGCAGGTTAGTCATAGTCCAATGTCCCACAATCTTTATAACATTTAGAGCTGAAATGAAATGTCAAAATGCTATATGGTTATATGGAATTCTCTTGCTGATCTCTTCAAACAACTCAACTTTTTTTACCAGTCTGTGTACAGTCTGGGACATGCCAAGATGCCAAGTGGCAAGGCAAGTACTTATCACCAAATTAAATAGGCTGAATGACTGACTGCACTATTGGAGACATGTGTGGTATTAAATAAAGAAAACAAATAGTCTCATCCAATTATTTATGACTTCTTCTTGTGGTACCAATCAATGCATCCAGGTCATTTCAGAATATCTATGATAGAGCAATTAACATTTTGTCTTTTTTTCACATTTTCTTTGCTTTAGGGCCCGTGTCCACTAGGAGCGGTGCGATGTGGCTACATAGCCGCATCGCACCGCGTGTATGCTGAAACACATGCACGGCAATGGAAGAGTTTCCACGGCGTGCATGTTGTACGGAGCGGTGTGGAGCGATCCGAGAATCTGCAGCATGTTGCAGATTCTCGCATGGCCGCAGCCGCGTCCCATCTCCTCCATTGACTTCCGCATCGGGAGATGCGGAAGTGATGCGGCCGGCGGCGGAAGTGATGTAATGCGGCTAGGTAGCTAGGTATCCGATATGTAGACAATATATAGAGACTTTTTCAGTATCAGATCTATCATTAGGCAATAGGCAGAGTAGACATGTGCTTAAAGATCCCAATGCAGAGGAGCTAGCTAAATCTAAGGAACACCTACTGTAGTCAGTCTAATGGCCCCAAGATAATTTAAGACCAGTTTGAAAATGGGACCTGTATATTTTTACCAGTATATTTTTGGGATGTAGGAGGAAAGCAGAGTGCCTAGAGGAAACCCATATAAACACAGTGAGAACATACAGACTCCATGCAGATAATGCTGTTAAAGAGATAATAGGTCACAGGATGGCTTGACGTGAGATCGGGAACACATGAAGACTGCACATATATATATATATATATATATATATATATATATATATATATATATATATATATATATATATATATATATCATAAGCTACTAGTCATAATTACACATTTAATATAAGGCACACTAGTCTATGGCTGCAAATATAATCGGGTGTGTATAATGGTTGTACATGCAGTATGAGGAAACAGTGGTGTCATATGTAATATAAACATTTGAAACATGGATATCTATAATATGCAATAGTTAAGATGTACAGTTCAAAATTGCTGAAAAAAAAATTCAAAAACATAAATGACTCACAATCTACACATAATCATGTTTTATGCAAAATAGTCAGCCTTAAGTGACAAAATAATAACTTTATTTGATTTAATGAGCCTGAGTTTGAGAAGCAGATTACTATTAGCTTGTTTCTTGATTTATTATGCTGTTGTCTCATGGTTGGGGATTCTTTCTAATACTTTTATTTTTATTTATTAAAGATTGCCTGTACCACACTTAATATATTTAAGTAAATCTTGTTTCCAGTCACAAAATAACTATTTTTCCCTAAAAACATCTAGCCTGGAACTGACCATTTCAGTAAAAACAAACTTCAAGCACATAGATTTCACTTGTAACTTATTTGTTTGTAATTAAGGGATAATTTAAGGCAAGCTGATTGCTCCCAAACATATTTAACATATAATAATTACAAAGCTGGAGCCATGAGCAGACACCGCCAGGTTTTTCAATTCTTACTTAAAAAGAAATCCATCAAAACGACTTGACATCCATCTGCTGCTCATTGAATACTGTGCTACAGTGTCAAAGAAGCTGTGGATTCTAAGTAATGGTGCTAGGACCTAGACTAAGTGTTTAGTAAGTGCTGTAGTTAGGTAGGGAGACACTAGTTTATTTGTTTTGGCAATAATTGTCTTCATTGCCTTGAGGGGAGGGAGGCTGAAATAGCTACTATGTTTAGAAACAAGATTGCCCTGTGTAGGCTGTCTGTCACAAAAGTTCAACTTTGTTGTATCTTTGTTTATACCTTATGTACCATTTTTTTCCAGATTTAGCTCACCAGCTCTTTGTGGGTTTGAATAATGTGACCAGTTTGGCCTTTAATGCAACGTAATGCTGTGATCTTCCATGGAGTTCTAAAGGAAGGAGTCATTGTGACAACTGGTGCTGTGATTAGTTAATGTACAGGAGTAAACCTTCTGTTTACTATGCACTCCAGTGATTTTGCCTATAGTTTAGGTTATCTAAAACAATATGCATAATATCCATGCCATTTTTTTGAAGGCAGCATTTCAATAGTTCAGAATAGCTATTCTATCAGTACTAATTATGCTGAAGATGCTAGTAGACCCGAGACAAGAGTTGCCGAATGTGGTCTTTTATGTATTGGTTCTTTTATGCACTGCTGGTGGAGTATAATTAAAAGTGGAAAATTCCTGTATTGCAGCGATCTGCAAACCTGGCTCTCCAGCTGTTAAGGAACTACAAATCCCACAAAGCATTGGGGGAGTCTGACAGCCACAGTTATGATTTATAAAGGCAAACGCATTGTGGGACTTGTAGTTCTTAACAGCTGGAGAGCCAAGTTTGCAGATCATTGCTATATTGGATTAAGGGTGAGTATACACGCACAATGATTGTTTATCATGGTCCATAGCACTTGGGACATGACAGGGTGACAGTTCTGGTAAGCATTATACAGACATAGCAGCTTCTAGTGGGTGTGGTAAGGAGGAGAACAATGCATTCTGGATCTTTAAAGGGAACCTGAGGTGAGAGGGATATGGAGGCTGCCATATTTATTTCCTAAACAATACTATTATCCTGGCAGTCCTGACCCTGTGTATCTAATGGTGGCCACTAATGATCCAATCTTTTTCATCCTATCTTACCATTTCTATGTAATAGAAGGGAACTGCCCAAATTATCCAGTTAATATATTGAGTCATTTTACCCTTATACAACATAGGTTTGGTAAAATTGGATGAATAAGATTGGATCATTAGTGGCCACCTTAAAGGGACACTTAAGTAAAAAAAAAATGAGTTTTACTGGAGCTGACAGGCTGGGGACGCGAGTGATTCTTCGCGTTCCCAGACATATTAGCACCCTCTATGCTGATATATGATATATGATATATGCTATAGCAGCATAGATGGCGCTATTGTGGCCAGGAACGCGAAGAATCACTCGCGTCCCCAGCCTGTCAGCTCCTGTCACCAAAACAGGAAGTGGCTGCCGGCGGGGCCAGGAGGATCGGAGGGAGACGGCGAGGACACCAGACAGCTGCAGGGGGCTATTGGAAGCCCCAGGTGAGTAAAACTCATTTTTTTTACCTAAGTGTCCCTTTAATACTTGTTGCCTGAACAAGCATGCAGCAGATCAAGTACTCTGACTCAGCTGACTCAGGTTTTTCTGGATTAGCCATATGCTGGTTCCATGGTTTTTACTCAGACACTACTTATGCCAGAAGATCACCAGGGTTGCCAGGTAACTGGAATTCTTTACAAGGAAATGAATATGGAAGTCTTCATATCCCTCTCACCTGGGTTGCCTTTAACCTCCTGGGGACCGCGTAATGTAATTCCTTTGCCGCACTTGTGGCTGCCTAACTTTGATGTGGCGTTGGATTTACGCCACTTGCTGCTTCTGCTCCCGACGTGATCGTGCACACCCAAGAGGGGAGATTAAGCTGTCATATGACAGCTGACATTTCCCCTCAGTGATAAGGAGCCATCGCAATTGATCATGGGATCACTACGATCGCTGGCTGATCGGTGTGATCACTATTAGAGCAGTGGCGGTAGGAGGAGAAGAAGAGGATCCACCTCTTCCTGATGTTCCTCTGGCGACCGTCGCATGCTTCTGCCCGGCATCTCTGCTCGCACGGACTTAAGTGTTGGGTCCCGGCTTGATGACGTCATCAAGCTGTGACCCGGAACTTAGAGTCATTGCGAGAAGAGATGCCAGGCAGAGTGGAGGGGGCTACAGCTGCTCATCGCAGGATCCAGGAAGGTGAGTAAAGGCTGCTGGCAATACGGGGGACACTTTATTATACTGGGGACACAAATGCCTAGCTAACTATACTGGGCATGCGGCTGCCTGACCCCCCCCCCCCCCCCCCAAATGTGCCCCCTCACAGGTAAAATGCCCTGGTCCTTCAGGGGGGTTAGGCAGGCAGTCCCCAGGGTTCAACAACACTGAGGTGTAGCAGTACACATGCTAGGTTCTCAGATTAGATGATGTCAAAACAGCAACTTCAGTTTGTGTATAAGGCTCAAGCCCCATTGTTTTTTTTAGGTATAGTATAAACAAGAGTGCCTGACTAACTCAATTCTCTCTAGGATAATAATCATCCGCACCTGTAAAGTCTGTTATAGTAGTTACCTAAATGTATCTGATAAGTTTGATTCAATTGCTATACAAGTATAAAGTTATATACAAGTATAAACTTTTCTTAAATACATTTTGACCAGTTTCTAAAAAAAATAATTTCAAATTTACATATTTTATTGGATGTGTGGCATACATTCAACAACCTAGCAAAGAGGTCTTTTGATCCCTTTGTCAAATTATAAATGACCCCCTTTACCTGGCAATCAACAGCCAGCACCGAAATGAAGCTACAGCTCTGTATATGACCTTATTGAAGGTCTTTCCTTGAGGAGGAGGAGAACAAAAAATTCCACTTAATACCCAGGCTGGGGATGGAACCTGGAATGCTGGGCCAGTTCTAGACTTTTTGCCGTCTGAGGCAAACTTGTTAGAAACCACAGCCGTGGTTCTGGGGGGCCGCCGAGCTGGAGGGGGTAGCGGGCAGGAAAGGAAAGGGCACAGAGAGGGGGTCGGACTCCCCTCCCTCACCTGGGTCCCCTGATCTGCGCTCCCCCTCTAGCTTTTAAGTGCAGCAGCGAGCGTATTAATAGGAGGCAGCGGGCGGGGATGACTCACCTCTTCCGCATTCCAGAGTGCGTTCCACTCTCGTCACTTCCTGCAATGCCGTCCACTTACAATACCGTGGGCAGCATTGCAGGAAGTGAGGAGAGTGGAACGCATGCTGGAATGCGAAACAGGTAAGTCATCCCCGCCCGCTGCCTCCTATTAATACACTTGCTGCTGCACTTAAAAACTAGAGGGGGAGAGCAGTTCGAAGGACCCAGGTGAGGGAGGGGGGGTCCGACCCCCCTCCCCGCCTCTGTTCCCCATACTCCCTTCCTGCCCACTACCCCCTCTCTTGGCAGCCCCCCACATCCAGGGCCAGGCGGGTGCCGCACTCCCGCTCTTTGCCTCCTGAGGAACCCGCCTCACCCCCCCCCCCCCCCCCCCTTATGGGCGAACTTGACCTGCGTGTAGCTGCTCCATTGCTGTATTACCACAACAGAATATAATTTCAGAAGAAAGGTGCCATAATAACCCCCTTCCATCACAAAGGCATATCATCTTCCTGTTACTGTGCTATAAAAATTGATTTTGCATTTGATAACGTCAATAAATGTAACTTGATAACTTGTTTTATTGCTAACATGAACATGTTTACAAGCCTGTACGGTAGTACTCCTAATCTACAATAGAAGCAGTAGAGTGTTGTACTGTATAAGTCATCACTAAAAGCAAGACGTTTTGAGTCAAGAGGATAGCATTTATTGGCTAACCTGGCCTACAAATGGTATCATCCTGACTCAAAACTTCTACCTAATCTACAATGTATCACAGATTACTTTGATTATGATGATTATTGGGCAAATTATGTCATTTTAACATTTCTCTGATATATTAGGCTATTACAATTCAATTATGTCTGATTAATTAAAACAAAAAAAAGACAAAGCAATTGCAAAAAAAGAAATGCAGCTAAAATTGGCTTCTTTATTAATCAGACTGCAGCACGCAACTCAAACATTAAAGCTGTCAGTAGCTGGTCAGAGGAAGCAGAAAAGGCCAAGTATGTTTGGCTGCCTTACATTAGGTCATAGAATTTAAACAAGGCCCCGAGTCACAGCAATCTCAGCCGTGTGGTTCTGTTTTTTGGCCTGTGATAAGCTTGTCTCTTCTGACTCCGGCTCTGTGCATCTGATACAGCTTGACAGTGAATGCTGTTGCCCACCCAACAAACAGCGCTAATAAGCAATGCTGAAAGACAACTAACGTATTCTTTCCCTATAATGAATGAATCATGCGAGTAGCAGGCAGCACATACAGTGCAGAATGGTAATATACAGAACTTTAATTAGTTTTGGTGCCATTTAATTAGTGTAGGTCAACAATAATTTGATTTTTTAAGAACTTATTCTTTTTTGCCTAATGTGCCAGGACCACCCTGAAAGATAAAAAATGCTTTGAAAAGAATGAACATATTCATCAGTGTTCTACACTATCAGCTCTTTCCATTTCCTAGAATGTACTTTTTTTAATTAGAATGGCTACGCTGATAAATCTATCTTCATATTTACAAGATTTTTGCAGCAGAGCTGAAATA
This sequence comes from Hyperolius riggenbachi, assembly GCF_040937935.1. NCBI lineage: Eukaryota > Metazoa > Chordata > Amphibia > Anura > Hyperoliidae > Hyperolius > Hyperolius riggenbachi. The sequence continues at coordinate 158,591,301 of NC_090646.1, forward strand.
TATCCTTTTTAAACAGCAGTGTATTTTCAACATTCAATCTAATTTGTGTCCCTCGGATGTTATTTTTTTCATAGTGATAACAGAAAACAATCAGTCATATTTTAACAAAATTAACGTTTAGAGCAAACAAAATGTAAGTCATATTAAGCAGTGTTTTTGTATACACTTTCGTTTTCAATAGGACACACACAGTGGACTCGATTTGCAAGTTCCAAAAAAGGCTTCACTGTGCACCACTAGGTGATTGCCTGTGTCTGCCATGAACACCATGGGGTGACTTTGAACACTATGGGGTCAGTTCACTAACGGTTGTTTGGGGGAAAAAAAATAGGTCAGTAAAGTACCGCTTTTGGTATTTCACACTTTTTTTTTCAAATTCATTAAGATTTCCTCATAAGCATTGAAAGTTTGGTAATTTACCGAAAAATCTTGCTTCAATTCACTAAGCTCTGCTTAGTATGTCTCACCTCTATGCATGTGCCTTTGTTTTGTAAAGTACAGTCGAATTCCGCCAGTGTCCCTTTAGATGTGCATGCAGCCACTAGAGGTCTCACTCCTGTGCATAAGTATAGCGCTAAAGGGATACATAATTGCTTTTCTTTTTCAGTCGCCTACTCCTGCATTCAGATTTTTATTTTTTTGTGTGTGTGAAGTCCCACCCTGGCCAGGGCTTCAGACCAAATGGGTGAGAGGCAGGGACCAGGAGGCTCTTCTTATTGGGTGTCTGCTGTCTGGCTGTCTGCCTTGTAAATTAGTGTTAGCGAATGGTAATTGTTAGTAAACTGCAACTCCAGATAGGTCTTAAAATACTGAACATTTTACTTGCTTTACCGACTGCTCTGATCTTTGTGAATTTATATTAGACATGTGCTGTATGAGGTATTTACCGCACAAGTTGCTAATTTACCTCACTAGTCGGTAATTTTACTTTTCAGTGAGGCAATAGCTTTAGTTTGATAAAATGTGCAGCAAAAGCTCCTGTTTTCTGCATTACCGAATATGGCAATGCTTATTGAAGTGACGGCAAGGTGTGTACAAGACACAAACCAAATCAAAGTGCCAGCATGCTTGGCCTCAAGTGGTAACTTGCATATCAGATTTTTCCTTTATTTGAATTTCTTTTTCTTAAATAGAATTGCAAAATATTTACTTTTATGTAATTTTATGTGATTGAGCAGTATTAGGTGAACATATATCAGCCTCTCCAATGAAGAATACCATTGAACTAAACCCATCTTAACAGATTTAATTATACTGAAATAATGATCTGCTTCTTTGCAGTGAAATGAATAGTAACTCTGCATGATTTTTTCAGCACAGCATGTGCATTGCTAACTGTCTCATTGCCCCCCACTGCTGGAAATGTTGTAAGCTCCGAGTTTGAATATCCATATACCCTTTTCACATTCTTATTGCATTCTTATGCCAGGACTTGATCCATCCTGAGTAGAGGTATTTTTATTATTGATTTATATAGCGTGAGCATCTTCGGTGGTGCTGTACAACAGAATACAAGATATAACAATACAGTATAAATACAACGGTATTTAGAGGTACAAAAAAAGGGTACTTGTGCTGCATGAACCGGAAGGACAGATTAAGGGGCAAATGAAGATATAGTGGCAGAAGATGGAGCTGGACAAGCCAACTGCTGTAGCCTTTGATCCTGCGCAGTGTAACCCTCCACTCAAGTCAATGGTGAATACTGTAATGAATACTGTAAAAATGAACATTTTTATTCATTAAATTATATTAACTGGTCATGCATTCTTGTTTATGCATTGGCAGGCAGATGGCAAGACCAAGGAATGGTCACATCAGGTTTGCCCTATCAATCTCCCTGGACTTGTAACGTAGCATACCTATAAAAATGGGTCCCAATAAGAAAAAAGTGCCTGAGACTGCCGTTAGTAGAATATGGCTAATCTTTACTGATATTTTACTATGACCAAGCCTAACCCGACTCTGACACAGAACCCTCCCTCTCCCAATGCCTAACCCTAAGACAGGGACTAATAGGACTAGTTTCGTGTTTGCAGACTCATCAGGAGCAGGATGAGTCTGCAAAGACGAAACTAGTTGAGTGGAGGGGACGCGGATACATCCACATGCGGGGTGTCACGACAAGGAAGGAATTGGAGTGTGCAGTGCAATTTTGCCAACCGAGCGGCCCACGAGCAAGGGAGAGCCCGATAAACTTTATGCTTTTATATTCCCACATGTTAGTAAGTGCAAATTTCTTTTAATAATAAATTTATATATGGTTTTACGCTATGGAGGGTCTGGTCTATATTCTATTTTGAGGTGATGTGACAAGAGTGACCCAGACACATTTGGACATTGAGCGGGGATCCAGCAAGGCAGGGGTTGGCCAGATGACCCCACAAGCGCTGTAGATCTACCTAACGAAAAGTCATCCATTAAAGAGAACCCGAGGTGTGTTTAAAGAATGTTATCTGCATACAGAGGCTGGATCTGCCTATACAGCCCAGCCTCTGTTGCTATCCCAAACCCCACTAAGGTCTCCCTGCACTCTGCAATCCCTCATAAATCACAGCCATGCTGTGAGGCTGTGTTTACATCTGTAGTGTCAGTCTCAGCTGCTCCCCCGCCTCCTGCATAGCAGGGAGGGAAGGGATGCAGGCGGGGACTGGAGTTCTGCAGGAGGCGGGGAGAGCAGCAGACTGACACTATAGAGATAAACACAGCCAGCTCTGACAGACAAGCTGTTTGTCAGCAGCGTAGCTGTGATTTATGAGGGCAGAGTTCAGGGGGACCTTAGGGGCGTTTGGGATAGTAACAGAGGCTGGGCTGTATAGGCAGATCCAGCCTCTGTATGCAGATAATATTCTTCAAACCCACCTCGGGTTCCCTTTAAGGATGAGTTGCCACTGCTTGGGGTGTGGTGGAGGGCAACTGCACTGATAGGATCTGTACGGCTGCTGCAGGATTCAGCCAGTGAAGTAAACGTGATTATTGTGGACTTTGTTGTTACAAACTGGGATGTTTGATTGTCACTGAGCGCTGATCTTATCTTGGTAGGACTCAGAGTTGTATGTGTTTCAGGAGCGCTCCACCAATTGAGAACATTCCAGTTTTACATATAACTGCGCAGTATATGTGTATTGAAGCTATGGCATTCACTGTGCCGTTCATGTCATGCGCTGACAACGAGCAGCTCAGGGGTACTTTAAGGCTGCTTAAAGTGGCACTTGTAGAGCTTTATTCTAAACCAGTCCTAAGGCCTGTTTAAAAATGGGCGCTAGGCTGTGGTGGAGCCCTTCCCCCCCCCCCGCAGACACCCCCCCCCCCCCCGCCGTGCCCGCACTGGTTTCTCTATCGGTGTGCATACATTGTGTGCCGCGCGTGCACACGATCGCACGCGCACTCGACCGCCCCCCTTCGGGACCCGTCCTCCACTGCCGCACGTCATTCCCCCCAGCTCTCAGCAGTGTCTCTACAACTTGCCAATTATATTAGGTAGGATGTCAGACGCATACAGAGTGTTATTATTTTACTCATTAGAGTAGAAAAAATTGCGGTATAAGAATGAAGTGTACCTACCAAGTAGTTCAATGTCACACTCATTACCATCCTTATTAATTAAACTTAAGAGATTAAAGAAAATAATGCCTTTGCTTTTCCAAATGAATCATTTAAATATAATGTGACATCTATTTAGACTTATCCCTTATTTATTTTGCATTCTTAATATTTTACTGTCAATGTTACCTTGACTCCATTTGTGGATCAGAGAAAAACAGCTTATTAAAATTGCTTTCACAATGTTTCCAAAAGATAAAGTGTCATTAATCAGTACTGTGTTGTGCAATATTCAAGATGAATTTCATTTGAAATCTATTTGTAGACATAGTAGATAATGTTTAGAGAACGAGACCTTGATATTACCATGGTAACTGAACTGTACTCACAGCCCTATATTTTGTTAAAGGTTGTGTACTTTTACCATTGTATTTCTTGGATTGTTTTTATTTCAATGTGTATAATATCTTTAATGAGATTTTGGGATCAACCACTTTTGTGGAAATCTAACAGAATTTTAAGAATTTTTTTTTTTTTAACAAAATAAGGTTTATTGAAATATCAATCAAGGCAAATGCAAAGGAAAGGTGAACAAGTATCTGCACTTATACTTAAAACTAATTAAGGTGAACAGCAAATATAACGTCCATGATACAAACATACAGTCATCTGATAGGAACTTGCAGACATTCAAGGGAGTGAAGATCCATTACTTACTAACAATGTAAGTAACTATAAGCAGGCTAGGAGGAAGACAGCGAAGGTGAGTAAGACAGATTGAAAGGGGTTCTGTGAAATGTAAAAAAAACAAACAAACTGCCACTTACCTGGGGCTTCTATCGGCCCCCTGAAGCTGTCATGTCCCACGCCATCCTCCTATGATCATCCATTCCCTGCCACCGGTCCTGGTATAATTAGCCCTCTAGCGCAACTGTAGCTGCGCAGCCGTGACTGCGCGTGTGCTCACTCTTGCTCATGTCCCCGGGAGCTTAGTGCGCAGGCGCAATACGACAAAATCTCCTACTGCGCCTGCGCAGTAAGCTCCCAAAAGAGGCGAGCAGGAGTGCGCACTATTCATCTTGTTAGACGAATAACTCACTGGTGCTGGCGGCGGGGAAAGGAGAATCATAGGAGGATGGCACGAGACATGACAGCTACAGGGGGCCGATAAAAGCCCCAGGTCAATGTCAGTTTGTTTGTTTTTTTACATTCCACAGAACCACTTTAATATTCACTCACATTGTTGTTGTTATTATTATTATTAATAATAAACGACCAATATGTTATGAAACACTGTATCAGTTTGGGTGGCCTTGCCACTTTGAATGGAGTTCTCCTCATGTTTTTGTGGCTTTCCTCTGGGTACTTCCAGCCCCAGGCTGCCCATGAGGTGGGGTGAGGCAGGTTCCTCAGGCGGCAAAATTGGGGGGGGGGGGTGCCCACCTAGCCGTGGGTGGTGGGGGCGCCAAGCTGGAGGGGGTAGCAGTATACTACCTATGGGGGGAGGCATCCTCACAAGTTTGCCTCAGGTGGAAAAAGTCTACAGCTGGCCCTGGGTATTCCGGTTTCCTCTACATATCTTAAAAGCATGCAGATTGGTTAACTGCTGCCCCCAAAAATTGCAGTTTGGCTACAATAGGATCATAATACAATGACTGACCATGGTAGGAATTAGATTGTGATCTCCTCGGGGACAGTTAGTGATATGACTTTATATACTCTGTAAAGGTGCTGCACTAGATATCAATGTTATATAAATAAAAATAAGGTAACCTGAAGCAAGAGGTATGTGGAGGCTGACATATTTAATTCCTTTTAAAAAATACCATTTGCCTGGAAGTCCAGAGATTTCTCAGAAACATCTGCATGCTTCTTTAGGGTCTATGAGTAAAGTATTATGCTGGGAATACACGGCTCGATTCTGAGCCATATAGATGGTTCGATAGATAATTTCTGACATGGCCGATCTCCCACCCGATCGTTTCACCGCTCGATTCTGCATTGAGGACAATGCAAAAAGATAAGAAAAACGAACGGAAGATAAGAGAATCACCAGCGGAATCGAGAGGGGCGATCGATCGAGCGGGAGAATCGAGCAGCAAAATCAAGCCGTATATGCCTAGCATTAGAAGCAGAGGATTAGCAGGAATGCCAGGCAACTGGTATTGTTTAAAGCGGATCCGAGATGAAAAACTACCTATAACAAGTAACTTGTCTATATATCTTATGTAAAGTTTAGATAGTTTACACAGCAAATCTAGCTGCAAACAGCTTCAATAGGATATGATTATTTCTTCCTGTGATTCAATGACAGCAGCCATGTTGTTTGTAAACATTACACAGAGATAGGCTTATCTGCATCTTGAGCACTCAGCCTGTGAAAAAAACCTAATCCCCCCTCCTCTTCCCTCCTCCCCTCTGCCTCTGAAATCTCTGGCTAGTAATACCTCCCTCTCCTCCTGCCCAGACTGAGCTTCCATGAGCCCTTGCTACTATCTGAAAATGCCTTGGCTCTCTGAAAACCTGTGGGTGTGGCTTGTTTAGTTTGTAGGGAATTCGAGTATCAAAACTAAAACAAAAAAGTACGTAAAGGATAGCGCTGCGCCCACACCAGTAGCTGCAGACTCTGTATAGGGGTCCCAAACCTAAATACAAAATAGTCAAAAAATCACAGAAAGCGCTGCTGTTTAGGAAATTACTGATAAAATTATCTTCATATATTTATTGAAATAAGAACAACCTTGAAGTTGACAACCTGTGTCCAGCTTCTTAATAAAATGCTAATAGCATAATGGACAATTAAAATGACAATTAAAATGCTGTAACAGGTGATAACACCCGTTTAAGCAGTATATGTACATATACTATGGATGTAAACACTGTTGTTTTCTGACCTAAGCAACCAGCGTACACACGGAAGTCCGTCTGGCTGCCTGCTACTGTCATCCAAACATCGGCATCACCCATATGGGAGCCGGGCACGCTTGCCCGACGTGAATCAGCCGTCCAGTCTCTCTTACTGTGCCGCCGGCCGGGGCCAGTAAGATCGAGCGGCTCCCATGAAGATTTAAGGTCTGCGCATCTCTCCAAACCGATACAAGACTGGTGAGAAGTTTTCATTTCATCAATACACATGCAAGTCTGGGCATTATCGTTGCTTGATACAGGAACTGCATGCCTCTCACATCGAGGACTCTACACGCACTAATCCTTCTCATCACGGAACAAATGATAGTATCTACATTCAAGTTCCCCTGTCTTTGTTACTAATGGAATCATATTAGACCCACAAAGGGACATTTCTGGTGGGGTCATCATCTGGGACTCCCCCAGTTCTACCATCAGGTGCATCATCAGCTTCACCATCAGGTGCATCCTTTGCTTAGGTCAGAAAACAACAGTGTTTACATCCATAGTATATGTACATATACTGCCTAAACGGGTGTTATCACCTGTTACAGCATTTTAATTGTCATTTTAATTGTCCATTATGCTATTAGCATTTTATTAAGAAGCTGGACACAGGTTGTCAACTTCAAGGTTGTTCTTATTTCAATAAATATATGAAGATAATTTTATCAGTAATTTCCTAAACAGCAGCGCTTTCTGTGATTTTTTGACTAAAACAAAAAAGTATTTGGCTTGAGGAATGCCCTATAAACAATAGGAAAGGAACACAATTATGCAATGAGTAAAAGTTCATCTCGGATTCACTTTAATATAAAGTAAATATGTTAGCCTCCATATCCCTGTTCCTTCAGGTGTCCTTTAAGGTAAACCTGTGTTAAAAATGAGCTGAATAAGTTGAATGTATGTACAGCAAATAACGAGTGATAATAATGAGTGGTAATAAGTTAGGAAACCCAACTGCCTTTTAAACTTTTCCTTACAGGAAATAAAAAAATGGGGCAACAAGAAAAACTGAGCAGTTTGTCATGCAATATGATCTATTATAATACTAAATCATCTGTTATTTTAACTACCAATGACCACGTCACGCCGACGGGCGAGGCCGCGGTAGCAGCACCAGGACTGCCTAATGCCGATTGGTGTCAAGTCCTGGAGCTGCAATTTACCAGGGAACGTGCACGCGCAATCGTTCCTGTCAGGTCACAGAGCTCCGCTCTGTGGTCAGCCTGCTAGCGGCGATCGCGGCTAGCAGACTGTTTTCCGCCAAAGGGGGAATGAAATCCCCTTTTTTTTACCATTGTGCATGGCTGCGATCTCCTGCAGCACTGTACGGGGGACACTCGGTTGTCCCTCAGAGCAGCTCCTGGTGCGTGCCCTCTCATTGGCTGATGCCTATGAGAGGCGGGGAAGAGTGTCGATTGCCGACCTATGGCGATTTAGGATGGGGAAGGAGGGAGGGAAAAGCTTGCCTTTTTTAAATAAGAAAAAAGGATTGCAGAGTGTCCCATTAACCACTTGAGGACCTAGGGCTTTCTACCCCTTAAAGAGAATCTGTATTGTTAAAATCGCTCAAAAGTAAACATACCAGTGCGTTAGGGGACATCTCCTATTACCCTCTGTCACAATTTCGCCGCTCCTCGCCGCATTAAAAGTGGTTAAAAACAGTTTTAAAAAGTTTGTTTGTAAACAAACAAAATGGCCACCAAAACAGGAAGTAGGTCGATGTACAGTATGTCCACACATAGAAAATACATCCATACACAAGCAGGCTGTATACAGCCTTCCTTTTGAATCTCAAGAGATCATTTGTGTGTTTCTTCCCCCCATGCACTGAAGTTTCAGGCTGCTCTTTTCTTCTTGCAAACAGCTTTGCCCTTGTTTGTAATTCCTCAGTATGTGAAAGCCCAGCCAGCTCAGAGGACGATTTATCCAGCTGATTAGAGCAGCTTCTCTCTTCTCTCTTATCTAAATAACACACAGGCAGTGTGCATAGAGGGGCCAGAAAGGGTGAGTTCATAGCAGAACCACAACACTGAAGAACTTGGCAGCCTTCCAGACACAGGCCGACAAGTCTGACAGGGGAAAGATACATTGATTTATTACAGAGACTGTCATAGTAGAAAGTGCTGCAGTTAGCCAGAACACATTAGAATAGCTTTTGGAACATGTAGGATGATAAAAAACAGGATGCAATTTTTGTTACGGAGTCTCTTTAAGGACCGGCCACTTTTTTTCCATTCAGACCACTGCAGCTTTCACGGTTTATTGCTCGCTCATACAACCTACCACCTAAATGAATTTTGGCTCCTTTTCTTGTCACTAATAAAGCTTTCTTTTGGTGCTATTTGATTGCTCCTGCGATTTTTACTTTTTATTATATTCATCAAAAAAGACATGAATTTTGGCAAAAAAATGATTTTTTTTAACTTTCTGTGCTGACATTTTTCAAATAAAGTAAAATTTCTGTATACATGCAGCGCGAAAAATGTGGACAAACATGTTTTTGATTAAAAAAAACCCATTCAGTGTATATTTATTGGTTTGGGTAAAAGTTATAGCGTTTACAAACTATGGTGCAAAAAGTGAATTTTCCCATTTTCAAGCATCTCTGACTTTTCTGACCCCCTGTCATGTTTCATGAGGGGCTAGAATTCCAGGATAGTATAAATACCCCCCAAATGACCCCATTTTGGAAAGAAGACATCCCAAAGTATTCACTGAGAGGCATAGTGAGTTCATAGAAGATATTATTTTTTGTCACAAGTAAGCGGAAAATGACACTTTGTGAGAAAAAAAAAAAAAGTTTCCATTTCTTCTAACTTGCGACAAAAAAAAATGAAATCTGCCACGGACTCACCATGCCCCTCTCTGAATACCTTGAAGGGTCTACTTTCCAAAATGGGGTCATTTGTGGGGTGTGTTTACTGTCCTGACATTTTGGTGGGTGCTAAATTGTAAGCACCCCTGTAAAGCCTAAAGGTGCTCATTGGACTTTGGACCCCTTAGCGCAGTTAGGCTGCAAAAAAGTGCCACACATGTGGTATTGCCGTACTCAGGAGAAGTAGTATAATGTGTTTTGGGGTGTATTTTTACACATACCCATGCTGGGTGGGAGAAATATCTCTGTAAATGACAATTTGTTAATTTTTATAACACACAATTGTCCATTTACAGAGATCTTTCTCCCACTCAGCATGGGTATGTGTAAAAATACACCACAAAACACATTATACTACTTCTCCTGAGTACGGCGATACCACATGTGTGGCACTTTTTTGCACCCTAACTGCGCTAAAGGGCCCAAAGTCCAATGAGTACCTTTATGATTTCACAGGTCATTTTGAGAAATTTCGTTTCAAGACTACTCCTCACGGTTTAGGGCCCCTAAAATGCCAGGGCAGTATAGGAACCCCACAAATGACCCCATTTTAGAAAGAAGACACCCCAAGGTATTCCGTTAGGAGTATGGTGAGTTCATAGAAGATTTTATTTTTTGTCAAAAGTTAGCGGAAAATGACACTTTGTGAAAAAACACAATTAAAATCAATTTCCGCTAACTTGTGACAAAAAATAAAATCTTCTATGAACTCGCCATACTACTAACGGAATACCTTGGGGTGTCTTCTTTCTAAAATGGGGTCATTTGTGGGGTTCCTATACTGCCCTGGCATTTTAGGGGCCCTAAACCGTGAGGAGTAGTCTTGAAACGAAATTTCTCAAAATGACCTGTGAAATCCTAAAGGTACTCATTGGACTTTGGGCCCTTTAGCGCAGTTAGGGTGCAAAAAAGTGCCACACATGTGGTATCGCCATACTCGGGAGAAGTAGTAAAATGTGTTTTGGGGTGTATTTTTACACATACCCATGCTGGGTGGGAGAAATACCTCTGTAAATGGACAATTGTGTGTAAAAAAATCAAAAGATTGTCATTTACAGAGGTATTTCTCCCACCCAGCATGGGTATGTGTAAAAATACACCCCAAAACACATTATACTACTTCTCCCGAGTACGGCGATACCACATGTGTGGCACTTTTTTGCACCCTAACTGCACTAAGGGGCCCAAAGTCCAATGAGTAACTTTAGGATTTCACAGGTCATTTTTGTTTCAAGACTACTCCTCGCGGTTTAGGGCCCCTAAAATGCCAGGGCAGTATAGGAACCCCACTAATGACCCCATTTTAGAAAGAAGACACTCCAAGGTATTCCGTTAGGAGTATGGTGAGTTCATAGAAGTTTTTATTTTTTTGTCACAAGTTAGCGGACATTGATTTTAATAGTTTTTTTTCACAAAGTGTCATTTTCCGCTAACTTGTGACAAAAAATAAAATCTTCTATGAACTCACCATACTCCGTACGGAATACCTTTGGGTGTCTTCTTTCTAGAATGGAGTCATTTGTGGGGTTCCTATACTGCCCTGGCATTTTAGGGGCCCTAAACCGTGAGGAGTAGTCTTGAAACCAAATGTCGCAAAATGACCTGTGAAATCCTAAAGGTACTCATTGGACTTTGGGCCCCTTAGCGTACTTAGGGTGTAAAAAAGTGCCACACATGTGGTACCGCCGTACTCAGGAGAAGTAGTATAATGCGTTTTGGGGTGTATTTTTACACATACCCATGCTAAGTGGGAGAAATATCTCTGTAAATGACAATTGTTTGATTTTTTTACACACAATTGTCCATTTACATAGAAATTTCTCCCACCCAGCATGGGTATGTGTAAAAATACACCCCAAAACACATTATACTACTTTTCCTGAGTACGGCGGTACCACATGTGTGACACTTTTTTGCAGCCTAGGTGCGCTAAGGGGCCCAACGTCCTATTCACAGATCATTTTGAAGCATTTGTTTTCTAGACTACTCCTCGCGGTTTAGGGGCCCTAAAATGCCAGGGCAGTATAGGAACCCCACAAGTGACCCCATTTTAGAAAGAAGACACCCCAAGGTATTCTGTTAGGTGTATGGCGAGTTCATAGAAGATTTTATTTTTTGTCACAAGTTAGTGAAAAATGACACTTTGGGGAAAAAAACCAATAAAAATTAATTTCCGCTAACTTCTGACAAAAAAATAAAATCTTCTATGAACTCGTCATACACGTAACAAAATACCTTGGGGTGTCTTTTTTTCTAAAATGGGGTCACTTGTGGGGTTCCTATACCGCCCTGGCATTTTACAGGCCCAAAACCGTGAGTAGTCTGGAAACCAAATGTCTCAAAATGACTGTTCAGGGGTATAAGCATCTGCAAATTTTGATGACAGGTGGTCTATGAGGGGGCGAATTTTGTGGAACCGGTCATAAGCAGGGTGGCCTTTTAGATGACAGGTTGTATTGGGCCTGATCTGATGGATAGGAGTGCTAGGGGGGGTGACAGGAGGTGATTGATGGGTGTCTCAGGGGGTGGTTAGAGGGGAAAATAGATGCAATCAATGCACTGGGGAGGTGATCGGAAGGGGGTCTGAGGGGGATCTGAGGGTTTGGCCGAGTGATCAGGAGCCCACACGGGGCAAATTGGGGCCTGATCTGATGGGTAGGTGTGCTAGGGGGTGACAGGAGGTGATTGATGGGTGTCTCAAGGTGTGATTAGAGGGGGGAATAGATGCAAGCAATGCACTGGCGAGGTGATCAGGGCTGGGGTCTGAGGGCATTCTGAGGGTGTGGGCGGGTGATTGAGTGCCCTAGGGGCAGATAGGGGTCTAATCTGATAGGTAGCATTGACAGGGGGTGATTGATGGGTAATTAGTGGGTGTTTAGGGTAGAGAATAGATGGAAACACTGCGCTTGGGTGGTGATCTGATGTCTGATCTGCGGGCGATCTATTGGTGTGGGTGGGTGATCAGTTTGCCCGCAAGGGGCAGGTTAGGGGCTGATTGATGGGTGGCAGTGACAGCGGGTGATTGATGGGTGGCAGTGACAGGGGGTGATTGATGGGTGGCAGTGACAGGGGGTGATTGATGGGTGATAGGTGATTGGCAGGTGATTGACAGGTGATCAGTGGGTTATTACAGGGAAGGACAGATGTAAATATTGCACTGGCGAATTGATAAGGGGGAGTCTGAGGGCAATCTGAGCGTGTAGGCGGGTGATTGGGTGCCCGCAAGGGGCAGATTAGGGTCTGATCTGATGGGTAACAGTGACAGGTGGTGATAGGGGGTGATTGATGGGCAGTGGTGCTCAGCAGAGCTCGAATATTCGAGTAGCTCGAATATTCGAGCTCTTTCTCAGCTATTCGAGCTCGGTATTCGAGCTCCGAATAGCTAGAGCTATTCGAATGGGGTATTCGAGTACACTCGAATAGCCCATTCACTATTCGAGCTATTCGAGCAAAACGGCGCTATTCGAGCTCGGTACCGAGCTCGAATAGCGTCATAGCCCAGATTGATGTCCTTAGAGCCAATCAGAGGGCTCCCAGGCCCTCTGACGGCAGCCAATCACAGAGGGGGACCCTGGCCAGCCCCTACCCTATAAATAGCGGCCGCCATGTTAGGTTTCTCCGTGCTTGCCTGAGACTTGTACAGAGAGAGAGTTGCTCCTTTGTGCTTTGGCTTAGCAAGAGCTCTATTGTGTTCATTTACCTAGCGTTTTTGCTCACATACACCTCCTATATACACCTATATTGTTGTTAGTTAGATAGACATTGTATTTTAGTTAGTAGCTTTTGTGTTACATAGACAGAGACACAGCTGCTGCAGGCTTACACAGCTTTAGGCCTCAGGGCCTGCCTGTGTGGGCAGCTGTTCTCTCCTGTCCTCTGTTAGTATATTTCTCTCATCTATACCAGTATTTCTGCTGCTGTCCTTTACTACTGATTGATTCTGTATTTAGTATTGTAGTTAGGCTAGGACACTCACTGTCACTGTTCATAGGCTAAGGCTAATGCTACTAGCTCCTGCGTGTGTGCACTCACAGTCTTGTACACACACACTCTATTTCCTTCTGATTAGTGATTGATTATTGTAATTAGTTAGTTACTTACTGTTACTACTTGTTACTCTTACTGTACTAGGAGTCTAGGACACTCAGTCACTGTTCATCGGCTACTAGCTCCTGCGTGTGTGCACTCACTGTCTGAGTACACACTACACACACTCTATTTCCTTCTGATTACTGATTGATTATTGTAATTAGTTAGTTACTTACTGTTACTACTTGTTACTCTTACTGTACTAGGAGTCTAGGACACTCAGTCACTGTTCATCGGCTACTAGCTCCTGCGTGTGTGCACTCACTGTCTGAGTACACACTACACACACTCTATTTCCTTCTGATTACTGATTGATTATTGTAATTAGTTAGTTGTACTTACTGTTCTTACTTGTTACTCTTACTGTACTAGGAGTCTAGGACACTCAGTCACTGTTCATCGGCTACTAGCTCCTGCGTGTGTGCACTCACTGTCTGAGTACACACTACACACACTCTATTTCCTTCTGATTACTGATTGATTATTGTAATTAGTTAGTTACTTACTGTTACTACTTGTTACTCTTACTGTACTAGGAGTCTAGTACACTCAGTCACTGTTCATCGGCTACTAGCTCCTGCGTGTGTGCACTCACTGTCTGTGTACACACTACACACACTCTATTTCCTTCTGATTACTGATTGATTATTGTAATTAGTTAGTTACTTACTGTTACTACTTGTTACTCTTACTGTACTAGGAGTCTAGGACACTCAGTCACTGTTCATAGGCTACTAGCTCCTGCGTGTGTGCACTCACTGTCTGAGTACACACTACACACACTCTATTTCCTTCTGATTACTGATTGATTATTGCAATTAGTTACTTACTGTTACTACTTGTTACTCTTACTGTACTAGGAGTCTAGGACACTCAGTCACTGTTCATCGGCTACTAGCTCCTGCGTGTGTGCACTCACTGTCTGAGTACACACTACACACACTCTATTTCCTTCTGATTACTGATTGATTATTGTAATTAGTTAGTTGTACTTACTGTTCTTACTTGTTACTCTTACTGTACTAGGAGTCTAGGACACTCAGTCACTGTTCATCGGCTACTAGCTCCTGCGTGTGTGCACTCACTGTCTGAGTACACACTACACACACTCTATTTCCTTCTGATTACTGATTGATTATTGTAATTAGTTAGTTGTACTTACTGTTCTTACTTGTTACTCTTACTGTACTAGGAGTCTAGGACACTCAGTCACTGTTCATCGGCTACTAGCTCCTGCGTGTGTGCACTCACTGTCTGTGTACACACTACACACACTCTATTTCCTTCTGATTACTGATTGATTATTGTAATTAGTTAGTTGTACTTACTGTTCTTACTTGTTACTCTTACTGTACTAGGAGTCTAGGACACTCAGTCACTGTTCATCGGCTACTAGCTCCTGCGTGTGTGCACTCACTGTCTGAGTACACACTACACACACTCTATTTCCTTCTGATTACTGATTGATTATTGTAATTAGTTAGTCACTTACTGTTACTACTTGTTACTCTTACTGTACTAGGAGTCTAGGACACTCAGTCACTGTTCATAGGCTACTAGCTCCTGCGTGTGTGCACTCACTGTCTGTGTACACACACTACACACACTCTATTTCCTTCTGATAACTGATTGCTTATTGTAATTAGTTAGTTGTACTTCCTGACTGTTACTACTTACTTACTGTACTAGGGACACTCACTCAGTCACCTCACCCACCAACCCACTCCATTAAAGTACCCCACTTTTCACCCGCCCTTTTAAAAAACTTTTGTCTATACGCCCAAAACATCGAAGATGTCTGGAAGTGGCAGCCAGCGCGGTTTGGGCAAGGGGAAGGGCAGCAAGGGAATCAGGAGGAGAGGGAGCAGCATTGTGGCAGGCCGCGGCCGCGCCACCATGCACAGTTCCGCAGCAGCAGCAGCAGCGTCAGTGGCTAACATTCCTCCCATAGCCACTGGCCGTGGACGCCTTGGGCGCCGCCCAGCAGGAGCATCTGCAACTCACGCTGCAGAGACACAGCAGCAGCAGCGTGTAGCACCTGCTCCGATTTTCCTCCAGCCGGGTCGGAAACGTCCCATTGAGGAAAAGCATGCAGACACTGTGGTGCAACTCATGACGGAGGATGAGCAGCCCGCCATCAGCTCTGCATCCGAGGCCTCCACCCTCACCACCACCACCACCACCACCACCACCCCTGTTCGCAGCAGCCGCCCAGCAGGGCCTGGGGAGGAGGCCAGTTCACCGTCAGTCGCCGACCTGTCACTCAGCAGTCTTTTGACCCCAGGCACCATCAGGGTATTGTCTGCTGTTGTTGGCGATTTTAAGGAGGAGATGCTGATGGGCACTTTGGGGGATGAGGGATTGGACAGCAAGACTGTGGCGACAGTCAAGCAGCCCATCCATGCATCAGGAGAGGAGTTTGGGGGGTCATCATCCCAGCAGGACATGTTTCAGGAGGGGGAGGATGATGATGACCCGGTGACAGACAGAGACTGGGTGCCACCACCTCCAGGGGATGTCGTCCTCAGCAGCTCTGAGGAGGAGGAGGAGGATGCTCTTGTGGGCCTTGCAAGGAGGCGCATCATTGCAAGCATTGACAGCAGTAGGCAGGTCCCACAGCCTGCTGGTGTCTCAGGCTCAGCAGCAGCAGCAGCAGCATCTGCCAGTACCACCACCAGCCGCACCCAAGCCCCCCAAGCCCCCCCCCCCAACCACCACAGGGAGACAGGCAGCAGCGCTTCCATGCCGTAGGGGGATGTTTCTGTCACCAATCTGGCGATATTTCACCATGCCCACTGTGTACAGCAAGTACGCCACTTGCAACCACTGTCAGCGGAAGTTGAGCAGAGGTGCAGACCCCTTAAAGTTCAGCACCAGCTCGCTCATCAACCACCTTGCTGCGAAACATTTCCACCAGCATGAGGAGTTCCAGAGGCTGAAGGAATCTGGTGCTGGCAGTGGCACCACACCCATCACTGCACAGCCTTCAGCAGCAGCAGCAGCAACAGCAGCCACCCGCCCTCCTGCTCCTCCAGCAGCACCAGCAGGAGTGCGGAAACGCACTGCTCCTCCCCCCTCTGCAACTCCTGCCACCGACACTGAGGCCTGTTCTGGCAGCCAGTCCTCAGTGGCCTCCTCCGCTGTGTCTGCTGATTCCCGTGCCAGCAAAAAGCGACGCCAGAGCCTTTTGAGCGAGTCCTTCCAGGGGGTGGTTAGGGCTCTGCCTCCCAGCAGCCGTCGCGTGCGGCAGCTGAACGGCTTGCTGGCACGGGCCATGTGCTCCCAACTCCTGCCGTACACGCTCGTGCAGGAGGGGAGCGACATTCGTGCGCTGCTTGCTTGCGCAGCCCCAGACTGGCAGCTCCCCAGCAGACACTTTTTCTCCCGCAAGGCCATTCCTGCACTGCACCGCTTTGTGATGGCCAATGTGGAGAGAGGGCTGGAGCACTCGGTTGGTGAAAGGGTCCACGTCACCATGGACTCCTGGAGCAGCCGCTTCGGGACAGGCCGCTACCTGTCCTTCACTGTCCACTGGGTCAGCTTGGTGGAAGGGGGTGAGGATGGGAGAGCAGCAGCGGGCACAGCAGCAGCAGCAACACAGTGGGTGGTGCCACCCCGCAGGGTCAGGGGAACTGCAGCAGGTTCCTCCGATCCTCTGCCATCCTCCGGCACACCTGGCCAAACCCCCCGCCTCAGCAGCAGCGTGAAGGCCCGCCACTGCCAAGCGCTGCTGCACTTGGTCAGCCTTGGGAAGACCAAGCTGACGGCAACCCATGTGTTGGCCAAACTCCAGGAGCAGGAGAGGATTTGGCTGACCCCCAGAGGCCTCAGAGTCGGAGAGGTGGTGGCCGACAATGGGGCCAATTTGGTTGCCGCAATAGACAGGGGAAACCTGACCCACATCCCCTGTCTTGCCCACGTGCTGAACCTGGTGGTGCAAAAGTTCTTGCGCACCTACCAGGGGATGGGCGAACTGCTGGAAACGGCAAGGAACGTTGTGCGTCACTTCCGGCGCTCGGCTGCAGCCTGTGCGAGCCTGGAAGACGTGCAAAAGGAGCTGGATCTGCCACGCCACCGGCTGATCCTTGACGTTCCGACTCGCTGGAACTCCACCCTGGCGATGTTGGAGCGTCTGGTTGAACAGAAGCATGCTGTCAACCAGTACCTTGCCCTGGCCACTGTTTCCGCCGCTCAGAGAAGGGACAAGACCAGCAACATCCCGTCCATCGTCCCCGATGATGACTGGAGGCACATGCAGCAGGTGTGCTTAGTGCTGGCTCCCTTTCTGCAGGCCACTAACATGGTGAGCAGGGACCATGCTATGGTCTGCGAGTGGGTGCCCCTGGTTTGTCTGCTGAACAGGGCCCTCGATGCTTTGCTGGAACAGGGAGCGGCAGCCTTGGACCAGCAGGAGCGGCAAGCAGCTGCACAGTCCACCTCTGAGGGGGAGGAGGAGGAGGACTTGGTGGAGGTCCCTGACCTTGCTGCTGATGAGGGGGAGCAGCACAGTGCAGCTGAGTTGGTGCGGGGGTGGAGAGAGAATGAGGCTGACGAGGCAGAGGAGGAGGATGAGGACAGCAGCACTGCCGTCGATGTGCCAGCAGACGTGGCCCGCCTCTTCCCAATGGCAGCGCACATGCTGACGTGCCTGCGCAGGGACCCCAGGGTGATCCAGATGAAGCAGAGGGAGGACATCTGGATCAGCATGATGTTGGACCCACGCCTCAAGTGGAAGTTGAGCCAGTTCCTGCCGCCTGCAGGAGGAGACCCAGCGCAACAAATAAGGAGCTTGCAGCAGGCCCTTGTTGAGCGCTTGGAGGAAGCCTTCCCCCAGCCTTCCACCCCCACTGTCCAGCAGCCAGCACAGAGGCAGCAGCAGGTGCCTGCATCCAGCAGCAGCAAGCGCCCCACAGACCTGCTGTCTCTCAGCCACGAGCTCTACAGGACTGTAGAGGCTCCGGCAGCAGTGACTAGAGAGGAGGTGCATGCAGCAGCATCCTCCTCCGGTCACAACCAGCGCCTGACCCGCATGGTGGCTGACTACATGGGGTCCTACAGCGGGCTTGACAGCGATGCCCCTGTTGATCCCATGGAGTATTGGGTCAAGCGCCTGGAGATCTGGAGCGAGCTGGCGCAGTACGCCCTGGAAGTGCTGTCCTGCCCCCCTTCCAGCGTGCTGTCCGAGCGCTGCTTCAGTGCAGCTGGTGGCGTGGTCACCGAGAAACGCTCACGTCTGTCTCACAAGTCTGTGGACAGACTGACGTTTCTCAAGATGAACCAGGCGTGGGTGGAAGGCGAGTTCCTGGCCCCTGTTGTCGGCGAGAGGGGGACATGAACTGGCTAAGAACAATCGTTAATGTGCCTTACCACCCTTTACCACCTCCTGGCTCCTGCTCACTAAGCCAGCCTGGTTCACTTTGACTATTACGTCGCCTGCAGCCACACATTTTACACCTACAGTGGGCTGCTGTGTGCTGCTGCTGCTGTCTGTCTGTGTTTCCCACCGCCAGGGTACACAGATTTACCTTCTGCTGCCACTCTGCCACCAGCTATTACGTCAAAAAATAGCTATATATCTGTGTAATTGGTTGTAAAACCAAAACTACAAATCCATTACAAAAAAAGGTTTAATTTTTCTGAGGTGCCCGGGTTGAAAACTGTGTTGTCCCAGTTGTGTATTGGACACAATGTGGGCTGCACGACCGCTGTCTGGGACCTCCTGTTGTGTTTATTTACAGCCCTGGTATCACCGCTAGGTACCAGGGCTATTATGTCACGCTGCCTACCTGCTGCCACACTCACACTACTCCTCCATTACTCCTGCTGCTGCTGTCTGTCTGTGTTTCCCACTGCTAGGGTACACAGAATTACCTTCTGCTGCCACACTGCCACCAGCTATTACGTCAAACAATAGCTGCTCACATAATTACTCCTCCATTCCTCCTGCTGCTGCTGCTGTCTGTCTGTGTTTCCCACCGCCAGGGTACACAGATTTACCTTCTGCTGCCACTCTGCCACCAGCTATTACGTCAAACAATAGCTATATATCTGTGTAATTTCTTTTACAAACAAAACCAAAAAACCATTAAAAAAAAAAAAGGTTTAATTTTTCTGAGGTGCCCGGGTTGAAAACTGTGTTGTCCCAGTTGTGTATTGGACACAATGTGGGCTGCACGACCGCTGTCTGGGACCTCCTGTTGTGTTTATTTACGGCCTGGTATCACCGCTAGGTACCAGGGCTATTATGTCACGCTGTCTACCTGCTGCCACACTCACACTACTCCTCCATTACTCCTGCTGCTGCTGTCTGTCTGTGTTTCCCACTGCCAGGGTACACAGAATTACCTTCTGCTGCCACACTGCCACCAGCTATTACGTCAAACAATAGCTGCTCACATAATTACTCCTCCATTCCTCCTCCTGCTGCTGCTGCTGTCTGTCTGTGTTTCCCACCGCCAGGGTACACAGATTTACCTTCTGCTGCCACTCTGCCATCAGCTATTACGTCAAAAAATAGCTATATATCTGTGTAATTGGTTGTAAAACCAAAACTACAAAACCATTACAAAAAAAGGTTTAATTTTTCTGAGGTGCCCGGGTTGAAAACTGTGTTGTCCCAGTTGTGTATTGGACACAATGTGGGCTGCACGACCGCTGTCTGGGACCTCCTGTTGTGTTTATTTACAGCCCTGGTATCACCGCTAGGTACCAGGGCTATTATGTCACGCTGCCTGCCTCATTGACTGCATGCTGCCACACACTCATCCTCCTCCTCCTGCTGCTGAATTTACCTCCTGCTGTCTGTGTGTTTCCACTGCCAGGGAGCACATACAATGGCGCTTCCAACATGCGTGCGCCACCAGCTATTTGTTGTTACGCTCAAAAATAGCTGCATTTCTTTAAAAAAAAAAAATGAAAAGAGAAATAAGTGAAGAAGAAGAAGACGATATAGGAGAAGATGAAGAAGAAGAAGATGAAGAAGAAGAAGATGAAGAAGAAGAAGAAGAAGAAGATGAAGAAGAAGAAGAAGAAGAAGAAGAAGAAGAAGAAGAAGAAGAAGAAGAAGAAGAAGAAGATGAAGAAGATGAAGAAGATGAAGATGAAGAAGATGAAGAAGAAGATGAAGAAGATGAAGAAGATGAAGAAGAAGAAGATGAAGAAGATGAAGATGAAGAAGATGAAGAAGAAGATGAAGAAGATGAAGATGAAGAAGATGAAGAAGATGAAGAAGAAGATGAAGAAGATGAAGATGAAGAAGATGTGGAAGAAGAAGATGAAGAAGAAGAAGAAGAAGAAGAAGAAGACAATATAGAAGAAGAAGAAGAAGATATAGAAGAAGAAGAAGAAGATATAGAAGATAAAGAAGAAGAAGAAGAAGAAGAAGTATATACAGTATTGAACAAAATTCTGGACACAACTTCTCTTTTCACCTTTTTTTTTTTAAAGGAACATCCCCACATAATCACTTGCTGTTGTTACTTGGAAAAAAATATGTTTCTTGCATCATTCACCCTCAAAACAAGTGTTGGGAAGCTATTTAAGGCCAATTCGAATAGTCAGCTCGAATAATGAGCTCGAATACCGACTCGAATAGTGAGCTCGAAGTCCGAGGTCGAATCGAATAGTAAAATTTATTCGACTCGAATATTCGACTGACCTCGAATAATTTACTATTCGAATTCGACCAAACTCGAATTTTAAAAAGGGGTATTTGAGCACCACTGTTGATGGGTAATTAGTGGGTGTTTAGAGGAGAGAATAGATGTAAACGCTGCGCTTGGGTGGTGATCTGATGTCGGATCTGCGGGCGATCTATTTGTGTGGGTGGGTGATCAGATTGCCCGCAAGGGGCAGGTTAGGGGCTGATTGTTGGGTGGCAGTGACAGGGGGTGATTGATGGGTGATAGGTGATTGGCAGGTGATTGACAGGTGATCAGTGGGTTATTACAGGGAAGGACAGATGTAATTAATGCACTGGCGAATTGATAAGGGGGGGGGGGTCTGAGGGCAATCTGAGCGTGTGGGCGGGTGATTGGGTGCCCGCAAGGGGCAGATTAGGGTCTGATCTGATAGGTAACAGTGACAGGTGGTGATAGGGGGTGATTGATGGGTGATTGATGGGTAATTAGTGGGTGTTTAGAGAAGATAACAGATGTAAACGATACATTTGGGAGGTAATCTGACGGCGGGTTTGCGGGCGATCTAATGGTGTGGGTGGGTGATCAGATTGCCCGCAAGGGGCAGGTTAGGGGCTGATTGATGGGTGGCAGTGACAGGGGGTGACAGGGGGTGATTGATGGGTGATAGGTGATTGGCAGGTGATTGACAGGTGATCAGTGGGTTATTACAGGGAAGAACAGATGTAATTAATGCACTGGTGAATTGATAAGGGGGGGTCAGAGGGCAATCTGAGCGTGTGGGCGGGTGATTGGGTGCCCGCAAGGGGCAGATTAGGGTCTGATCTGATAGGTAAAAGTGACAGGTGGTGATAGGGGGTGATTGATGGGTGATTGATGGGCAATTAGTGGGTGTTTAGAGGAGAGAATAGATGTAAACAATGGATTTGGGAGGTGATCTGATGTCGGATCTGCGGGCGATCTATTGGTGTGGGGGGGTGATCAGATTGCCCGCAAGGGGCAGGTTAGGGGCTGATTGATGGGTGGCAGTGACAGGGGGTGATTGATGGGTGATTGACAGGCGATTGACAGGTGATTGACAGGTGATTGACAGGTGATCAGGGGGGATAGATGCATACAGTACATGGGGGGGGGGGTGGGGGGGTGATCAGGAGGGAGCAGTGGGCAGGGGGGGGGATAAAAAAAAAATAGCGTTGACAGATAGTGACAGGGAGTGATTGATGGGTGATTAGGGGGGTGATTGGGTGCAAACAGGGGTCTGGGGGGTGGGCAGGGGGGGGGTCTGATGGGTGCTGTGGGCGATCTGGGGCAGGGGGGGTAAAAAATCAGTGTGCTTGGTGCAGACTAGGGTGGCTGCAGCCTGCCCTGGTGGTCCCTCGGACACTGGGACCACCAGGGCAGGAGGCAGCCTGTATAATACACTTTGTAAACATTACAAAGTGTATTATACACTTTGTATGCGGCGATCGTCGGGTTAACATCCCGCCGGCGCTTCCGTATGGCCGGCGGGATGTTGTGGCGGGTGAGCGGCGCCAGGCGGAGGCGGAGGATCGCGTCACGGATGACGCGATCGCTCCGCCCATGCCCCTACAAGGACCGCCGCCAATTGTCAATACGGCGGTCCTTGCGGGGTGCACTTCCCGGCCGCCAATTGTCAATACGGCGGTCGGGAAGTGGTTAAGGACAATAAAAGGAGGTAAAATTAATTTGTGTGCTGAGTTGTAGGGCTGTGCAGCGTACTGACAAAACTGCACAGCCCTGTGTTGTGAAAAATGGCCTGGTCACTGGGGGGGGGGGGGGGGGTCTAAGCCTGTGGTCCTGAAGTGGTTAAAAACACAATATAATTTACAGAGTGTTAAACATTTCTGGTTGGTTTCGCATATGGAAAAATTTGATGCAACTATTTGCGACATACAATTGACAAAAAAATGCTCACTTCACTCTCTATTCATTCTACTCCCCGGTACAAGTAAATGCATATAATAAATAAACCAAAAAGATCTTTGATCATCACAGAACTCATTTATTAGAAAGACAGATCATTTTCAGAACATTGCCGCACATTTAGTCATTTTGAAAATATTTGAAAAACAAAAAAAATTGGAATTCCTGTACAGTAGAGCTGCCAAAAAATGCTAAAGAGCTGGTATTAATTAGAAGCAATGCCAGCATATTTGCAGGCGCTTTTTAATTTAAAAAAAATCTGCTTGTTATCTAAGTGTATAAAAAAATCTATGTATTTAAGTGACAGTAGTACATGCTTTGTACATCAAGTAGTAAATGAGTAGCAGCAGATGTAATCTCCTGAATGTTTATATCCTTTTGTTTAATATACTGTAGATATTCATGCATGCCCTTGGCTGTTACATCACGTAAACCAAATTTATTGTACTTCATTTCATTTAACTAGGTTAAAACATGTAATAGGGTAATGAGGCATGGAAAGTGGTTGAGGATTTTGATCTACAGCCAAACCATAATAACTGTATTAGACCAAAAACATAAGTTCAAGTCTACCAATGTTCATATGTCAATAGTAGATAACAGCAAAAATGCAAAAACATTTCGTTACAAATTTGAACTCAGATTAGGATGACATGTACTTGGTAGAAGTTCACAAATATTATACATTAGTGGTGATTTCATGAAGCATCTTCATTTTTCTCCAAGTGTACCAGCAATATACAGACTGTACACAATATTCAGCAAATCACAGCAGCCAACCAGAAAGTGTACTTTACATTTGTTACGGCCCTACTTGTGCCTGATAAATATTTCTACACTTTTCTTACTTTAGACTTCAACTATTCCTGACACTTATGTGTTGTTTTCAGTGGTCAAGGATGGAAATTAGATACACCTCTGCCTAGCTTACGCAGGGGTAGAAAATCTGAGGAGCTTTGCTTCCATAGTTTCTAGAGATAGATTGGTGAGGGAATTTATTCCAGAATGAATATCTGACGAGTGGATCTCAAGTAGAAAAGTTTTAATACAAGGGTCCTGATTCCAGTGCAGGTGCTAGAAAAGTTACTTCAATTGAGTTACCAATTACACTGCATTCCACACAGTGTACTGTCTGATCCATTCACCAATCACCATTCACTTGAGATGCCTTTGCAATTTGTTGATTAGTTTAATGAACCAATAGGAAACTCGGATGGTAGATTTAAAGATGCAATTGCTAGGATTCCTTAAAGGGACTCTGAGCTCAGGCTAAAACGAGAATTTGGACTTACCTGTAGCCCGCGAGGTCCCCTGGCATCCTCCTGGCTCCTCTCCCAGTCCTGCTGGTGGCTCCAGTAATCTGCGACTTTGGCTTGAAGTTGTCCGAGCGTGTCCTCAACGCACCCACTGAACCGCGCATGCGCAGGACTTTCAGGCCCGCGTGATGATGCGTAGCAAGTGCAGCAAGGGTGCGCACAGCCAACTTCAGGCCAAAGTCGCCATTTAATGGAGCTGCCAGCAGGACCGGGAGAGGAGCCAAGAGGACGCCGGAGGACCTCGGGCTACAGGGGACTGGAGGAAGCCCCAGGTAAGTCCAAATTGCATTTTTAGCTCAGGGTCCCTTTAAATCTTCTGTATAGTGTCAGACATGAATGTATAAAGCAGCTTTGAATTTTCTATTGGGGCATTTCATTGGCCCTCTGATATAATCTAGGAAACCCTGAGCATGAGTACTGGCAGGATCTGCTGAATTTTCCCTATGTAGACTACTGCCTTCTACAAACATTTGTGAAAGAATAAGTCCATCTCAGGAGCTCAGTTAACTCCAGCAAACATTGCAAAATTTCCTCTTTAAAATATTCCATGATAGTGGTATTATAACAAAGTGGGAACAGCAACAACTCCACATAAAATCACAGAGTGAGTAAGTGTATACTGAGACTCACATTGATCAGAAGTCCCTAACTGTAGAGTCAATAGCTACAGACCTACAAACTCTACAAGGCCTTAAATTACCTCAAAAGCAATGATTAGATGGCTTCATGGGATGGGTTTCCACATATGCGCAACTGTATCCAAGCCTTGCAGCTCCTATTGCAATGCAAAGCACCGGATGCATTGCAGAGGGGTACACGTCACTGGACTCTAAAGCAGTGGCGATGTGTTCTCTGGAGTAATTACATGTATCTGGCAATCCTATTGATGGATCTTGGTTTGACAAATGCCAGGAGAGCAATACTTATCTGTCTACATTGTACCAATTGTAAAGTATGTTCTGTGGTACCAGTTAAAAGAAACTCTGAATGCTTTAAGATAACAAAATATTTTGGACAATTTCATGCTCCCAACTTTCTGGAAACAGATTGGGGGTGAATGGGCCTCCCTGTTCCAACATGACTGTGAATCAGTACACAGGTGAGCTTGGTGGGGAGGAACTTGACTGCCCTGCACAAAGTCTTGACTTCAGCCTGACAGAACATCTTTGCGATAAATAACAACAGGCCTTCTTGTCTAGCATTGGTAACTGGCCTCACAAATGTTCTCCTAGAAGAAAGTTCAAAAATTCACATAAACACACTCCAAAACCTTGCAGAAAGCCTTCCCAAAAGGGTTGGAACTGTAATAGCTGCAAAGGGTGTTAAAGCCTATAAATTAAACAAACACAGAACATTTATATTGCACTTTTCTCCTGGTGGACTCAAAGTGCCAGAGCTGCAGCCACTAGGACGCGCTCTACTGTATAGGCAGTAGCAGTGTTAGGGAGTATTGCCCAAGGTCTCCGACTGAATAGGCGCTGGCTTTCTGAACAGGAGGAGCTGAGATTCAAACCCTGGTCTCCAGTGTCAGAAGCAGAACCCTCATCCATTACACTGTCCAATTAAAGTTAGTTCAGGAGTGTGCACAAGCATTAAATAAGACAGCATGTTTATTTACACAATTCTGGAAACCAGTACCAATAGATGTAAAATAACCCAAAAACCCCAAGATTACTTTTTATTAACTTTAAATAAAAGCTGCCAAGTGTTGCCAAGCACAAACTTGCATTGGGCTCTATGGCTGAACCCAACAGAAGTCAAAATGGTAGCACCAAAATTGCTTCAACTTGCTAGTGCACCAGTTCATGCCCCCTGCCAGAGGGTGCTGCTAAATGCAAAAAGTTGTTATAATAATGCAGCTACTGGATTTTGAAAAGGCCTTGGAAGCCATACAGTGCCATGTGACTACTAGATTAATGCTCAATCATCTGCTAAATTTACTGTTTTGTAAAGATGGGGTGAGGAGAGGTTTTTTTTACTAACACTGCCCAGAACACAGATTTAAAAAAATTGAATTTCTTAAAGCGGAATATAACCCTGCATTTCAACTTTGCTCTAAAACATTATTTACAGCATATTATATGCAACCAGCATTTTTTTTTACTATACAATATATACAATATGACATTATTTCACTTTCCTGACCCCATGCATTCTCAATTGCTCTTGCAGGGGGATAGCGGAGTCAATACTGTTTACAAGTGCAATTTATTTATTCTACACACATGGACTGTTCATATGGACATAATTTATTGGATTATTAAATTCATTTTTATGATTAAAAAGTATGTTTTGCTTTCTTACCTTTTAGGAGTGAAGAAACAAATATGAATCGGAATCTTCTGAAAAGCAAGCTACCGAAATCATAAAAGAAACTGAGTTGTAGTACAAATAATTGGCACCAATTGGTGATGCAGTGTCTAAAAAAATAGTTTACATCATACTCAAAGGCAGAATTCATATACAATAAAATGATTTCAATTAGATGTAGCAAGACTCAAATAGAAGCTGACTTGTGTATCCTGTTGCTAAACTTGCACAACATAACTCTAACATGAAATGTGAAAATACATATGATCTCTTATTATTTTGATCTCTCTGTAATCTTCCTTTCTACTGTGTGAAAAGTTGAGCATGAGTGTAAGATGAGAGTTTGATACACACTCACAAACCAGTTGGCAAAAGATACTTCTCATTATAAATGTATGTACAGTTGGGCTAAGGGTCCTTTTACCCTTTATCAGTTGCCAGCAGTTATAACTGAAAGGACAACTGATTTTCATAGTAATGTCCATGTTTTCCTATGGCTCAGTTCACACTGTACGCATTTTAACTGAAATCTTTTTACAATGTACTGCTGTGAAAAGTTAAAACACATACGTTCTTTTTTTTCTTTTTTTTGAAGTTTTAATTGGCTCTATGTTCCTGGGAGCTTCCTGGGAGCACAGAAAGGGTTAAGCCTCAATGTTTACTTTACCAGGAGAGTGCCATGGCTCTCACAGAGGAGGCAGCTGACAGCTCTGATTCATATCTGCTGATAAGACTAATTTGACACTCTGCTGTATCTAAACACAAACAGAACACATAACTGTGAATTTATTGAGCAACTATGTGTTGAATAAATACTTCTTATTTTGTACTTTGCTAGAGTTCGGGTCCACTTCAATAATTTAAAGTTCCACTTAACTCTGAAGGGAATTGATAAGATTGCCATTGTTGTCCAAAATTATTAGATTGTGTTCATTTATTTAAGTATTTATATAGCACCGACATATTACGCAGCACTGTACAGAGTATATATTGTCTTGTCACTAACTGTCCCTCAGAGGGTCTCACAATCTAATCCCTACCATAGTCATATGTCTATGTATATACTGTGTAGTGTATGTATCATAGTCTAGGGCCAATTTAGGGGGTAGCCAATTAACTTATCATTATGTTTTTGGTATGTGGGAGGAAACCGGAGTGCCCCAGAGGCAACCCATGCAGACACGGGCAGAACATACAAACTCCTTGCAGATGTTGACCTGACTGGGATTTGAACCGGGGACTCAGCACTGCACTGCAAGGTGAGAGTCCTAACTATGCCACTGTTGAGCTATATTCAGCAGTGTAAACAATGCAGAAAAGCTTCTGCTGTATCCGGGGACCGGGGGTGAAGCAGAGAACTGTCTCTGCTTTGTTTGCACAAAAATGAATTACAAAACAATCTGATAATTTGTCAAGTAAATGGCAATGTTATTACAAGTTATCAGTGTGGTAGAAAGGATCATAGGATTGCCTCTACCACCTCTAGACCTCCTTCATACTGCTAGATTGAAGACAAGGGCCAGAAGGATTTCCACCGACCCCTCCCACCCAGACAGCCACTTCTTTGAGCTCCTCCCATTGGGTCACCACTACAGGACCATCTCCTCAACAACCACCAGGTGCAGGAGCACCTTCTTCCCCGAAGCTGTCCTCCTGCTAAACTACAGTCCCCCTGCAAGGCATGCCTGCCTGTGGCACTCTAGCCCCTCAGACAGCTCAATCTGCCCACTCTGAACTCTAGACACACCTTATCCCCTTGGTCAGCTTAACTCCCAGATGCCCACTCTGAACTCCCTAGCACCTCTGCGGACAGGGTAACCCTAGAGTCCCAATTTTTCCCCGTATGCACTATTGTATGCCCTCATTGTTTTGCTGCCTCATTTGTCCATCTCCCATGTTGTAATTGTGTCTTCCATTTATCTTTTTTTTTGCCATTGCCATGTATACCACAAACAATTACGGGTACGACATTTGTCATACATGGCGAATAAACAAATTCTGAATAATTTATTTATATACTCCAAAGACAAGTTGCAACGTGTTTCATGGGCAAAATCCCGCTTCCTCAGGCAATAAACAACAGGAGTGATACACAGCACGGAGTCCAAAATGCGCTTGGCACCTTAGACAGAGGTGCCAAGCGTATTTTGGACTCCGTGCTGTGTATCACTCCTGTTGTTTATTGCCTGAGGAAGCAGGATTTTGCCCGTGAAACGCGTTGCAACTTGTCTTTGGAGTATATAAATAAATAATTTATTACTTGAATCGACAGTACCTGTGTCTGTTATGGGTTGGCTGGTCCACCACCGCATCCCAAACGTTTTAAACGTTTTAGTGACTTTTATCCTACTGGCGCCTCTGTACAGCTCTACACATCAAGAATCCACCCTTGGTGGAAGGGTGGTACACCCTCTTTTTTTCCTCTATCCACAGAGAGCGACGTCTTAATCCTGAGTGGGGACAGGCTTGGTCTCCCCACCTGCCTTTTCAGTGGTTGCCTTGGAGGTAACCCTGGTTTGTAAGTACAATACTTAGGTTTCATCATGATCATTCACACTCCTCCAATACAAGCTACACTATATTGGGCTCTCGGTTTTCTACCTTTTAAACAAATTGTGAAGATTTTTTTATTATGAAAACAATAGTGACCAGCTATGAAACTCAAATCCAGCTGAGTCCCCCACCCCACCCTTACCCCACAAACCGCATTTATGGAATATCAGGCGGTCATGCAGATATCCAATGCTTTTCCAAACCAGCTGCAAATAGTTGGATTGGATGACGATCATCTGATGATTGATTGTAGGAAGCTTAATACTTCTCAAGCTTAACAAACTTTTCCAATAATGTAAAAGTTTGTGGTTTTATACAGAAAATTACACAATAAGAAGTCTCCATGCCAAGCTGGCATACTTTAGTACTTGTAGCAGTACACGCAAAAATCAGATTCTGAAATCTAGCCTGCTTGTGTTCGACTTCGCCCTTTGGAAAAAAATATTATATTCTAACAATATTTTGTATTTATAAGATATCATTTGTACATCTGTAGCAAAGAGATTAGTGATGAACACTGTCACTCGGACAAAACATTTGTTATGAATAAAGCCAAATCTTTAAATCAGGAAACCAAAGCAGTCAAGTCGCAGCTGCTCACATTTAAATTTTGGCCAAAATACTGAATATTTCATAGTATTTTGCTTATCCCAATCAGATTTAAATCTGGTATTATTTATTACAGTTTAGCAAATACTGAAAAGTTCATGTATGCTGACCAAAAATAAAGACCCTTTATGATGCAGGATGTGAACCAGGCATTGTTCTCTTAATTCTATATATTAATAGTGTGTTTACTGTGTATTTACAAAGTTCAAACAATATTTGTTAATCCTGAAAGCTACAAGTTTTGTTGAACAGGTTATACTCAACTTTGAATAGATCAGGGGGGTGTCAAACTCAAATACAATATGTGCTGAAATTGAACACTGGGACCAAGTCGCAGGCTGACCTCTATGTCTGGTGGCCACCTCCCTCCCTCCCTCCCTTATAAAAGTTCCCTGGTATCTAGTGTCCCTCCTCCCTCCCCGAAACAGTTTCCTGGTGTCTAGTGGCCCCTCCCTCCCCTATACAGTTCTCTGGTGTCTCGTGGTCCCCCTTTGCACCACTAATCAGTTCCTTGGTGTGTAGTGACCCTCTCTTCCTTCCCCATATGGCTTCCCTGGTGATCTAGGGCTTCACTCCCAGTATAACTTTGCTGGTTGTCTACAATGGGCCAAACAAAAAGCAAAAGGGGAAAACCACAAATTTGATGCCTCTGCAGGCCAAATATGGCCCACGGGCCAGAGTTTGACATGTATGGAATAGATGGTGTAAAGAGTTTCCATTGGTGACTTGGTAGGTTGAATAGCTCTTTGGCACTCCTCAAGCTACTAATGTCCTTCACCCCGAGTATTACCAAAGATGAGTGCATCTATGCTGCTGAGTACAAATGAGTCCAAACTCACGCATGCATAGAATGGATACACTTATCTTTGGAACTACTCAGGGATGCAAGTATTTCCAAGGGCTGCACAAGGAGTGCTGAAGACCCAGAACAGGAGTGTCCAAACTTTTTAGGCCAAGGGTCATATCGCCATTCTTGAGAGTGTTAAGGGGCCAAACTAGCGAAATTAAACACAATTTTTTCTGATTGCCGTTAAGTAGAATATGCCTGTGACATTTTGTCAAATAAAATATTCCATTGGTAATAATTCAAATACTGTGAGCAGTTAGCACAGTGGCAGCTAGTAATCAGTTACTGCTGCTGGCTCAGTGACAGCTGCTAATCAGTGGCTGTTACTGCTGCTGGCACAGTGACAGCTGCTAATCAGTGGCTGTTACTGCTGCTGGCACAGTGACAGCTGCTAATCAGTGGCTGTTGCTGCTGCTGGCACAGTGACAGCTGATAATCAGTGGCTGTTACTGCTGCTGGCACAGTGACAGCTGATAATCAGTGGCCTGCTGGCACAGTGACAGCTGCTAATCAGTGGCTGTTACTGCTGTTGGCAAAGTGACAGCTGATAATAAGTGGCTTTTAGTGCTGCTGGCACAGTGACAGCTGCTAATCAGTGGCTGTTACTGCTGCTGGCACAGTGGCAGCTGCTAATCAGTGGTGGCTGCTACAGTGGTGGCTGATAGCTTGCAGGTGAGCAAACCGGGAGGCAGGGCAGTGACCCATCTATGGCCTTTAGCACTGAAGCTATGGCCTATGGTGATCATGAAATTAACAATTGTGTAGAGCTTTGGAGGCCACCAGAAATGGCTTGGGGCTGCATTTGCCGGGCAAGACTTTAGACATGCCTGACCTAGAAGAACGAGTAGGCGCAGGTATAGATGTATAAAACTTCAGATTTGCTTTAAGATACTGGGGAAACAGTTTTCCAGGTTTTTTGACATTACTGGATATTATGCTAAGAATGAAAAATCCAACCAATAAGAATTTAAAGTGTAACTGTAGTCAAAACTTTACAGTGTGTTATGCAATTTCAAATAGTTTCTGCTGAGACAAAACAAATTGCTTTAAAGAGAGTCTAGCTAGCTGTATTCTGCACCTGAAGTCATGATTACATCATTAAAGGGGCACTACAGTGAAAAATTGTAAAATTTAAAATATGTGGAAACACAGACAAATAAGAAGTACATTTTTTTCCAGAATAAAATGAGCCCTAAATAACTTTTCTCCTATGTTGCTGTCACTTGCAGTAGGCAGTAGAAATCTGACATAAGTGACAGGTTTTGGACTAGTCTATCTCATCATAGGGGATTCTCAGCAAGGCTTTTATTCTTTATAAAGATATTCCTGAAAAAGGATTCATACAAAGATGCTGGCCTGCTTCCCTGCTCCCTACACAGTTTTTTGGCAGTTGGACAGAGTGACTGCCATTCACTAAGTGCAAAATAAATATATCCCTAGCCAAAAGTTCGATTTGTGCGAACTTTCGCAAACCACAATAGACTTCAATGAGGAGGCAAACTTGGAAAACTAGAAACATTTATGCTGGCCACAAAAGTGATGGAAAAGATGTTTCAAGTGGTCTAACACCTGGAGAGGGGCATGGTGGAGTGGGATAGATGCCAAAAGTCCCGGGGAAAAATCTGGATTTGACGCAAAGCAGCGTTTTAAGGGCAAAAATCACATTGAATGCTAAATTGCAGGCCTAAAGTGCATTAAAACATCTTGCATGTGTATACATCAATCAGGGAGTGTAATTAGAGTACTGCTTCACACTGACACACCAAACTCACTGTGTAACGCACCGCAAACAGCTGTTTGCATAGTGACGGCCGTGCTGGACTGGTGCGCACTATGACGAGAGTGCAGGTGATGGTGGCTTTCCAGCCCATATGGTCGCCAGGCTGAGGTAGCTGAATGATGGAACAGTGACTGTCCAGCTGATCAAATTTGGTCTGTCCACAATGAAGTAACAACCTTATTATCTTCGGTATGCCACCCCCCGAGACACTTATATAGCCGGTGGTCATTGCTTCATTGTGATACGCAAGCCCCTTCACCGCGGCAAGGTAATGATCATGAAGGGGAGTGGGCACATGTACATGCCTTTTGTTTTGTTGTTGCAGCTGCACTGCAGCCAGAAAAATTAGGCAGGCATGTACACGCACCAGAACATTTTTTATAGCGGCCGCTGCTAGCAACGGCCTTAAAAATTCAGGAATCCGCCTGGAGTCCTGGACCCTGTTGGTGGTGGTGGAGAAGGCAGTCAAGTGGCCTGCGGGCAGAGGTGCTGTGTGGGGAGCGACTTAGTCTTGGGGCAGGCAGACAGTCACACAGCATGCAGGCAGAGATGCTTTGTGTGGGGACTGACTTAGTCTTCAGGCGGGCAGTAGCCCTCCGGGATCCATGCCTCATTCATTTTGATAAAGGTGAGGTACTGAACACTTTTGTAACTTAGGCGACTTCTCTTCTCAGTGACAATGCCTCCAGCTGCGCTGAAGGTCCTTTCTGACAGGGCGCTTGAGGCAGGGCAAGACAGAAGTTGGATGGGACAGCTCTGGCCACAGGTTCAAGCCTGCGCACCCAGTAGTCCAAGGGTTCATCGCTGCTCACAGTGTCTACATCCACACTTAAGGCCAGGTAGTCGGCTACCTACCAGTCCAGGCGTTGGTGGAGGGTGGATCCGGAAGCGTTGGACTAAAGAATGTCCTCATGTCCAACATCACCATGAGATCGCTGGAGCGTTCTGTGCTTGCCTGCGTGGACATGGTAGAAAAATGACTGGCAGCGGTACCTTTATTGCGTTGTGCTGTGACATCACCCTTAAACGCATTGTAAAGCATAGTTGCCAGCTTGTTCTGCAAGTGCTGCATCCTTTCTGCCTTCAGGTGAGTTGGTAAAATGTCCACCACTTTGTGCCTATACCGAGGGTCTAGTAGCGTGGCCACCCAGTACAGCTCATTACCCTTGAGTTTCTTTATACAGGGGTCCCTCAACAGGCTGGACAGCATAAAAGACACCATCTGCACAAAGTTGGATCCAGACGTACTATCCATCTCCTCTTGCTCTTCCTCAGTGACGCCAGGTAAGTCCTCCTCCTCCCCCCAGCCATGAACAATACCACGGGAACGTCGAGCAGCACAGGCCCCCTGCGACGTCTGCTGCGGTTGTTCTTCTGCCGCCACCTCCTCCTCCAAAGAAACACCTTCCTCATCATCCGAGTCTGACTCCTCTTCCCCACACGACTCTTCCTCCTCCTCCCCCCTCTGTGCTGCAGCAGGAGTTGAGGAAACATCTGGTTCTGTTGAAAATTGCTCCCACAACTGTTCCTCCCGTAACTGTTCCTCTTCATGCTCCTCCAAAGCTTCATCCACCACTCTATGCACGGCACGCTCCAGAAAGTAAGAGTACGAGATCAAGTTGCTGATGGTGCCTTCACTGCGACTCACCAGGTTGGTCACCTCCTCAAACGGCCGCATAAGCCTGCATGCATTTCGCATCAGTGTCCAGTTGTTGGGCCAGAACATCCCCATCTTCCCAGATTGTGTCCTTTTACTGTAATTGTACAGGTACTGGATGACGGCTTTCTCCTGCTCTAGCAGGCGAGAGAACATGATGAGGGTAAAATTCCAGCAGGTCGGGCTATCAGTTATCAAGCGTCTCACCGGCAAGTTGTTTCTCCGCTTAATGTCCGCAAAGCGTGCCATGGCCGTGTAAATGCCCACACAACTTCCTGGCCTGCTTCAGGGCACCCTCTAAGCCTGGGTACTTTGACACAAATCTTTGAATGACTAGGTTCAGCACATGTGCCATGCAGGGTACATGTGTCAGCTTTCCCAAATTTTGATCATTGCCGATCTCCTGCTGGTGTGGGGTCAGCCACTGATCCACCTGTTTGTTAAGAGCAGCCAGGAGAGCTGGTCCAGTGTGACTCTCCGCTTTGAGGCAAGACATGTCTAAGATGGTGTGACACCATCGTACCTGGCATGCAGCATAGGCCCTGGGGAGATGGGGCTGTGTAGCTGGAGAGGAGATCGCAGCACCAGTAGAGTTGAACTGCCATTCAGCCGAGGAGGAGGAGGACAATAGCGAATAGGATGTAGCAGGAGGAGACAGAGAGTAGATGGCAGGAGGCCTGCCTGCAAGCCGTGGAGGTGTCACAAGTTGGACCGCTGCACAGCCACATTCTCCCTGCTTGCCATTGGTAACCAGGTTGACCCAATGGGCTGTGTAAGTAATGTAGCGGCCCTGACCGTGCTTGGTAGACCAGGCATCCATGGTCAGGTGGACCCTTGACCCAATGCTGTGTGCCAGAGATGACACCACTTGCCTCTCCACTTCACGGTACAGTTTGGGTATTGCCTTTTTAGAGAAATAATTGCGGCCCATTGTCCCAATGGCCACAAATTTACGGAAGGCCTCAGAGTTTACCAGCTGGTATGGTAACAGCTGGCGAGCTAACATTTCCACCAAGTCAGCTGTCAGACGCCAGGCAAGGGGGTGACTGGCAGAATTTGGCTTCTTCCGCTCAAAGATTTCCTTCACGGACACCTGGCTGCTGTGGGCAGAGGAGCAGGAACCGCTCAAGGGCAGAGGCGGAGTGGAGGAGGGTGGCTGTGAAGGTGCAAGGGAGAAAGCAGCTGAAGATGCTGCACCTGAAGGAGGAAGAGGAGAAGGAGGGTGGCTTTTCTTTTGTGTGCTGCTTTTGCTCAGTTGCTCTTCCCATTGCAGTTTGTGCCTTTTCTCCATGGGCCTTCGTAAGGCACTTGTCCCTACGCGGGTGTTGGCCTTTCCACGGCTCAATTTTTGGAGGCAGAGAGAACAGATGGCATTGCTCCGATCTGAGGCAGACACACTAAAAAATGTCCACACCGCTGAGCCCCCCTGGGGTGATGGCACTATGGTGGCATCAGCAGCTGACGTTGAAGGGCATGTTGGCTGGCTGTCCATAGGTGGCGATATATGCAGCTGGACACTGCCACCAGCTGTTTCTGATGACGAGCTCCCCCTGCTTCTTTCAGGAACTCATCTCCTCCTACTTCTCTCTGATTCCCCCTCTGAACTGACTCCCTGTTTATCTCCTCTATTGGGAACATATGTGGGATCCGTATCATTGTCATCAACATAATCATCCTGTCCAGCTTTGTTTGCCTCAGGCACCTCCAAAACTGCACCAACAGCAGGTACTTCATCATCCCCCTCCGCACACCTTACTTCCATAGTGTCGCCTAACTCAGACAGATGAGGTGGTGTAACTTGCTTTGCGCCTTCATCTGGTTCTAACAATAATGGCTGTGTATCAGTGATTTCCCCACCAAATAACTCCTGCGAACTGTCAAATGTAGCGGATGTGGTACTTGGAGTAGCACTGGTGGCTGCGGAAGATGAGGTGTTCTGTGCTAAATAGTCAACCACGTCCTGACAATCTTGGGAGTTGATGGGACGTGCCTTCTTCTGAGCACTGTACTTTGGTCCAGGGCCACACGAAATCACATCACCACGACCTTGCACAGTCCTGCCGGGTGACTTTTCTCTGGGTCTGCCTCTACCTCTGCCTGTTTTGTCAGTTTTGTCCATATCAGGGGGGATGAAGTGAAAGGTATGCACTGACTTGATTAATACAATGTGCAGTCACACAGGTGCAGTTAACAGGTATGCACAGAGTGGTATATCACATTGCGTGCACTCACGTAAGTATGTGAGTGCACTGAGCACAACAGGAAGGTATATGTAGTGATGAGGTGGGTGCACTGAACACAACAGGTAGGTATATGCAGTGATGAGGTGGGTTCACTGAACACAACAGGTAGGTATATGCAGTGATGAGGTGGGTGCACTGAACACAACAGGTAGGTATATGCAGTGTTGAGTTGGGTGCACTGAACACAACAGGTATATGCAGTGATGGATATTACAATGTGCACCTGTCACACACAGACAGGTAGCGGACAGGAACAGTGACACTGCGTGCGCTCAACTCAAGTAGGTAGGTGGGTGCACTGTGAACAACAGGTAGGTAGGTGTATGCAGTGATGGGTATTACAATGTGCACCTGTCACACACAAACAGGTAGCGGACAGGCACAGTGACACTGCGTGTGCTCAACTCACGTAGGTAGGTGGGGGCACTGTGAACAACAGGTAGGTAGGTATATGTAGTAATGGGTATTACAGTGTGCACCTGTCACACACAGACAGGTAGCGGACAGGCACAGTGACACTACATGCGCTCAGCTCACGTAGGTAGGTGGGTGAACTGTGAACAACAGGTAGGTAGGTATATGCAGTGATGGGTATTGCAATGTGCACCTGTCACACACAGACAGGTAGTGGACAGGCACAGTGACACTGCGCTTGCTCAACTCACGTAGGTAGGTGGGTGCACTGTGAACAACAGGTAGGTAGGTATATGCAGTAATGGGTATTACAATGTGCACCTGTCACACACAGACAGGTAGCAGACAGGCACAGTGACACTGCGTGCGCTCAGCTCACCTAGGTGGGTGGGTGCACAGTGAACAACAGGTAGGTATATGCAGTGATGTGCTGGGCCTGGCAGTGGCACACACAGCATGAATTATCAAGGCTGTCTATGCAACACAAGTATCAGTAGGACACACAGAAAAAAAATAGATCACAAAAACAAGATTAGCTCTCAAAAGAGCTGTTGGGAGGTGCTATTTTAGCAATATGAATCAGCAAGGAGCAAGCTAAAAAGCCTACAAGAGCCTAACTAATCTTTCCCTATGAGAGAGTCTGCAGCAGCTGTCCCTTCTCTATTTACTGCAGGCACATGAGTGAGAAAAATGGCCACCGATGCCTGCCTTTTATAAGGGGGGGAGTGGCTCCAGGAGGGAGTGTAGCCTGATAGGCTACAATGTGCCTGCTGACTGTGATGTAGAGGGTCAAAGTTGACCCTAACGGTGCACTATGGGGGTGAATAGAACTTCCGGTAAAGTTTGTGGTTCTCCGCGATCGCGAACCCGCGGAAGTTCGCCTGGAACAGTTCGCCAGTGAACCGTTTGGGTCATCTCTACCTATAAAGAGATGGAATAGTCCAAAAGGAGTGATCCAAGCGTTTAAAAAAAAAAAAAAGATCTGCGGCAAGGGCACAGGACGGCTGCCACCGGCTGGAGGAAGCCCCAGGTAAGTGGATCTTTTTTTAAAAAAAATGCTTGGATGTATCCTTTAACCTCCCTTGCCTTCAATGTCCCCAAGATTTCTGTGCAAAAAGTGATCCAATTAATTTTCCTAACCTTTTTTTCCCGTAATTTGTCAAAATGTGTCCAGCAAGGGTCTAGTATACAGTGCAGGAGAGTATTGACGTGTATGCATGTCCATACTGTTCACAGCATGTTTTCTATTTCTTCTAGTGACGTGTATAATTGTCAATACCACTAGGGAGGTTTATAACCACATTTGCTGAGTGTGATCTAATATGTGTACCCAATTTTAGTCTTCTTTATATGATAATAAGAAGATTGTAATCTTCTTCAAATTTTACTGCTGTCTACACTGTTTAAGGACCATTTTACACTTAGGCCTCATTCACATTACAACCCGCAGATGGCAGTGCGATCGGAACACAATGCGTGCAATTGCACGCAATCTGCGTTTGTATGCGTTGCGTGGATGATCCAATTCACTTGTAGTGGATGGGTCAGCGTTTTGCTGAAAAATGCATGCAGCATGCATTCGCCGATCCCACTGGTCCGCAACGCATGTAATGTGTACATCAGACAGTGCAGTCTGTGCACTTCTGATGTAACGATAAAGACAGAAGAAATACCGAGAGCCCAATATAGTGTAGTATGCAAAACAAGGGGTTGGAAATGAAAAGTATATAATGTATATACTCACAAACATGGGTTACCACCTAGGTAACCACTGTATAGGCAGGTGAGGAGATTAGACCTGTCCTCACTCAGGATTAAAAGTCGCTTTCTGTAGATAAGGAATAATGGGGATCAACCCCTCCACCAGGGGTGGATATTGATAATGTAAGAGTGAACAGAGGCGCCAGCAGGATAAAAGGTTCTAAAAGGCTTAAAATCCCTCAGGAGGTGGTGGTGGACTTGCCTTCTCGAAGCTACCGTCAGTTTTATGACAACAGGTTTATTAATATACTCCAAAACAAACAGACAGAGGCACTATTCGTGACCTTGAGACTATACTGTGTACTCCTATCTGATTATTGCCTGAGGAAGCGGGAACATACCCGTGAAATGCGGTGCACTGTTTCTTTTGGAGTATATTAATAAACCTGTTGTCATAAAACTGACGGCAGGGTCGGGCCTAAGCATAGGCTGGAGAGGCTCCAGCCTCAGGGCGCAGTGTAGGAGGGGGCGCACAATTCATTCAGCTGTCATTCCTAATTGTGTATTAAGCAGAAAGAAATAAGAAAAGGGGATGCATAGCAGTGACTGCAAGCCAGAAAACTAGATATTAAGGTGTTGGGGAGGTTGTGGGCCCTGTGGCCCTCTTAGTCTAATAGCAATCAGTGTGTGATGACTGGGGTGGGAGGGATGGAGGGGCGCACTTTGGTGTCCCAGCCTTGGGTGCTGGAGGACCTTGTCCCTGCTCTGACTGACGGTATCTTGTCTGCTTCGGGAAAGCGAGTCACCACCACCTCCTGAGGGATTTTAAGCCTTTTAGAACCTTTTATCCTGCTGGTGCCTCTGCTCACTCTTACATTATGCACTTCTGATGTTCGTGTGGTTCTGCCTCCCGCACGCATTGCCGAAATATGGACAGCAACGCGTGTGAACGAGGCTTAAATCAGTTTCTCTCAGTTATAATCAAAAGAAAACTGATTTTCAAAGTAATGCCTATGTTTTCCTATGGCTCAGTTCCTACCATACGTGTTTTAACTGAAAGCTATTTCACAATGCACTGCTATGGAAATACGCATACCAACACGTACTAACGCATACTAACACACTCGAATGCATATCAACGCATGAAGTATAAAAGGACCCTTAGTCTCAACATAGGGCTCGATTCACAAAGCGGCGGTATAGCAGTTTGGACGTCTTAAAGGTTAAGACGTCCAAACTGCAGCTCAAACGACTTTGTGCACCTGAAACGTCACACTGCGTGCGGTACCGCGGTGCGCCATAAAAATTTGCACAATGCGATGTTTTCGGTGCAATGTAGCTTTGTGCAACTATTAATGCGCGCAAAGCTACTTTACATGCGCTAATGGGATTTTTACTGTGGCACTAACACTTAGCGCCGCATAGTGAATCAAGCCCATAGAGTGTAAGAAGCAAATAGCAATAAAAGCCCACTATACTTTCTAACACTTTTGCAGTCTATCCAAAACTTGATTAACTCTTTGGCTGTAGTTGGGCTTTCACTCTATAGTACTTTACAGCAGGGTTGCCAACCCATCCTTTTAAATACTGACACATCTAAGTTATAAAGGTTCTGGGGCTACTCACACATGATTAGTGCCTAAACTGCCTCTAACTAGCTACAAGACATGTATAATTCATAAGTGTCCGTATTTAAAAGGATTGCAGAATGTGATCACCAGCCCAGAATTTCCACAATAACTTTCCTCCAGCCACAACAGAAACGTACTGATTTAATCCAATTGGCTTTAACTGAGCTACAAGGTCCAATATTAAGAAATATTGCAACCTAATTCATAATAAAATAGCAACATCATACAGACTACTTGAGTTAGGGGGGAAAAAAGCTTGTTCAAATAACCTGCTCTTGCTGGAAATGGTTCCAAAACACCATTTGTTCTTTAGAAAACGAAATCCTGTCCTAACTGCTCATAAAATGTTCCCTTAGTGTTTATAATAGCTAGTAAAAAGAACAGCAATGTGTTTCTATGTAAACAAATCCAAATGGCAAAAAATGCACACAGTTTATCATAAAATCAAAAGCTATATAAGAAAAAAAAAACATTGGTTAACAAAGCTTATTAATTAAAAAGTCATGATAACCACATATTGACTTTTCCTAGTAAAAACAGGATTTTTATTTTATTATGGTGGGGGGGAAAATTGTTCTCAGTCCAAGCAAACGTCAAGCCTCACTTTAAAATATGGATATTTAAAGAGGGTATAATACCTAGGAGTCTCAAACTATTACGGTTTCTTGGTGAGAACATACAGGACTGTTTTATGTAGCCTTTGACAGAGGATTTAAATTAGACTTGTAACATGTATGGTGTAACTACTGCCTAGTTGAAGGGGGGGGGGGGGGGGGGGCGCAAAGCCTTCACTTACAGTGATGACACTTTGTAGCAGATTAATAAAATGTTTGAAGCTATAGCTGGTTCAACATTCCTGAAGTTTCAGGGCATACTTTGAAGTAAAGCTTTGTTCTGAGTTTTCTTTGTCAGCCTATTAAATATTATTACTACCATATTGGATTGTTGTATTTGCTTATTCAGCCATTTAGAATCATAATATGAAATATACAGAATGATTGCGATGCTATGTAATAAGTCATTATATAGATCTGGCATAGGATCAGCTACCCGAAGTCCATCTCTGATAGCATATAGAGACAGGGGTCATAGAGACTGCTGCCTCAAGTGGCCCATGAACACATACAGTACTGCCAGCCTGAATCTAGCACTGGGTAGCAACTCCTGAGTTTATCATTTATGTGTTTATTTTGATTTGTTATATGGCAGCAATTCATTACACAGCATTTAAAGTACCGTATATATGCGCATATAAGCCGACCCACGAACAAGCCGAGGTACCCACTTTTCCCTAAGAAC
This sequence comes from Hyperolius riggenbachi, assembly GCF_040937935.1. Taxonomy (NCBI): domain Eukaryota; kingdom Metazoa; phylum Chordata; class Amphibia; order Anura; family Hyperoliidae; genus Hyperolius; species Hyperolius riggenbachi. The sequence continues at coordinate 158,632,662 of NC_090646.1, forward strand.
ACTGGAAAAAGTGATTGACTCGTGATTGACTCGTGATTGACTCACGTATAAGCCCCCTCCACAGAAGCCAGATGTGCCCCCAGTACAAGTCAGCTACCCTCCCAATAGCAAGATTTACCCCAAGGGTAATACAGCTGTGTCTCAAGATGCCACACAGGAAGAATTTCTGATCAATGCACCACACGTTGCTCTGCTCCATATGCCGGGGGGACACAGGTAGAGCGCACTCTGCTCATTATGTTGCAGGGGATGGGGGGCATGGAAACAGCAGGGAGCCAGATTGCAAGAGCAGGATTACTAGTGCATGATCCTTACCCTCCTCTGCCATTAACAAAACCTGCTCCACCATCCATTCTGCTCCACTGACTCACATAGCTTTTCAGCACATTTTTTTGCACTGGAAAAGTAGGATAATATGCGAATATATACAGTATATAGAAGCATTCATAACTTTATCTGTCTCTGAAGGAGCTCAAAAACAGGTGTGCCTATAACATATGCACTAGGACTAATAAGGTCAGCTGTCAGATAACTGCTGATATGTATATTTCTTCTGAAAACAATTTACAGGAGCAAAGCCATATCGTATAGGCCTACAGCTAGCAGGAGCCTGCCTGGCTACCCATCCAGCAGCCTGAGCTGAATTGTTGCATTATCTCTCCTTCATCCTCCCTGCACCACCTTGCCTGCTTATCAGTCACACATAAAGCAACTATGCAAACCTAAAGCACATGCATTGGCAGCCACTGCAAATTGGCAGTTCATGGCAGCTTGGATCCATTTCTGAATCTGCCCTAACTGGCATCACTATTTCTGATGGAGTATGTAAGATTAGTCTTCTGTGCTCCAAAAATGTTGAGATTCAAGTAGGAGATTTGTGGAAAATACACCACCCTGTTACGTGGCTGTAATAACAGCGTTTGGAATTTTAGTCAAACGGATGTGTCCTATGGTAGAACATCAGTAATGTTTCCAATATTCTCCTGTTGCCTATTACCTAACTCTCATATTGACCCTCCCCTACCTAGGCCTAACACTACCCCCCCCCCCCCCCACCCACACACAAAAATGCCAAAATTACTTTATTATTGCATGTTATAACACACACACTAACATTTTAAACTAACCCTAGCTGCCACTACATAAACTTGCAACACTGTGACTAGGTAGAGCTCCACCCTGCACATGCTTGCCCATCTGTGTGAGCAAGAGATAGCCATCTGGCATCACTTCATCAGCGTGATGCATGGAGGCATGGCCCATGGTACAGCCACACAGCCATCCTATTTTCCAGTGACCAGTGGCTGCAGGTGGAGATGCTGTGCAAGGTACTGGCCCCCTTTTAGGAGGCCACAAATGTTGTGAATCAGAAGAGGTTTGGCAGGTATGATGCCATACCTATCATCTTTTTGCTTTATGGTACCCTGTATGACCTAATGGAAAGTGGTGATCTGAGAGAGGAAAAGAGACGGGGGATGAGGAAGAGGATGACATTCCACCCCATACAGCATACTCGGAATCAGGAATAAGAAGAGACAGTGGTCAGTGGCCAGCATCAGGAGTTGGAAGGGGAGGAAGATAATGGTGTTAAGGGAGACCAATTTGGGAATTCTGGAAGGACCCGTTGAACCCGCATTTCTGCTGTCACACGCCAGGCATTGTGCAGGGGAGGGAGACGAACAGGAATTGAGGCAGCTTGAACAGGAAAAGGTGGATGATGTGGAGGTGCAGGGCATTTTTTTGGCACTTACTAAGGAACAAGAAGAGAATGAGCCCAGAGATCCCCTCTTTCCTATATGTTTGTGTATGCCTTACGATGACTAAGGAGGGACACCAGCTTTCACAGAATCAAAAAGATATATGATTATTGGCTGGCCACCCTTCTGAATCACCGCACAAAGGAAAAAAATTCACAATACCTACCCAGACCAGCTCAAGAAAAAGAAAAGCTCACTTGCCTGAGCAGAGTACTATACAACCTAGTGTATGAGGAGCTCCCCCACCACAATCCACACAGGAATCTCAGGCGGACACTGCTCCACCTTATCCCCCTGCTGTGACAGCAGCAGTAGTGGAAACCAGATACACACATCTAACACATTAGGCCCTGGCAGGGGTGATTTTCTGAATGCCCGGTAAAACCTAATGCAACCGTCTCAAATAAGTGAAGTACAGGGCCATAGCCAATGAGAAAAGATGAAGATCATGGTGCACGATTACACTGTTTTTTTCTGGCCGTTAGTGGTGTTGGTGGTAGCAACAGCATTTATGAGACGGAGGCTTGTACTGACAGCACAGATGCCATTCAGTTTTTGGTCAGCAGGCTTGAAATCTGCCCTGCAGTTGAAACAGTATTTAATCAGCACTGTTGCCTGAAAATGTCTATCAGATCACCTTTAAAAATAAAAAAAAACAAAAGGTGGGTTACTGCCTGGCGCCAACCATCCCCAATGCAGATGTCTCAGATTGACTGAATGAAAAGTTGGTTACTAGCACCTTATCATCCGCCAATGCAGAGGTCACAGATTGACTGAATGAAAAGTTGGTTACTAGCACCTTATCATCCCCCAATGCAGAGGTCACAGATTGACTGAATGAAAAGGTGGTTACTAGCACCTTATCATCCCGCCACTGCAGATGTCACTGATTGACTGAATGAAAAGTTGGTTACTAGCACCTTATCATCCCCCAATGCAGATGTCACAGATTGACTGAATGAAAAGTTGGTTACTAGCACCTTATCATCCCCCAATGCAGATGTCACAGATTGACTGAATGAAAAGTTGGTTACTAGCACCTTATCATCCGCCAATGCAGATGTCTCAGATTGACTGAATGAAAAGTTGGTTACTAGCACCTTATCATCCGCCAATGCAGAGGTCACAGATTGACTGAATGAAAAGTTGGTTACTAGCACCTTATCATCCCCCAATGCAGAGGTCACAGATTGACTGAATGAAAAGGTGGTTACTAGCACCTTATCATCCCCCAATGCAGATGTCACAGATTGACTGAATGAAAAGTTGGTTACTAGCACCTTATCATCCCGCCACTGCAGATGTCACTGATTGACAGACACAAGGATTACCAGTCAACCAAGATCCCTCTGTGAACTCACAATTCTCCTGTGCTGAATCCGTGGCTGCCACCAATACATTGTCAGCTGTGGCTGGCTGCCTCTGTTTAGTTTGTCTGCTAGTTATCACAATGTAGAGGGGTGGCATTCATCACTAATGTCATGCTTACCATGCTGCCTGCTAGTAATCTTCTGGGTGGGGAATGCACTCACCCCAACATTAACTCACCCAATATAAAATACTATACCGCCAACCTACAGTGGCTTGCAAAAGTATTCGGCCCCCTTGAAGTCATTTTGTCACATTACTGTTACAAACATGAATCAATTTTATTGGAATTCCACGTGAAAGTCCAATACAAAGTGGTGTACACGTGAGAGGTGGAACGAAAATCATACATGATTCTAAACATTTTTTACAAATCAATAACTGCAAAGTGGGGTGTGCATAATTATTCAGCCCCCCTGAGTCAATACTTTGTAGAACCACCTTTTGCTGCAATTACAGCTGCCAGTCTTTTAGGGTATGTCTCTGGACCGGCGGCTACACTCCAGCGGCGGCTTGACTGGCCGCCGCTGGAGTGTAGCCGCCGGTCCAGGCTGGCCTTCAAATATTTTTGTTTTTTTACCTATTTCTCTCCTGACTGGCCGCCAGGTGTGGACGCCAGTCGGAATGGAATTGGTATTTTTTGTTCTCGCCAGCCCAGACTGGCTGACGCAATGTGGCGGACGCCAGTCTGGGATGGTGTGATGGAATTATTTTTGTTTGGTTTTGTTGCGACGTTCGGTTTCTGGCTGCTGCTGTGGGTGGCCGCCAGACACCTAGCGCTAGTTTTTTTTCTTTTCCTTTTTTCTTTGTCTTTATTTTTCTCATTATAGATTGTTTATACCCAATCCTAGTAAGGGTTAGGAGCATGTACACCTTTTGGCCTGAAAAGATACGTTTTATGCGTGACCGGTATAGGCGATTGGATTGGAACGTCTATGTCTTTACGTTTCTGGGTGTTTTGCGCGTACGTTTTTACAGCATATGCATTGGTTTTTTTACGCGTACGTTTTTACAAATACGCATTGACTTTAACCACATGCGGATTTTCAATGCTGATTTCCACATGGCGGTTGAATGACGTTTTTTTCATTCAGAACATGCTCTTCCCTGATTGGTTGGCCCTCCAGTGGCCATTTTAAAATGATTGGAGTATAAAAATAGATGCAGTTCCCCATCAGGTCCTCTACCAGATGGGAGGGTTTACAAGTAGGAACTTAGCCTGATTGGTTGATGACAGAGCGTCCAGACCATTCTGATTGGCTCCCTAGTGGAGCAAGTACTATTTAAAGCCGATTGTACTTGTATGCATTCAGAGGGCTTGTCAGCTTGAGAAAGAGAGGAGCCTCCTCTCGAAACATCGCACAGACTTGCCCTTTTATGTCTTTTTGATGCTTTAACCTTCCTGGCGTTAACGTTCGGGGTAAGCCGCGCAGGAGGTTTTCTCAGGCCCTGCTAGGCCGATTTGCATAATTTTTTTTGCTGCACGCAGCTAGCACTTTGCTAGCAGCATGAGCACACTAATCGCCGTCGCCCCGCGCTGATTCGCCGCTACCCGCCGCGCTGTAGAGTCCCCCCCCTAGACCCCGTGTGCTGCCTGGCCTATCAGCGCCAGGCAGCGCTGAGGGGTGGATCGGGACTCCCTTAGACGTCACGACATCCATGACGTCGGTGACGTCTTCCCACCCCGTCGCCATGGCGACAGGGGAAGCCCTCCAGGAAATCCCGTTCTTTGAACGGGATTTCCTGATCGCTGATCGCCGGAGGCGATCGAAGAGGGTAGGGGGATGCCACTGCACAGCGGCTATCATGTAGCGAGCCCTAGGCTCGCTACATGATTTAAATAAAAAATTAAAAAAAACGGATGCACTGCCCCCTGGTGGTTTTTAATAGACCGCCAGGAGGGTTAAACAAATAAAGAGCTTATAATACGCTTGAAGACGGTGCTGGGTCTCTTCTCTTGGAGTTTCTATCTGCTGTTCCTGGAGACAGAGGGACAACGACCAAAAGCACGTCGCATCTGGATGGTTGTGTGCTGTCTGTTACTACTTGTCTGTCTCTACCAGCTTTGCACATCTAGAGACTAAAATCTTTGCCCAGTCTTCTTTGCAAAACAGCTCCAGCTCAGTCAGATTAGATAGACTGCGTTTGTGAACAGTAGTTTTAAGATTTTGCCACAGATTTGTGATTGGATTTAGATCTGGACTTTGACTGGGCCATTCTAACACATGGATATGTTTTGTTTTAAACCATTCTATTGTTGCCCTGGCATTATGTTTAGGGTCGTTGTCCTGCTGGAAGGTGAACATCCGCCCCAGTCTCAAGTCTTTTGCAGTCTCCAAGAGGTTTTCTTCCAAGATTGCCCTGTATTTGGCTCCATCCATCTTCCCATCAACTCTGACCAGCTTCCCTGTCCCTGCTGAAGAGAAGCACCCCCAGAGCATGATACTGCCACCACCATATTTGACAGTGGGGATGGTGTGTTCTGAGTGATGTGCAGTGTTAGTTTTCCGCCACACATAGCGTTTTGCATTTTGGCCAAAAAGTTCCATTTTGGTCTCATCTGATCTGAGCACCTTCTTCCACATGTTTGCTGTGTACCCCACATGGCTTGTGGCAAACTGCAAACGGGACTTCCTATTCTTTTCTGTTAACAATGGCTTTCTTCTTGCCACTCTTCCATAAAGGCCAACTTTGTGCAGACTAATAGTTGTCCCATGGACAGATTCCCCCACCTGAGCTGTAGATCTCTGCAGCTCGTTCAACGTCACCATGGGCCTCTTGACTGCATTTCTGATCAGCGCTCTCCTTGTTCGGCCTGTGAGTTTAGGTGGATGGCGTTGTCTTGGTAGGTGCAAAGTTGTGCCATACTCCTTCCATTTCTGAATGATATCTTGAACAGTGCTCCATGGGATGTTCAAGGCTTTGGAAATATTTTTGTAGCCTAAGCCTGCTTTAAATTTCTCAATAACTTTATCCCTGACCTGTCTTGTGTGTTCTTTGGACTTCATGGTGTTGTTGCTCCCAATATTCTCTTAGACAACCTTTGAGGTCGTCACAGAGCAGCTGTATTTGTACTGACATTAGATTGCACACAGGTGCCCTCTATTTAGTCATTAGCACTCATCAGGCAATGTCTATGGGCAACTGACTGCACTCACACCAAAGGGGGCTGAATAATTACGCGCATCCCACTTTGCAGTTATTGATTTGTAAAAAAAATGTTTGGAATGATGTATGATTTTCGATCCACTTCTCACGTGTACACCACTTTGTATTGGTCTTTCATGTGGAATTCCAATAAAATTGATTCATGTTTGTGGCAGTAATGTGACAAAATGTGGAAAACTTCAAGGGGGCCGAATACTTTTGCAAGCCACTGTAAGCTACTACCCCAACACAAAAGCTGTCACTCTTTTATGTACTAAAAAAACCTCTAACTAATTTCCCTAATCTACCAGCCTCCCCCATCTACCTTTCCAACCTAAAATAGTATTCACCCTCTCTGACCTTGCAATCTAACCACTAGCAAAGCCCTTAAAACATAAAGTAAAAACGTAGCAACAAAAACTCGGCTGCTGAGATCATCCACAATCCTCCACCGAACAGAACCAAGTAAACATTCTGATAAATTCTGCTCAGGTGTTGGGGTAATTTTGGCATGGTTGTGTTTTTGCACACTAATCAATGGTGTGCCCACAGTCAAAGTCAAGCAGATCCTATGCAAACATTGCAATTTTAAAATACAAAACATATTTTTGTCTTTCTTTTATTTATTTTATTTAGAAAAGCCTTTTAAGAAAAGCTCTTTAAAAAACACCAAACCATTTTTAAGTGCTAATTTTCCACTGATGCTTCTTACACACCCTGCTAAACTGTGGCATTCTGTGGAAAACTAATGGCCACAGAGAAATCCTAATTCTATTATTTTCTAACAGATTGATTTATAGAGATGGCTCGAACCTCTGATTTTAGGTTTGTGAACCCCGAACGCGAACCTCACCAAAAAGTTCGGTTCACGCACACTTTTCGAACCGCAATAGACTTCAATGGGGAGGCGAACTTTGAAAACTAGAAACATTCATGCTGGCCACAAAAGTGATGGAAAAGATGTTTCAAGGGGTCTAACATCTGAGTTTTTGCATGGCAGAGTGGGATACACGCCAAAAGTCCCCGGGAAAAATCTGGATTTGACGCACAGCAGTGTTTTAAGGGCAGAAATCACATTGCATGCTAAATTGGAGGTCTAAAGTGCTTTAAAACATCTTGCATGTGTATACATCAATCAGGTAGTGTAATTAGTGTACTGCTTCACAATGACAGACCAAACTCACTGTGTAACGCACCGCACACAGCTGTTTGTGTAGTGATGGCCGTGCTGGACTGGTGCGCACCATGGCCAGAGTGCAGGTGATGCAGCCCATATGGTCGCCGGGCTGAGGTAGCTCAAAGACAGAACAGTAACTGTCCAGCTGATCGAATTTGGTCTGTCCACAATGAAGCAAAGACCTTATTATCTTGGGTGTGCCCCCCCCCCGAGACACTAATATAGCCGTCGGTCATTGATTCATTGTGATATGAAGGCCCCTTCACCGCGGTAAGGTAACAATCATGAAGGGGAATTGACACATATGCACGGACTGGTATATTACACAGTCACACAAGTACTATGAACAATTATGCAATGACTAGTATTACAAATTTGCAGCTGTCACACACACAGGTACCGTGCACAGGTGCAGTGACTGACTGGTATATAACACTGCGTGCGCTCACGTAGGTAGGTAAGTGCACTGAACAGGTGGGTATGCAGTGATTTTTATTACAAATGTGCAGCTGTCACACACACACACCTGTGAACTGAATGTGCTGGGCCTGGCAGTGGGACAGTAGGAATTACCAAGGGTCCAAGGTCCCACCAGCAGCTGCGACTGACTGACAGAGCTGTATATGCAACACAAGTGTCTGTGGGACACACTCAAAAAAAAAATAGATCACAAGAACAACATTAGCTCTCAAAAGAGCTGTTGAGGATGAGGAGTGCTTTTTAGCAATGAGTATCAGCAAGAAGGAGCAACCTAACATGCCTAACACAAGAGCCTAACTAAGCTTTCACTATGTCAGCAGGTTCTCTCCCTTCTCTAATTACTGCAGCCACACAAATGAGTGAAAAGGATGATGCTGCCTGCGTTTTATAAGGGGGGCTCCAGGAGGGAGTGTAGCCTGATTGGCTACCCTGTGTCTGCTGACTGCATTGTAGAGAGTCAAAGTTGACCCTAATGATGTAGTATAGGGGGCGGGTCGAACTCGCATATAGTTCACAGTTCACCGCGAACGTGCACCACCGAAGTTCGCGGTCGAACCGTTTGGGCCATCTCTATTGATTTACATATTAGACTGGACAAGGACATTTTACTTTGATCACTTCAAGCATCCAATGAAATGCAGAAAAAATTTTTTGTTTGTTTTTTTCCTGTCCACCTTATTGAATGTTGCTAATGACAAACTGTTTATTCTTAACTGCATGTCTGCTTTTGTAAATCCCATTTTAAAGGTGCATATACATGCTTGATTAATGTTATTCATCGGGGATTGGGCGACATTGATGGGCCAAGCAGTACAGAGGCGAAGTCAGCTGAGTAGCAACATGCTCTGTTGCTACGCGGGGGGGAGGATTTCATGCGGCAGGTGGGGTGTGGCATCCACAAGGAAGTCGCCTGAGATGAGTTGATCTGCTAGGTGCATTGCTTGCAGAGTGGCGGCAGGAGGCCACAGTATATATACTGGTTTTGGTGGGCTGAGGTGGCTGTTATTGGCCGCCTCAGCCGACTTTAATCAAGCGTGTGTAGGACGCTTAAAGAGAACCCGAGGTGGGTTCTAACAATGCTATCAGCACCAGGGATGAGCAGAAACTACGTCAGTGCGAATTTACGCATCGTAGTTCGCATCTACGCATTGTAGTTCATAGATGAAGTTTCAAAACTACGCTTTACGAATTTACGCGTAGCGAAGTACCATCACGCATAGCTTATGCCCACTATGTGTCGTTAACAAGTGTATTGCGTAGTGAACTACGAATGCGTTACTCGCGTCTAATTTTCCGTGTGCGATTGCATGCTTACAAATATACGCATTGGAAAGGGGAATGTATGCATTGAAGAGTTCCCGGTATAAGCATTTAAAGTGAACCTTAAAGAGGAACTTCAGCCTAAACAAACCTACTTTCATTAAGTTACATTACTTATGTTAATTAAAATAGATAGGTAATATAATCTCTTACCCACCCTGTTTTAAAAGAACAGGCAAATGTTTGATTTCATGATGGCAGCCATCTTTTTGATTGTAATGAGGTGACATGAAGTATGATACACAGTTCCAACTGTCCTGTGTCCTGATCACCCCTACCAGTTGCTAAGCAACGTGAATAACAACATAGTAAATCCCATCATGCTCTGCACAGCATCAGGGAAAAAAGCCCTGGCTTTTTTTCTTTGATGGGTGGAGCTTAGATAAAAATACAGCTAAAAATAATGCTTTGGTAAGAAAAACAAAGTTCTGATGCTGTGAAACTGTTAAAGAAACACCAAGCCTTTTCAGTTCTGCTGAGTAAATTTTTAGTCCGGAGGTTCAATTTAAGCCTAAAAAAAAAAAATGAGTTTTACTCACCTGGGGCTTCCCTCAGCCCCCTGCAGCTGATTGGTGACCACATAGAGTCGCTCAGATCCTCCTGTCCCCGCCGGCGGCTACTTCTGGTTTCGCCGTCACCGGGTGTCAGGCTGGGAATGCGAGTGATTCTTCGCGTTCCCAGCCACAATATCTCCCCCTATGCTGCTATTGCGTCGGCGGCTGATGGCGAAAACCGGAAGTAGCCACCGAGGGGACAGAAGGATCGGAGCGACTCTACGTGGGCACTGATCAGCTGCAGGGGGCTGAGGGAAGCCCCAGGTGAGTAAAACTCATTTTTTTTTAGGCTTAAAGGGAACCTAAACTGAGAAGGATATGGATTTTTCCTTTTAAAATAATACCAGTTGCCTGAATCGCCTGCTGATCCTTTGTCTCTAATACTTTTAGCCACAGCCCCTGAACAAGCATGCAGATCAGGTGCTCTGACTGAAGTCAGACTGGATTAGCTGCATGCTTGTTTCAGGGTGTGATTCAGCCACTATTGCAGTCACAAAGATCAGCTGGACTGCCAGGCAACTGGTATTGTTTAACAGGAAACATCCATATCACTCTCCATTAAGGTTCCCTTTAAGGTTCACTTTAAAGAGGAATTAATGAGTTAAAATTTTCTACATACGGACATAAGCATCCGCATACACTACGCTTCACACTACGTGTAATTGCATATTTTAACCCGTAATCTACGAAATGCATACGAAACAAATATTTGATTTCGATGCCATAGTTTGGCGAAGCGTAATTGCGTAAAACTACGCGTAGTTCCAGCGTAGCGAAGTTGGCTGACTACGACCATCCCTGATCAGCACACAGAGGCTGAGTCTGCTTATACTGCCCAGCCTCTGTTGCTATCTCAATCCCCCCTAAGTTCCCCCTGCACTCTGCTATGCCCCATAAATCATCAGCCGAGCTGTCGACACACAGCGTGTCACAGCCAGCTGTTTACATCTGCAGCTGTTAGTCTCGGCGCTCCCCCGCCTCCTCCATAGCTCTAGTCCCCGCCCGCGTCCCTTCCCTCCCCGCTGATTAGAGCGAAGGGACGCGGGCGGGGACCGAAGCTATGGAGGAGGCGGGGGCTGATGATTTATGGGGGGCATAGCTAGCTCGACTGATGATTTATGGGGGCATAGCAGAGCGCGAAGGGGAACTTAGGGGGAATCGAGATAGCAATTATAGAAGGGCAGTATAAGCAGACCCAGCCTCTGTGTGCTGATAGCATTGTTAGAACCCACCTCGGGTTCTCTTTAAGTGTGCCTGGTTATGAGAGGTGCAAGAACCTAATTAAATTTTCACCGCATTTGCTAAAGCCAATGCAACTAATTAAAAAGAAAAAATATTATTTTTAACTATTCCTTCACAAAATGTAGATAAGGTTCCATATTAAGGAGTATTTCAGAATAATACAATATTCTAAAAAAATTAAATGATTTATAGTGAGTCCACTGAAAAGAATGGAAAAGAAATACCTGTGTTTTTTATTCACTGGTAGAAAATGTAGGCTTATTGTGTTCCTCCTCTATACTGTTAAAACAGTTAAGCATCAAAGGAGTCATGTCCTTCCCAATTCTCCTTTTTCACAACAGGATATCTGGTTTCTTTTATGAGGATACAGCAATGTTAATTTGGTTTAGTGGTTTGTTGGAGGTAAGCAGGCTCTTCACAACACAAACACCAAAATCCCCTTAAAGCAGTGACTTGTTAATAGCTGCAGTCTGATTGGCAGAATTGTATTGTAAAATGTGATTTTTGGTTGGATAAATATGTTTAGTCTGGTAAGCACTTTAGTGATTGAGTGTCTGTTAATGGATAAAGGTGGATTATGGTGGAACCTCTACGAGCTGTCACTGAGCACTTAGACAAGTGAAAGGTAAAAGCAAAATTAAAAACAATCTGGCACCACAGATAGAAAAATTATTTCAATATCCCATTTCTTTTTAACAAAAAAAAAAAAAAAAAATTCCCTCGTAGGTTAAAAATCTTAAAACTCACCGTAGTGTGATTTGCAGTATAAAGAATAGTGATGATCCTAATCAGCTAATTACGATTAAGCAAAATTTAACACACATTTTAGCAATTATGGCCATATGTCTGTTTGATTTGGAAATTAAATTAATCATTAATCCATTTGTAATGTTACATAATTTTCACGTAATGTCATGCCAACTGTAGAGGTTAGTAGAAAAGACCTCATACATGCTATCGTCACCAAGATTGCTGCATATATTAAGGTGAATAGTGGGAACAAGTACAAAACATGTTTTTCAAAAATGTTTTTTAAACTCAAAAAAAGACAAATAAAATTGCATTTTCTTAAAAACTGCAAGGTCTTTTTGAAAATTGATTTTCTTTTCTTGTTTCTACAATTCCTCTTAACAAGAGTTTCGGGGATAACATGTGTAGGGTCTTTGCTATTAACCGCTAAAGTCGTCACAAAATTACACGAAAATGATGGTAAATAACAGTTTCTGATTATGTTACAAACAAAATGAATTATGATTTTTTTGTGAAATTTCAAATTATGATTTCACATGACAGTTGCAAATTATAATGCAAAATTATGTTTATGCGAAATTCATGCTCATCATTAACCTCCCTGGCAGTAAGCTCAACACAGCGTCGGGATAGCCGCCGCAGGGGATCACATGGCCCCGGGAGGATTTTTTACAATAAAAATGGCTGTCTGTGGTTAAGCTAGCACTTCACTAGCTAACCATGTCCCCCAAATGCCTCGGGTCCCCTCTGATCGCCGCCGATCACCTTTGGTATACGTACGCCCAGGGATCCCATGATGGCGCAGCCTCCCAATCAGCACCCGGCTTCGCTATGGGGAAGATCGGAACTGCGCATGATGTCATGTCCGATCGTTGGCATAGTGACGAGTGAAGCGGATTGGGAAGCTGCGGCTTTCGCGGGATCGCGGACGGGTGAGTGTTGCCGGCGGCAATCGGGGGAGTCAGACCGGTGTCGGGGGACTTGGGGGCCACAGTTAGCTAGCCTAGTGCTAGCTAACAGAAAAAAAAAACACTTCTAATTCAAAAAATCCCTCCCGCGGAAGCAGCCACCGCATCTGCGTACCACCAGGGAGGTTAATGAAGATAATAATATTTGCCCTATTTTTAAGTATTCCAGTATTTCTAAGCCTTCAGAATATTAACACTACACTACCCACCCCAGCCTAAATGAAATGCTACTAATCAGGTTCAATAAATAAAAGTAGCATGCTCTTATATGGATTATATGAATCATGTTACATCATATTACAGTTCTGTGTACTATATGTAAAGGCCCTTATCATGTAACATTTGCATGGTCGGCCAGATCTACGGCCACAAGTGCTGACTGAGCAGAGCAGTGACGTTAAATTGTCAGTCTATGGACAAAAACCCTGAAGATGGTCAAATGTTGCCTAGACATGTTCAGTAACTTACCTGTAATATCTGTGGGGAGTGTCACAAGTTGCCTGCCCCTCCCCCTATTCTCTGCAAATAGCTCACTTCTGTGCAGGATGTAGTTAACACAGAACCTCTTCCCTAGTATAAAATGCACCAGCTGAAGTCTAAGACAGCACTCATGATGGGGAAGTAGGGAGAACATATAGCCATTACAAACTATACCCTGTGTCTGAGATGCTTCTTCCTGAGGTTTGAACATTAACAAACATCCTTTAGTTTCCATTGAGTTTGTGCTGCTGCTTGTACATGCGGGGGTGCTTAAAGATAAGGATGGGACCTTACAGAACATACCTTGTCTACTTGTGAAGTAACAGTAAGGGGCTAAGTACTGTAAGAACCTGTAACTACAGCATCAGAGTCCAAAACATGATCAGGAGCCAACTCTACAGAATATGTTGGCGCTTTATAAATAATAAGTCTAACACATAAACCAATTGAGACTTGTAATTCAAGCCAGTGGTGCAAGATAGCACCCTAGGAGCATCAGCTCTGAACTTGGAAAGAAGCTGAAAAGGAGGGTAGCTGAGACTCAGTTTGTGCCTCCACAGGTTCAAACTGAGCACCATTTACTTAAAACTATCCCTGCTGAGACTTCTAAGGTACATGGACATGTGTCCATTGCTTTTCATATCTAGCCCACCGTACTGTATGTGTCAGTGCAGAACCTTCTTACCAGGCTACACACAAGAATAATCTTCTACTATGTTCTATCTCTTAAATTTATTTTACTGGTACTTAATGTGCTAATATTGCAGTGCAAAGACAGTGATTGACAATATTACCCTTACTTCCGTCAGCAAGTAACCTGAGTTACGCTATTAGCACGACCCACTGTACTCGAATGGCATGGTCGTTGCTATGGTGATGTGTGTTACTAATGAGCATTACCATTACCGTAGTGCACGCTGCCAGTAGTAAGGGTAATATTGCTGTGCGCTGTCTGTGTGTTTCCACATGAGGCAGAAGTTTGGTTATTTACCAAACAAACATGCTTCAATTCAATAAGCCCTGCTCGGTAAGTCTCACCAGCTGTGGAGCAGGTCAGTAGTCAGGCAGGAAGCTGTGTGCATGAGTCAGGGGTTTTCTGCCCAGTGCATCCCCATCATCCCTTTAGATGTGCTGCAGCCACCGAGGGGAGCTCTTCTGTACAGCAGAATACAGATTTTCACATATGTAGGGATGCAGCAAAGCCTCATAAAATCTCTTTCCCTGCACTGATTGAGGTGAATAAAAATTCTACTTCAAAGTCTTCCAGTGCTGGTCGTTTTGTATCTTTTTTTTTTTTTTTACAAATCAATTTTTATTGTTTTAAATCACAGAAGAAAAACAAGATCACAACTAGTAAAAGAAGAAACAGTAACCCAACAAGGATCTGGATAATACAGAGATTACAGTCATATACAGAGACATGTAAAATACAATCACATAAGGACAGTCCAAATATTTTGTATCTTTTAATATTTCATTAAGCCAGATGCAGTAAACTGCGTAAGGTTGCCATGCGCAGGGAGCTGGTGGGGAGCTGCATAATAACCAACCCATTAGCACCCTGGGCGTTAGGAGGGGGTGCATTGCTATGGTAACGATAATGGGTTAAAAAGGAACTCCATTGAAAATAATGCAATAAAAAAAGTGCTTCATTTTCACAATAATTATGTATAAATGATTTAGTCAGTGTTTGCCCATTGTAAAATCTTTCCTCTCCCTGATTTACATTCTGACATTTATCACACGGTGAAATTTTTACTGTTGGCAGGAGACGTCAGTGGAAGGAGATGCTGTTTGCTTTTTCGGCAGTTGGAAACAGCGGGAAACAGCTGTTATTTCCCACAATGTAACAAGGCTCCCACAGTGTGATGTCAGAACCATGGTCCTGACATCACACTGTGGGAGGGGTTTCACCACAATATCAGCCATACAGAGCCCCCTGATGATCCGTTTGTGAAAAGGAAATGATTTCTCATGGGAAATCATCTACTGATTGGGATGAAGTTCGGTTTCTCTTTAACAGTCAGTGCTCCACCAGCGGTAGTAACTGTAAAATTGTTCTGCGCTCCCTCACAGTTCACTGCATCTGGCTCTTTTTAGTTTCATAGAATAAAGGATTAGAAGCATAAGAAATGAGTAGAAGTAATGCAAATGCTGCCTGTGTCCACTATGTAGAGGATTTCCCTTACTTCGTGGCCTTTTAAGATCTGAGGGTATAAAGCATCACCAAGAAAAAATATTAAGCAGCAGCTACCAAAGCATGACATAAGCTTGGTCTAGCTGCATCATAAATACTCATGTCTTTGTTCTGAATTTATTTTCTTGATTTTATACAACAGTATTTATACTCACAGCAGGAACACTATTTCTTTTATAAGCATAACTTTATAGCCACCTGTTTCCTTGCACTTTCTTCTTTGGTTTAAAGAGTATAGTAAAGTATTGGAGAATGCTAAAGATTTCAATTTTAATTTATACAGTATGAATTCCTGTTAGTTTCTAAAGCTGTGACTCGATGATGATTAATCATTAGCTTCTGAATGTAATGAGCCTGGTGCAAAGTTCTCTGTTCAACCCTAATAATTCCAGTTATTGTAGAAACGAAAATGCTCAGTTGACCTTGAAGAGGAACTATAGCGAAAAAAAGGGAAAAAATAAATCAATAAATTGCAAAGTGTGAAGTTAAAAAATAGAAGAGAGATCAATAAATGATTGAGAATCGCCATGTATGTAATTTGTTCCTATTGTTTGATCCACAATCAGCCTGCACGTTATTAATTTTACTACTGGCAGACCATGAATAAAACAGACTGCATTAACTGCCATAATATATAACCACACACCCTTAGAATGTGATGTGCACTGAGAGAGATACTGGTTGCTTAAAGAGAATCCGTGACCAAGAACTGAACTTCATCCCAATCAGTAGCTGATATCCCTTTTACATGAGAAATCTATTCCTTTTCACAAACGGATCATCAGGGGGCTCTGTATGGCTGCTATTGTAGTGAAACTCCTCCCACAGGAAACTGTGAGGACCATGGTCCTGGCAGTTTCCTGTCTGTGAACCTCATTGCATTGTGGCAAATAACAGCTGTTTACAGCTGTTTCCAACTGCCAAAAAAGCAAGCAGCATATCCTGTCACTGACATCACCTGCCAGCAGTAAAAAAAAGTTCCTCTTTAAGTTGGCAGTTGGAAACAGCTGTTATTTCTCACAATGCAACAAGGCCCACAGACAGGAAATTGTCAGGACCCAGATCCTGACACCATACTATGGGAGGAGTTTCACCACAATATCAGCCATACAGACCCCCTAATGATCTATTTTCGAGAAAAGGAAAAGTTTTCTCATTGGAAGGGGGTTATCAGCAACTGATTAGGATAAAGTTCAATCCTTGGTTACTGTTTTACTTTAAAGGGAACCAGAGATGACTAAAACACAAAATTTGATACTTACCCGGGGCTTCCTTCAGTCCCATAAGCACATCTGAGTCCCTTGCTTTCCTCCCGTTGTCCTCCTTCAGCGACAATTAGCCCCGGTAACTGGCTCAGTCGCGTCAGTCGGGGTCTTCTGTGTATGCGTGGGAGGTCCACACAGGCGCAGAAGACCCAGACTGACGCGACTGCACCAGTTAGCGGGGCTGATTTACGCTGAACATAGGACAGCAGGAGGACGGCGAGAGACTCAGATGTACTTATGAGGCTGGAGGAAGCCCCGGGTAAGTATCAAATCTTGCATTTCAGTCATCTCTGGTACACTTCAAAGTCCAATCTCTACTTAACCACTTAAAGTGGACCCAAATTAAAAATACATTTCAGAAATAAAATCTATTTTCTAAATTATAATAATAAATAGCAGCCTTTTTTCAGCTGCATGATGACAAATATAAAATATTTTACATTTATTTTTCCGGCAAACTGATGGAGGAGATAAAAAACAAAAACAAAACACAGGCTGCTACTGATGATGTCACAGGGGAGGTGATCTCAGCTTGTGTGAGATTTCACATAGATGATGCCCCTGTGAGGGAGGGTAGCTGATGACAAACACCCATGATCTAAAACTTCCTACTAAGCTCAGAAGTAATGGCTGCCACCTGTATAACCCTAGTTTTGAAAAGAGAAGGGTAAAAAGCATGCACTGAAATGCTCATAGGCTTGAAGGAGTGTTTATTTATCTTTGTATGTGTCGGAGTGGTGCAACTAAATATTTTGAATTAAAAAAATGTTTGGTTTGGGTCCGCTTTAAGGACTGTAGTCTTAAAACCCTTTAAAGGATACCCAAACTGATATGTGACATGATGAGAAAGACATGGGTATGTACAGTGCCTAGCATACATATAACTATGCTGTGTTCCTTTTTTTCTTTCTCTGCCTGAAAGAGTTAAATATTAGGTATGCAAATGGCTGACTCAGTCCTGACTCAGACAGGAAGTGACTACAGTGTGACCCTCACTGATAAGAAATTCCCCTTTTTTACCTCTTTCTTGCTCTCAGAAGCCATTTTCTGCTAGGAAAGTGTTTTATAGTTGGAATTTATTATCAGTGAGGGTCACACTGTAGTCACTTCCTGTCTGAGTCAGGACTGAGTCAGCCACTTACATACCTGATATTTAACTCTTTCAGGCATAGAAAGAAAAAAAAAGCAACACTTCATAGTTATTTGTGTGCTAGGCACTGTACATATGCATGTCTATCTCATCATGTCACATGTCAGTTTGGGTATCCTTTAAGGACCAGACACTTTTTTCCATTCAGACCACTGCAGCTTTAACGGTTTATTGCTCGGTCATACAACCTACTATCTAAATGAATTTTACCTCCTTTTCTTGTCACTAATACAGCTCTTTTGGCCCTATTTGATTGGTGCTGTAATTTTTAGTTTTTATTATATTCATCAAAAAAGACAGGAATTTTGTCAAAAAAAATGTTGTTGTTTTTTAACTTTCTGTGTTGACATTTTTCAAATAAAGTAAAATTTCTATATACATTTTTGTCTAAATTTATTGTGCTACATGTCTTTGATCAATAAATAGACACTTATTGGATTTTTTTTTGTTTGGGTAAAAGTTATAGCGTTTACAAACTAGGGTGCAAAAAGTGAATTTCCCCAGTTTGAAGTATCTCTGACTTTTCGGAGCACCTGTCATGTTTCATGAGGTAGTACTAAAGAAATATAGCCCTCAAAAAAGGACCGAGCGATTTTATTACTCGAGCCAGCTGGCTCTCTTAGGACATACCACTCTCTGTGGGCCTCAAACCTTGAACGACTAGCTCAAAATTGTAAAAAGGAAAGTTTGCAGAGACCTCACTGATCCATACAAAAATGCAAAACTTTATTGAATACCAGCAAACACAACAATTCCTTAAAATTGGAGTCCCCGGAGTTCCTCACATCACCCTCACATGCACAGTTCCATTCACACAGACCTAACGGTGCTAATTGATTACCGCTGCAGCGTATAGGCTAGCTTAATTGACTAAATGCCAGTGGAACCACTACCTATAAGTGTATATATGTACACACCAGGAAGTCCTGTAAATTGCAGGCGAATTGCCGTTCACGCAAAACTTTTGAGTGCACTCAGAAAAAAGGAAGGGCCCATATCAAAAAACATTGTAGCTACTTCAATTAGTCCTATAAGGTACACTTCTCACGTTAGCATGTTAATCCAGCATATCGCCATTTCACATTTCACAAGTGGATAGTTGCACTTCCAGGCATCTATTTGTAAACAGTTCAAAGCAGGTTGGCTTAATAGCCCCAATGCCAATTTATAAGGAAGCAGTTCATGTATTGCTGAAGAGGCTCAGACATAAAGCTTTAGCCATAGAGCACTTTAAAGGAGGCAGATGCCAGGCTTAACTTACGTCGCCCTGCGGGTCCCCCACACTCCGCAGTCCGCGCATCTCCGGCAGATTTTCCTCTTTTCTCCTTTGAACTTCCGCTGCAGCGGTTTGTCAGAACAGCACACGTGGTCCTTGGCTGAAGGTGCGCACGATCGACCCGCTCACAGCCTCACGTAGTAACGGGGATCCAGTGCGCAGAACGCTTGGAAGGGTGGAAGAGATCAGTCAACAGGGACTCCTCCCACTTACATGTTTCGCCCAATGGGCTTCCTCAGAGTGACGTCAGGGGGGGTGTGGCTGAGTACTTCCCATGGTCTTTTATATACAGTCCAACATCATGTGATCTAACCTGAGCGGCCATCTTTGTTGCTGGATCCACGCTTGGGTTTTCCCTCTTTCTGAAACAATTGCATTGATATTCTCTTAGCGTGGATCGAATGTAAAACAAAAATAGGGGGTTTGCATACACTGGGACCTCGATAAACGCAAGTCCACACTGGGCATCTGATTAGAGTATAACATATATAGCAGTAAGTGTGTAAATATGTAACCATCACTAGCCTTCACATATATCTGCCTGCCTTTCTGAGCCACACATAAGTGTATTATTGCTCGCTAGTGCCTCCAGAGGTCCCAATGCGCAGTACTTTCCCCTCTTTTCCATTCACCATCTCAGACATACTTGTCCTAAAGGGGTACTCCAGCATGAATCACATATATCTAATCTAAATATACAGAGAAGTCAATTTCTGAGTTCAGACCTGACGGTGTTAGTGTGCCTAGCCTATATATCCACATTGTTTCTACTCTACAGAGTTCTCTCTCAATATTAACTTTTCTAGCTCCTTTTTTCATGGAGAACAGGACTTTAACCAGACTACCCCTAAAACTGCCCCCATGTTTTTCACGATAGTGCAAAAAGTGAATTTCCCCAGTTTGAAGTATCTCTGACTTTTCGGAGCACCTGTCATGTTTCATGAGGTGCTAGAATTCCAGGATAGTATAAATACCGCCAAATGACCCCATTTTGGAAAGAAGACATCCCAAAGTATTCACTAAGAGGCATGGTGAGTTCATAGAAGATTTATTTTTTGTCACAAGTTAGCGGAAAATGACACTTTGTGACAAAAAAAAAAATTCCATTTCTGCTAACTTGTGACAAAAAAAATGAAATCTGCCACAGACTCACCATGCCCCTCTCTGAATACTTTGGGGTGTCTACTTTCCAAAATGGGGTCATTTGTGGGGTGTGTTTACTGTCCTGGAATTTTGGGGGGTGCTAATTTGTAAGCACCCCTGTAAAGCCTAAAGGTGCTGATATGACTTTGGACCCTTAGCGCACTTAGGCTGCAAAAAAGTGCCACACATGTGGTATCGCCGTACTCAGCAGAAATAGTATAATCTGTTTTGGGGTGTATTTTTACACATACCCATGCTGGGTGGGAGAAATATCTCTGTAAATGAGAATTTTTTGATTTTTTTTTTACACACAATTGTCCATTTACAGAGATATTTCTCCCACCCAACATGGGTATGTGTAAAAATACACCCCAAAACACATTATACTACTTCTCCTGAGTACGGCGATACCACATGTGTGACACTTTTTTTGCAGCCTAGGTGCGCTAAGGGGCCCAACGTCCTATGAGTACCTTTAGGATTTCACAGGTCATTTTAAGGCATTTGGTTTCTAGACTACTCCTCACGGTTTAGGGCCCCTAAAATGCCAGGGCAGTATAGGAACCCCACAAGTGACCCCATTTTAGAAAGATGACATCCCAAGGTATTCTGTTAGGAGTATGGTGAGCTCATAGAAGATTTTATTTTTTGTCCCAAGTTAGCGGAAATTGATTTTTATTGTTTTTTTCACAAAGTGTCATTTTCCACTAACTTGGCGAAAAGGGGACGGGGGGGGGGGGGGCAGGATCAGTGTGCTGGTGGTTTGACTACAAGGGCTGCCTCCTCCCCTGGTGGTCCCTCGATCACTTGGACCACCAGGGGAGGAGGCAGCCTGTATATTACACTTTGTATACATTACAAAGTGTATTATACACTTTGTACGTGGCAGATCGGGGGTTAACAACCCGCCGGCGCAGAGCCTAATGCAGAGCCTAATGCCTAATCCCCGGCTAATCAGTCCCCCAGGTACCACCGCTGATATGCGTTACGCGGTCATGGGGGTGCCACTTTGCCGCCACCAATTGGTAGTGGGCGGTCGGCAAGTGGTTAAAGGACAACAGAAGTCAATGGAGGCTATTTTATTTATTTCCTTTTAATCAATGCAGATTGCTTGACTCTCCAGCTGACCCTCTGCCTCTAATGCTTTTAGTCAGAGGAGCTCTGACTAAAATAAATATGGCAGCCTCCATATCACTCTGTCTTCAGGTGTCCTTTAGTGATGACCAGAGTGCTGTAAATTTTCAAACACTGAATCAGCACAGCCATCAGTAAAGGCCCATACCCACAACATGATTTTTCAGCTGATTTTTTCATGACCAACGATCATTTTCAGTGATATCGCAAAACATAATTTAAAAGAAATTCATTACACAATGATTAATGACACAGGCCACCTGCGGTGATCATTCATTCGTAAACGACCATCATGATGGATCACTGAATGAGCGATCCTTCAGACCCCTATAGACTTTCACAATTATCAAGATCATGTAAACAATCATTTTTGATGCTAGCAGAATAGGCCACATGCAAACGATGCTTGCCGATTAGGCCAGATGGATCAGAGAACGATCGTTGTTTGGCGGAGATCCCACGATCTATCTAGCCATGGGTACTAAATACTAAAGTTGGCCACTAACGATTCAATTTCTAGAAAAAATAATTAGAACAATCAAATAATTCTGATCAGAAGAAAAATCGTTCACTACACCATCAACGAATAAATCTATGCTTCCTGTCTATCGCAACCGAAAAGAAAATCCAAATTTTGGTTTAACGAAAATCCAATCGGATGACTTTTTAAAATCATTTGAAATAGATTATGCCCATCAACGGAGATTATTTACAACCAATCCGATCAGAATTTCCGATCGCTCATACAATTTTTTGCTAGAAATTGGACCATTAGTGGCCTCCTCAATACTAAGAAGGTGTTTAACGGTGAAGTCCCAACTGTAGGGTGTAGCTGTGACATTGCACAAGGTTCCCTGTGATCATTCTCACTACAAATGTATAAATGTTAACTATATGTACAAAAAAACAAAAAAACAAAAAAAAAGAAAGGAAATGGAAACTAATCAGTCAATTGCTAAAGAAAGATTTCTAAATATAAAAAACCTGAAAGGACAAATATATCTCAGCAGAGAAAACAGAGCAAATAGAGGCCATTTCTTCTATCAAGAGGAAGCAGCTGGCGTGTTGATATTGAATTCAGACTCACAATCAAAGAACGCCAACCAATCTCAGTCCGCACGAATATTAGATTTGCTTAGTTCTACTGACATCATTGAAGGAGATAAACGTATTAGAAGGAGTGGAACAGCTTGTTGTTTGAGAGGTTGCCAAATAAGATAAGTGAGTGTCAAAGTGGAAAAAAGTGCATTGATTGGCCGTTCTGACGGGCAGTGACGCGTTTGATAGTTGTGACTCACAAATGTGTCATTCTAAGCACAACTTTGTCTATAGCAAGTGCATTTAAACTCCACATCAACTCCTTGTACTTCCACATGGCTGAAGCTAACAGCTGCCCACATCTGTGAACCGTGTGAAAGTTTGTAGCGTTTTAACACTATAAATAGCTGGGATCTGCATAATCCACAGCTTGATTTACATCCATTTTTCACTCCCCTTGCACTGGAGTCCAACTTTTAATTCTATTTTATCAAGCTGTTGTTTATAAAGTTTACATGAACTGCTGCCAAACAGAGATAAACCTTTAATTAGGGGTTTGCTGTGTTCCGACACCTAAAACAAGTGCATCAGTATCTGACCCCCGGGGCTAAGAATCACATCCATCATGTGGCACGTTTTTGGCAGCAAAAGCATTTTTGACTGCGCTGTATAATTTATCAGCTTAAGGGCTTCTGCGGCCACAATTCCATAAACAACTGAAGTGACACATCATCAATGAATCAAACATTACTGTGTACACTGAAATGCACACTGTTTATTAAACCCCACTTCCAGTAAATAGAGGAATCACCTTTCTAGCCAAAACATGGAAAGCTAAAGTTACACATTTGACAAACAAAACTGACATATGTTCAAAAAACGTGAAGATTATAGTATGAAAGAAAATGAATTTAGAGTCAGGACAGATTCCTGCATGATAAGCTTAAAATTAGAGCTTCTTACATTTGATTTACTGTATTTTGTGGACTATAAGACTCACTTTTTCTGCCCCAAAAGTGGGGGAAAAAGTCACTGCATCTTATAGTCCAAATGTATGGCGTTCCTGCCTGCCAATACGAACCTCCAACCCGCCACAATGTCAGGAACTCCCTGTACTGTGCAAATGCAAAGGAAGACACAGGGGGACAAATGGAGGACACAGGGGGACACAAAGGAGCATAGAGTAGGACAAAAGGGGGGCAGGGGCAGACACATGGGGACACTGCAGGACACACTGGGACAGAGGGGGACTAATGCTGTAAATACACGGGGCGATCTGGCGGCTCGATTAGCTGCCGGATCGATTCCCGCCGCAACACCGCTCGTCCCCGCGGGCGCTTCCTTATCTTTTGCTCGATTCCCCGCTATTGTCCGCCCGCGGGGATCGAGTGAGGAATCGATCCGCACGAGTATCAGACAGGTTGGAAATTATCAGCTGGGAGCATCAGGGGCTCGATACACGGTACAGAAACGTACCGTGTATCCCTAGCATCAGGGAGACACAAGAGGTACAAGGAGGCATGAGGTACAAAGGGGGCATAATCCACACGATGCCCCTTCACCATGATGCACCAGGTTTAGTAAATACAGTGGCTTGCAAAAGTATTCGGCCCCCTTGAAGTTTTACACATTTTGTCACATTACTGCCACAAACATGAATCAATTTTATTGGAATTCCACGTAAAAGACCAATACAAAGTGGTGTACACGTGAGAAGTGGAACAAAAATCATACATGATTCCAAACATTCTTTACAAATCAATAACTGCAAAGTGGGGTGTGCATAAGTATTCAGCCCCCTTTGGTCTGCGTGCAGTCAGTTGCCCATAAACATTGCCTGATGAGTGCCAATGACTAAATATAGTGCACCTGTGTGTAATCTAATGTCAGTACAAATACAGCTGCTCTGTGATGGCCTCAGAGGTTGTCTAAGAGAATATTGGGAGCAACAACACCATGAAATCCAAAGAACACACCAGACAGGTCAGGGATAAAGTTATTGAGAAATTTAAAGCAGGCTTAGGCTACAAAAATATTTGTAAACATCCCATGGAGCACTGTTCAAGATATCATTCAGAAATGGAAGGAGTATGGCACAACTGTAAACCTACCAAGACAAGGCCGTCCACCTAAACTCACAGGCCAAACAAGGAGAGCGCTAATCAGAAATGCAGTCAAGAGGCCCATGATGACTCTGGACGAGCTGCAGAGATCTACAGCTCAGGTGGGGGAATCTGTCCACAGGACAACTATTAGTCATGCACTGCACAAAGTTGGCCTTAATGGAAGGGTGGCAAGAAGAAAGCCATTGTGAACAGAAAAGCATAGGAAATCCTGTTTGCAGTTTGCCACAAGCCATGTGGGGGACACAGCAAACAAGTGGAAGAAGGTGCTCTGGTCAAATGAGACCAAAACAACTTTTTGGGCAAAATACAAAACGCTATGTGTGATGGAAAACTAACACTGCACATCACTCTGAACACACCATCCCCACTGTCATATATGGTGGTGGCAGCATCATGCTCTGGGGGTGCTTCTTTTCAGCAGGGACAGGGCAGCTGGTCAGAGTTGATGGGAAGATGGATGGAGCCAAATACAGGGCAATCTTGGAAGAAAACCTCTTGGAGTCTGCAAAAGTCTTGAGACTGGGGTGGAGGTTCACCTTCCAGCAGGACAACAACCCTAAACATAAAGCCAGGGCAACAATGGAATGGTTTAAAACAAAACATATCCATGTGTTAGAATGGCCCAGTCAAAGTCCAGATCCAAATCCAATCGAGAATCTGTGGCAAGATCTGAAAACTGCTGTTCACAAACGCTGTCCATCTAATTTGACTGAGCAGGAGCTGTTTTGCAAAGAAGAATGGGCAAGGATTTCAGTCTCTAGATGTGCAAAGCTGGTAGAGACATACCCTAAAAGACTGGCAGCTGTAATTGCAGCAAAAGGTGGTTCTACAAAGTATTGACTCGGGGGGGGGGGGGGGAGGGAATAATTATGCACACCCCACTTTGCAGTTGTTGATTTGTAAAAAAAAAAAATTGGAATTATGTATGATTTTCGTTCCACTTCTCACGTGTACACCACTTTGTATTTGTCTTTCACATGGAATTCCAATAAAATTGATTCAGGTTTGTGGCAGTTATGTGACAAAATGTGGAAAACTTCAAGGGGGCCGGATACTTTTGCAAGCCACTGTATACTATTTTTCCCCTGGTTCTTGCCCTCTATACCTATGTGCGTCTTATGGTCAGCAGCGTCTTATAGTCCAAAAAATACGGTAGTACAATATCAAAAAATCAATTGTCATAAGGCACATAAGTTTCTTTCAGGGACTTAAAAGGGAACCTGAAGCGAGAGGTATATGGAAGCTGCCGTATTTATATCCTTTTAAACAATACCAGTTGTCAGTTGATCAGCCCTGCTGATCTCTTTGGCTACAGTAGTGTCTCAATTACCAGACTGAAAAAAGCATGCAGCTAATCTTGTCATATTTTTGTCAGAGCACCTGATCTGCATGTTTGTTCAGGGTCTATTGCATATAAAGTATTGGAGGCAGAGAATCAGCAGGACAGCCAGGCAACTGGTATTGTTTAAAAGAAAATAAATATGTTGTCAGCCTCCCCATTTCCCACTTCAGGTTCCCTTTACCACCTGTAATGGCTGCACAGGTCATATTGGCACATGGCCTATTGGTCACATATAAAGTCTTTTGTTTGCTCAAAATGACTGATTTATAGTCAGTTTATTTTGTGCATATTTTTTTATTTTTGTTGATCAGCTTAAAGGTAGTGTGACATAGGAAGTGACATTTGTTGGGTAGTGGAGTTTAACCATTCAGCCCTCCATTTGTACGGTGCGAATCGCCGCGGTAAAAATTCTCATGCGGATGCGAATTTTGAATGCGATTTGTATGGAAATGTTCATGCGAATTTGCACGCAAATTTGCATGAATTACGCTGTATGCGAATTTAACCATGGCAGTGCCTGTGTGCTTTTCCATTGATTCCATGCGAATTTGCGTGCAAATTTGAATGAAAATTTGCATACAACCGCATAGCAGTATGCGGTATGCGAATTCTGAACGCTCTGGCATGCAAATTTTTCACACGGACAAAAACGCTCAGAAATCCTGACAAGTGGAAACAGTCCCATGCACTTGCATTGGCTATTCGAATTCACATGCGGCAAACGCATGTGAATTCACGATAGAGGAAATGGGCCCTCAAGGTTGTTGTCACCTTATGGATGCAAGCAATTTTCACATTTCAGCGCTCCTCCAATTTATTTGCCAATAACTTCATTAATACTTATCACACGTTAATGTAATCTATATCTGGTTATTTTCAGCAGGGGCGTAGCTAAGATTTTTGTGGCCCCAAGCAACACATAATGTGGTGAAAAATGGGTGTGGCCATCACGTAATGTTGGTGGAGCCAACTCCATGATGCTATCATGTCAATATGGACCAAAAATCTCTGAAGAATGCCATGAAGAATTAAAGCAGGACTGAAGGATTAAAAAAAAAAAAAGGTTTCACTTACTGCAGCCGACCTGTTCCCATGCAGCCACTCGCTGATCCTCTGTTCCCACGCCGTGGCTCACTTTCACGTCACGCAGACACAGTGCACTCCAACTGCATGAAGTAAAAGTAAGGGGTGGTGGAATGATGGATCGTATGGTAACTTTGCAGGCACAGGTCGGCTGCAGGAGGCTGGCAGAAGCCCCAGGTAAGTGAAACTCAATTTTTTTTAATTCTTCAGTTC
This sequence comes from Hyperolius riggenbachi, assembly GCF_040937935.1. NCBI lineage: Eukaryota > Metazoa > Chordata > Amphibia > Anura > Hyperoliidae > Hyperolius > Hyperolius riggenbachi. The sequence continues at coordinate 158,659,872 of NC_090646.1, forward strand.
TGCTTGAAGGCAGTTCTGATGGCAAAAAAGGTCATACTTGGTAATAGCAAGATATCGTATATAATAAAACCCTAATGTCCCTGCGTCCATCCCTCTGTCAGTGCTTTTTTGCACTGCGCATGTGCAGGGACAGACGCAGAGACACTGCAAAGAGCTGGAGGAGGACGGGGCCGTGCGTGTGCGCGCACGGTGGGCACGTGCGTCGGGCAGGAGCCTGCATCAGGCGGGAGCGTGCATCTGGCTTGCACTAGTGGCAGATGCGTGCACGTGCACCATGAGTGCGCGGCGGGCACGCGCATGCGTGCAGCGGTATTAGTGACAGACCTAGCCCGTTTTTAAACGGGCTAAGTCACTAGTACCTAATAAAGTGACTAGCAAAATACAGGTAGTGATAGATAACAATATAGGGACTGTAGGTCCGTTGTTAAAATGAATCTGTTATTAAGTCAGAACACTGTCATACACATTTTAAATGGTTTTTAAAGCAAAATGAATAGTTGTAACAGGCTATTTCATCCTGCCCCCTCCACCCCGTGACAAATGTAACAACCATAAGGCTCCAAGTGACTGATGGTGAACCTGAGATGAGGGGACATAAAAGTTTTATACATACTTGGGCCATTCTCCAGACTCCACGCAGATTGCTCCCTCACTGCGTTCTATGCCTGCGCAGTACTACTGTGCAGAATCCCAGTCACGGAATCGGGCTTGGCCGCACTGCACCTGTGCCAACTGGCTATGGAGAATGAAGCTGCTGCGGGAGTATCTAAGAGACTTTAGACCACGGCAAGGGAGCGATCTGCACGGAGGGGGCTGGAGGAAGCCCAAGGTATGTAAAAAACTCATTAGTATTTAGGCTACAGACAGTGTAAATTATCACACTTACAAAAGGGAGGCAGGCAGGAGGTAGAGGCAGGCAGGAGGTAGAAGACGTGGCTAACATAGTTCTATGAGTCAGGAAAGAGACTGGAGCTGTTGTACTTCTGCAGAGCCCCGGGGCTGCCACACATGGAGAGAACGCTGCAGCTAGGCGGGACCTCAGCTACAGAGGAAGTGTTGGACTAGCTCTGTCTCACACTGTCCTTCATTGGTGAAGAGAAAGAAAGGGGCGGACACTCTGACCGAGCATCGGCATATCTTACATGCAGTGCGGTGGCCCCAGCAATAGTACCCACAGCACATGTGCACTACGGGAGTTCAGGGCAGTCCCTTGTTTGCATGGGCTATTATTGGGATAAATGGACTGACTGTCTGTCACATTTGGCAACCCTGCAGGGCAGCCCAGCTTGAAGAGGCCCCTTTCTAAAGGAGGCCCCTGTTTTTCAGGACAAATTAGGATTTTTGTGGGTAATTCTTTTTTTGTAATTGTTTTATTTTCTATGTATTTTAAAAGGAAAAACAAAACAAAAAAATGAACAAAATACTCAATGCTACTGTAGATAAAACCCACAAATGTGTTTGCCCATTTGTCCTGGGTATCCCAACATTTAAATTATGTTCCTAGTGCAAAGTATGGGGATAATATATTATAGGGAAATAAAGGTGTAGTTTTTCATGTTGTCTTTTTGTTTTCTCATTGTACCCTAACAATAATAACAAGCCCTTATTTTCAAAAATATACCCTCATTACATACATATTTAAAAAGCTGAGGCTCTAGGGTTACAGTTTTCAATTCTGTCACTTTGTGTACCTAGTACCTATTGCAAGCTTTTTATTTTGCTACAAAATATATACAAATAAAAATGTTATTGTTTTTGATTAGTTTGTCACTAAAAAGAGTTCACAAGTCATAGGTCTCAACCTTAAAACACCCTACATTTTATTCTATAACTTATCACAGTTAAAGTAATATCACATATCTCTCATTTGATATCTAGTTGGACATTGTCTCTTGTTTTTATGAATGATCACTGTTACTGGCTGTAACAGTCATCATTCTAGTATAAAGCAGGGAGAACACCTGCGGTGGCAGTTTTCACCGTAATTCCTGGGTCTTTATTGTAGTGCTTTTGTGTTTGCAATCACATTTTCCACCCACAATTTTTTACGTTCATTCCACAATTCTTGCGGATGCAACGGAATACATTATAAATGTATAATTGTGAACATGCACCTTGTGCGGAAAAAGCATGAAGCTGTGCCAATGCGAATGTAAAATGCGAATGAATGCTAACGATGCATACTTACTGGGCAGGGCGATTGAATTCAATGGCCAGTGCAGCTGCCCCTACAAGTGTATTCCCTGCCTAAGGCACACTAATTGGGTTCATGGACCCAATGATCCATAGCATCAATCATTGCTGCCTTGGAAAGGCATTTGGGGGCATGTGTGCATGATCTTAAACACTTTTTAACCATTTTGATTTTTCAATGATCACTGTTACTAGCTCTAACAGCGATTATTGTGGGGCTGGGAGAACACTGATTGGTCAATCCCTTGAGTGACTTTGGGAGCATGCATGCACATGATCATTCTTAGAAGTAATGGAAACTTTTGTGTTCACTTTTTCCAATGATCACTGTTCCTTTCTGTAACAGTGACCATTAAGGGTGGACATGAACTATTGCACAGAACACAAATGATCATAAAGATAACAATGACCCTAATGTCACCTGGGAACCACTGGCACATGGAAGAGCTAGGGTTTGCAATTGCAAAACAGACACAGAGGAAACACTGCAGGAGAGAAGGATCCGCCAACCCGTCTCAAGGGAGTCACCTCCTATTATTCCTTTTCCACCAACTCCAATTTCTTCAGATTCTCCAGATTTCAGTGAAAGCCTGTCATCAAGTGGTGAGACATTTGCAGGACATGGCCACAAGATACATGGGGTAAGAAAACTTCTTGCCTGTCTATTAACCCAGACAGTTGCTCTCACTCACCACACCAGTCTTGTAATGTGATTTTTTTTTTCAATAATTAAGTAAATCTTTCTTTTTACAAGTGACAATTTATACCCAATCAGACTATAGCATGATCCTCACTGGTAAGGAACTACAGACATAAAAAAGTGTATTTATAGGATACTTTCAACATCAGATCAGCGCTTCCTGTAATTGCCTGTCACTCCGCTACACCTCCACCAGTATCACCCTGTGAGATCCTCACTCACCAACAGTGGAGGCCCTGGATTACATAGGCCATATGACGCTTTTGGGTAACCCACGTTTGTGAGTATACTCTTCTCACTAATTATCTTTACTAATTTTATGCTGAACATACTACACTATATTGTATTCCACTTGAAGAAACAGCTCATTCTTTGGCAGAAGCGCACCTGGAAACTGCATTGTTTAAATGCTGGGACTATGTTTGGACTGTGAATACTTAGATCATATTGATAGGACTGTTTGATCATATTGATCTATAAGCTTATAATAGTATCTGTTATTAGTATGAACTTTTTCCCTCATAGGTGATTTCTGGAGTAATGTTTTACTCTATATAGGGATTCTTTGTTTAATCCTATATAGGGATTCCCTGTGTAGATATACATTTTTAAAGACCTTAGGCGCTGTAATTGTTTGTGTATATATTTATAGGATAATTTGTGTTTTCTCATGAGAGTCCCACATTTATAAAGTACATAAAACTACATTTCCCTGACAAACTAGCACTGCATAACTTTATTACAGCTGCTGTTTGTTTTCATGCCACAGCATTAATTATAGCAGATGAAACACACAATGTACAGTAACTTTCATGCATTAATAATATATGATGTGACAGTCCTAACACAGTTTGTTTTCACTTTAATTTTACATACACTTATTTAAATAATTTTGTAAAACTTTAATATAATTATACCAATTAGATTTTTGTCAAAAATGTTGGCATAGAAAAGTAAATTTGTAAAATATTATACATATTTTTTGTTTAAAAATAGATAGACCTGTATGTACAATGCCAAGCATACAAACCGATAGGTTGTGTTCCTTTTCAACTTGTTTGTGCCTGGAAGAGTTAAACAATCAGGTTTACAAGTGACAATTTACCTCCAGTTGGGACCTAGTCAGACTATAGTGTTATCCTCACTGGTAAGGAACTACAGCCATAAAACAGTTGCCTGACAGAGAACAGCTTTTGCATGCAGAGTGTAAATAAAAAAGCCAATGGTTCAAATTTTTTAGCTCTGGTACATTGAAAGACTGTGTTAAAGACTATCATTCAGATGAGACAATACAACATTAAACCTTATTTTTACTTTCAAACAAAATAAAATTGGGGGATTTTTTTAAAGTCCTTTTTAGGAGTAGGCGTATAGATACAACTGTTCATTCATCAGTTTGTTTTCACCCAAGGTTGAAACATGGTAACTATGAATTTGTGAGCTGCTTTAAAGAGACACTGAAGCGAGAATAAATCTCGCTTCAGGGCTTATATTCAGCAGGGGCATGTGTGCCCCTGCTAAAACACCGCTATCCCGCGGCTAAATGGGGGTCCCTTACCCCCCCAATCCCCCCCCCGCAAAATCTACGACCAACTTGGTCGTAGATTTTGCTGCTGTTGAGGCAGGGCTAACAGCTGCAGCCCTGCCTCTCAGCTCCGTCTATCAGCGGCGCATCGCCGCCTCCCCCCGCCCCTCTCAGCGAAGGAAGACTGAGAGGGGCGGGGGAGAGGCGGAGATACGTGCTGACAGACGCGCGTGAGGCAGGGCTGCGGCCATGAGCCATGCCTCAATGCGGAAGTGATACCCGCTGCACGGAGGGGATTTGGGAGGTAAGGGACCCCCGTTTGGCCGAGGGATAGCGGCGTTTTAGCAGGGGCACACATGCCCCTGCTGAATATAAGCACTGAAGCGAAATTTATTCTCGCTTCAGTGTCTCTTTAAGTGACAATTAGTGACTCAACTATGGACTCTGTAAAGAGCTGCGGAAAAAGGCAGTGCCATAAAAATTCATAATAACAGTAATATTACTTGGGCAACATTCAGCTGAAAGGGTTTCTAACTGGTGGCTGCCTGGATAGTGTAATGTTTAAAGTGAATGGGAACCGCATTTTAAAAAAATGAAGCAGATACTTACCTAAGGAGAGGGAAGGCTCTGGGTCATATAGAGCCTTCCATCTCCTCTCTCGGTGCTCTCTATCCTGTGCTGGCTCCCTTCCCCCCCCCCCCCCCGTTTCAATCCCCCACCGAAAAGGTATTTGGAAGTCTTCGGGAGCCGTGTCCTCCCGAAGACATGCGGCTCCATACCGCACAGGCGTGAGCGTGCAAGAGAGCGTGCTTGCGCAGGTGCAGTACAGGGCCACCCTTCTTCAGGAGCGCTCGGGCTCCCTGAAGACTTCTGAAGCCTCCTTCGGCTGGGTAAAGCAGTATTTGACTAAATTAGTCAAATACTGCTACCGGGCGAGCCAGCACTGGAACGAGGGGACCAGGAGAGGAGCGGGAAGGCTCTATAGGACCCAGAGCCTTCCCTCTCCTTGGGTAAGTATCTGTCTCATTTTTTTAAATGCGGTTCCCATTCACTTTGAGGGCTCTGCCTAAGATATAGGTGACCTCAGTTCAAATCCAAGCTCCTCCTGTTCAATAAGCCACCACCTATTCAGTTTGGAGCAAGACCCCCTTAACACTGCTACTGCCTCCTGAGTGTGTCCTAGTGGCTGCAGCTCAAGTGTTTTAGTCTGCCAGGAGAAAAGAGCAATATTAATGTTATTTGCCTTGTCTAACTAGTACTATAAATCAATTTTAAGCCACATAAACGTTTATATAAACGTCCAAGTGTTCCTCTTTCTTTACTTTGCCATCCAAGACTTCTTGCTAGTCTTGAGTTGGAATAAATCCTGTAAAGTGTATTTATAGGATAATTTGTGTTTTCTCATGAGAGTCACACATTTATAAAGTACATAAAACTACATTTCCCTGGCAAACTAACACTGCATAACTTTTAATACAGCTGCTGTTTGTTTTCATGCCACCACAGCATTAATTATGGAAGATAAAACACACAATGTAACTTTCAAGCATTCTGCGATATTTGGAAATAGTGTTAAAATGAACTTTTCAAAAGATTACAAAGAGCCAATGGTGAAGGAAATGCTCAAAGCACTTTAATCAGCATTTCTGCTTAGAAAAATAACTCTTTCCGTATCCCAACCCAGCCTTGCATTGCCCCCACAGGAGACAAACTCTGATTTGTATGATATAAAGGAGTAATTGACTACACTTGGCAAGAGATGGTAGTTTTGTGTTTTTGAAGTGTATCCAACTTTGAACCATACTAGTGATAGAAAAGCTCTGACCAGATGTTGATAGCCACACTTATCATTCTCAAAGCTGTATTGTCTGGAACACAGGTGAAGCACATCTAGAGCAAAGTCTGCAGGAAGTATGTGGAGCAGCTTGTTACTGTGCCATCGGCTTGGTCGCCGCCACATAGCCAGCAATAGAGCTCAAGGGTTTTATTAGTCACAGGCATTATTGTGGCTGCAGCAGTTTAAGTTGAATACTTGTATCTGGCTGTTTGGATACTGGCATCAGCTGTTAAAGAGGAACTCCAACCTAGAACTGAACTTTATCCCAATCAGTAGCTGATACCACCTTTTACATGAGAAATATGATGTTTTTCACAAACAGACCATCAGGGGGCGCTGTATGGCTGATTTTGTGCTGAAACCCCTCCCACAAGAAGCTCTGAGTACCGCGGTACTCTGGGCAAACTGCCACAATGTAACAATGTTCACAGACAGAAATTAGCTGTTTACAGCTGTCTCTAACAGCCAAAACAGCTAGGAGCAGCTACATAACCTGCCCACAGTAAAAATGTCACCATGTAATAAATGTCAGAATGTAAATCGGGGAGAGGAAAGAATTTACAATAATCAAACACTGACTAAATCATTTATACATAATTATGGTAAAAAATGAAGCACTTTTTTTACTACATTATTTTCACTGGAGTTCCTCTTTAAGATTTCAGCCCCTAGTGCTATGGTTAAAGATGAAAAAATAGTAAATTTTGGTTAGTGATTAAGCTTTGTTTAGAGGTATTAGAATTAGTGTTAGTGGGTAGGGTGGGGATCATTAACTTTCGATGTTAGAGTCTAAAAGGTATGGTTAAATGTCAGAATGGTATTAATATTAGAGCTGTAGGTTATGGTTTGGTGTCAGGAAGGATCAATGTCAGGGGAAGATTAAGCAACAGGGTGCGGTATACATTGGGGGAGATATTAGAGTTAGGCATAAAGGTGGCCACACACCATACAATTTTTTAAATATCTGTTCAATTTAAGAATTGCAAACAATTTTTCTGACTGATTGTAACATTTCAAAAATATAACCAATGTACCACACACGTATGTTCAATTTTTCCCCAATTATGATAAAAATGATTGGAAACTGACAAAATTGCTAGGGTGTGTGTTAATAAATTGACAATCTAACACACACCATACAATCTTTAGAAAGATTGAAGAAAAATATCTGGCATACCGGATCGATAAAAATCGAAGAAAACGGGAATTTTGATCGGATTTTTCAGTTGAATGAAGAAAAAGCTTTCGATTTTTTCGGGAGATCTGATCATTTTTATCGAATTCCCGTAAAATCGGATCATTTTATTGTATCCTGTGTGGCCACATTAAGGAAGACAGTAACATCTCTAGGGAGGTTAGGGACAGGCATAAGGAAAAGGATAACACTGAAGAATGGTTAGGTGTCATAAAAGGGTTTACATTAGGAGTTGGGTTGGGCTAATGTTGTGGGGGATAATAGAGTTAGGTGTTTGAAAGGACTTTTTGCTCACTGGACTGGTTAGGGTCAGGTGATCAATGGTGGAGAAGCAATTATAACCCCATAACTTCAGAAACTGCCCAGGTTACTCCACTATCAGCAATCATTTTCCTGATACTCGGCAGTCGGCACCTGCACTAAATGCACTGTCTTGTGCCAATACCATATGTATCAATTAGATTGTTAATTCTGTTGGGTAGGTTAAGATTTCTTATTTTATTTTAAAGATGTAATTGTTACACCCTATGCAGACGTACAGAAGTTTGCAGATGACACAACAATAGTTGGTCTCATACAAAACAGGGACGAGTCTGCATACAGGCATATGGTGGGACAGCTTTCCTCCTGGTGCAGCAGCAACAACTTGGAACTAAATGCTCTCAAAACCATGGAGATGATAATAGACTTTAGGAGATCCCCCCCCCCCCCCCAGCACCTCCCCTGAACCATAAATGGATCCACAATAACCCAGGTAGAGTCAATCAAGTTTCTTGGGTCCACAATTTCACACAACCTAAAATGGGACAACAACACTGCCACTATTGTCAAGAAAGCGCAACAGAGGATGTACCATCTACGCCAGCTGAAAAAGTTTGGCCTACCTCAAAATGTAATGGTGCAGTTCTACACTGCAATCATTGAATCCACCATAACATCATCTATGACTGTATGGTTCAGCTCCTGCTCAGCATTAGAAAAGGGGAGGCTGCAGCGCATCATCCGAACAGCGGAAATGATAATTGGCTGTAGCTTACCTTCCCTGCAGGATCTTTACGCTAGCAGGTGTAGAAAGAGAGCAAACAAAATTGCCTCTGACCCCTCTCACGCAGCTCACTCCATCTTCCAGCGCATGCCTTCAGGAGTAAGATTTCGGTCAATCGCTACCAAAACCTCCAGACACAGGAACAGCTTTTTTCCTCAAGCGGTAGCCATGCTTAATGCTGAACCACGTTAGAGCTGCTAGGACTTGATAGTAATCAGCACAGAACTGTAAATGAACAATTCTCACATTGCTTACTGCCACTATACTTATAATGTCCTTGACTTTTAATATACACACCTTCTGTCCTTGTATTGTTTGTGTTTGTTAAGCAACTGCCAAGACAAATTCCTTGTAGGTCCAAACTTACTTGGCGAAAATACAAATAAAATTGATTCTGACTGATTGAATTGATTCTGATTGAGACCCTTGTTTAATACTCACATGACAGGTCGGCATTTCACCAATATAATAACAACTTTCATTTTGCCATTACCCAATCCTTAATTGTCCCTGTTTTCTGCTTTCACCTATCTCCAAAGGTGTAGCTATTCATACTCCTCAATGCCAAGGTTTTTTTTGCTTGCAATACCTTTTGCCCCTTCAGGCAGCTTTATGCATTTGCAGGGTAGGCATCAGATAAATGGGCCATTGAAACGGGGAATGGGGAGATCATTTGCCTAAAATAGTACAGCATCATCTAACAGCCACAGGTAGCAGAGATGTGACAGGGACCATTAAGCTGGCCAGACACATATCGATTTTTTTCTTATCTATTGCCCCCAAAATATCTGATTGATTTGTTTAGATAAATAGAAAGGTGTCCATTAATGGTACAATTTTTTCACCAAATGCAATCTTTCAATGCGATTTTTCCGATCGAATTGTAAACAGAATTTACCATTTATGAAGGCAATCGATAAGGAATAATTCTTTGGCCAATTACTAAATAAGATAAAATCGATCTGAAAGTTGGATTTTATGATTGCATTTGAAGAAAAAATCTTCAGTAAATGTGAACAATCGATAATTGCCTTTCAGACTTGCTCTCTCCTTCAACACATTCAAGCAAGCCCTTTAAAACCCAACTCTTTAAGATGGCCTACTCACCTCCTAACACAGTAACTCTCTACTGAATATTTATTGCACAACTTCACCTAGGGTTACCCCCACACACTCACACACACACACACACACACTTAGATTGTAAGCCTCTGGCACTGTCCTCCCTTCCCTAGTGTAATCTACAGGATCGTGAGCTCCTTTCCTATGACAACATGTATTTGTATTACTGGGCCTACCTAACCAGCCCAAAATAGCATGAGCATGTTGTACCGTTTGCCTTGTATAACTTTGTCCTAAGTTGTATAACCTTGTTATGTCTGTCATCCTTGTATTATTGTATGTATTTATTGTTCAGCACTGCATAACATGTTGGCGCTTTATAAATACAATAAACATACAATAATAATAAAATTAGTTACAATTGTACAAATCGCATTGAAAGATCGCATTTAGTGGAATTTTTTTTTTACAGTTTATGGGTACCTCTAGGGAGAGGAGCACTGGGGATCTATGGCTGCATAGGGGTGCACTGCAATAGCTGACAGAAATGCTCTTGTACCTAGCAATAGGTACAAGAGTTGTCAATTTTCAGCTCCATCCCACTTTAACCATTTTAGCCGAATGGACATGACTGTCACGTCCATTCAGCTGCTGCTGGGCTGCTGCGATTGCCCATGCACCGGTGCACTCCCGTGCTGCCCCCGTTAGCCCAGAGATCAATGAATGGGAACATAGTTTCCATTCACTGATCTAAGTCCCTGTGAGAAAGACCAACGGCTTCTTTGAGAAGCCGTGATATTTTTGAAGAGAAAAAAAAGTTTCCCATCCTCCCTTTACTTCCTGGAAGCAAGAGCGTTCGCTTCCAGGACTAAAAAAAAAAATTGATGGTGGCCATCTTGTGGCCAAATAGTAAAACTACATCCACATATACATTTTTTTAATTAAATAAACACATATTATTACATTTAAAATAAACTGTTTACCTCCCACACCAAAAATTACCACAATTACCAGAAAAAAAATTACAATAAAAAAAAACCGAAAAAAATAAATAGTTACCTAAGGGTCTGAACTTTTTTCATATGCATGTGAAGATGGTGTATTACTAATATTTTTTAAATTATAAGCTTGTAAATAATGATGGATGCAAAACTGAAAAAATGCACCTTTATTTCCAAATAATATATTGGCGCCATACATTGTGACAGATTCTGAAAAGTGTCTGAAACACCTCAACCAAATACCCGTGTGTGCTAGGGCTCAAAGCAAGAGCTAATATATGGTAGAAAAAGAAAGCCCTAAAAGAATAGCACCTCCCACAGTAAATTTAGAAAAAATATAACAACAATCTTTATTCAACATTAGGTATAATAATAATCACAATATTGATGATTCAATAAAAAATAAAACCATTTAAAAAACAAACAAATGTTCCAACATGATCCCTGCTGCATATGAAACAATCACTCTAAATGCAATATATTGTATAATGACACAATGCTGCTGTCAGATATAATACCCCACAGTAGCTCAATATTGGGGAGAACCTGGGTTCAGTATACAGCCTAGTGCGATGCAAGACCAATAAAACAGCACCTGTGCAATAAAATCTTTAAAAAAACACATGAATAAATATTACATATATGAAAATAAAATAAAAATTGCTATCTAGATAAACAGTATTAAGAGCAGTAGCATGAAGCCTGAACAGTACCATGGAGTCACTTGGGCTAGGCGGGACGGGGGAACACTGTGGATAATTATTATTAAGTTTAACAGGGTTCAGTGAATATAACCCTTTGTACATGTTTTATATGTTTTATATGTTTTAGATTGTAATATTAATTTATTCTCAAATGGTTGAATCAAAGATACAGCACTGTAGTTTATCTTTGTCAATTAATTTCTTTGGGAATCGAGCAGCCTCATTATAACAATCCTAAATTACAGCTCATCCAAGGTCCTTTTAGAGAGTAATTACCAGTAATATCTAGTGAGCGGCATTACCACTTTTTTGTAAAAATCATTTTATGGGAAATCATTAGGATAAATTAGCCAACATGCTTTAATATGCTTTAATATTCTGTGCTGTGAACTTCATCATTGTTACTTTGTAAAAAAAAAAAAGAAAAAAAAGAAAGTATGTTTTATCTTTTGTTTCTGGGACCACTTGGAAACTATTCTTTTTTCCGCCTTGATGTACATAAGAAGCATACTGTGCAAAGGGTAATTTGAACACACTATGATAAAAATGAGAAGCCTAACTGAGCCATCTCAATATAGTGAGCACCAAAACATAAATTATGCTGCACCTTGAGCCGGATAATGCACAAGGTATCTTGGACGAAATCCTAGGGCCTTTGAAAAGTATAAGAATAAATATGGCTGACTCGGTTTAATAATGAAAGTAATGGGACTGTCATTCTCCTCTTGGCATAGCTAAATAATTACTTACTGCATTAAAACAAGTTTACAGGTCACTTGCCAATTCCAAATGCCACATCATAATTCTTGGTCACTAAGGAGATTTTAAAGAGTAACTGTCAGGCTGCAAAAGCTAATTTAAACCTCTATTCTCCTGTGTTAAACAGTTTAGAAGGAAGCCAAAAAGGCAATACTGAAGTTAAAAATCTCTCTTACTTTAATTTTTGCTGAACAGCAAGGCTTGTTATTCCCAATCTCCTAAGGAGGCCATCAGGACGCATACCAGATACTGAAAAGCATTCTGGGGCTGCTTGTTCTCCCCACTGCACTACCTTGGTTTTCCCCTTCATTTCCCTATCCCGTCCTAAGGCTGCTTTCCCAGTGAGAAGTTACAGGCTCATGTTACAGCAGCTTGTAACTTGCAGCCCAGCTAAAATCAATGTGCTGTTCACAGTGCACATGTTCCGTTAGAGTATACTGCAGGAGTCCGCTATTGTTCCTAGCCACATGGCTAATTAATATTCACTGCACAGTAGTGTTGTCCGGATCATGAATCATTAAGATCTTTGATCCTGATCTTTTTTGTGAGTCGAATCATCAGGAAGCAGGGTAAGGGAGGATATTACATCACAATTGGCTTCATACAAGACAGACAAACATGGAACCTGCCATGAGCTGTCAGGAGCATCATTCTCTGCAAATACTATATACAAATTCTGTGAAATCCAAACGTGGACAGTGAAATGCATATGTAATGTAAGTACAGCCAATATTTAGCTACTGATATATGTGGTTTTTTTTTCTCTGAGACCCTATACTTAACAGCTCCTCTTTAAAGACACTTTAGGAACAACTCAGCAAGGAAAATTCTTATATTTTTAACCTGGCAGGTTCCCTTTTACATAACAGTTTCAATTTATACCTTGAAATATAATTACACTTATGTAATGTACACCCTGCCTAACCCAGCTGTCAAGTTATGTTGACTGCATGTTATTATAATAGAAGAGATTTAAAATATGCAAGCAGTTGCCAAAACTTTGGAAAGCTGATAAAACAATTAAGTGTTTATATTTGCTTTAAGATAGTCTATATCACAAAAATGTAATACCACACATATACAGTTTGTTCTTGGTAAACACTGAATTGCTCAACCTTTATAATTACTATGGAGTAGAGTCCATTATGCTATAACAGCCTCTACTCCTCTGAGAAAGCTTTACATTGCACTCAACAATATGGCTGCAAGGATTTGCTCCCAATCAGACATCAGTGAAATGAGGCACCGACATTAGGCACACATGTCTGTCTCACACTCAACATTTCAATTCATCGTGGTGTTCAAGCCTGGACTCTGTGCTTGCCAGTCAAATTGTTCCCCACTAGACTATTGTTATTATTTACTTATTGTATTTATAAAGCATCAACATATTATGCAACGCTTAACACTAGATATTGTTACAGACATTGATAAACAGGGGTGAGCAGTAGGTCATACAAGGAACAAGGTACACGATAGCATGGCTGGATAGTGTAATGACTAAGGCCACCACCTCTGACATAGAAGACTATTTCAGCTCTTCCTATTCAGTAAGCAAGTACCCACTCAGTAAGGAGTCCTTGGGCACATGGGCAGTGCTACACTGGGGCACTGGCCCCCTCTGGGTCTGGAATCACTATGCCCCCCGTTCCTGCTCAGTAGCATACAGTTAACTGTTTCCAAGCTCCAGCAGCGTACACTGTAAGTCAACAGGAATAGAGACTGTAGACGGCTTACAAGCTGAAAGCTTACGGTTTTCTTTTAAATAAGCTAGTAAATCTAGTCTCCAGCAATGCTTAGCTACTTAGATGAGGAATTACACACAGTGTTTCTCTCCCTCCTGCCTTTTCCCCCATCCCTTGCTTGTAGAGTCATGAAAGAGGCTGGAATGATTTGTCTTTGATCCGTCCACAGAGAAGCAGCTTGCTAGCAAGTAAGGATCAAAGCATGCCAGTAAACTAGCCAAGTTCATCTGTAGGTAACTTTTCTTCAGTAATAGCACCATCATTTGGATAATATGCTCTGCTCAAAAGCCTCTGAGTTCTGGTTGTGATGTTGCCCTTTGGTTCCTATCATTGCTAAACTAGTTAGCCTTAATTTTATCACCTTAGAGTTAGGCAAAAAATATCTAAAGCTCACCATACAAACATCGATGTTAATCATGTTGATCACCCAAATGGGCTCCACCAGCCAGCCATTTTGCCCCTTGTGTGTCTCCCCATAAATCTGAAGCTGGAGATGCCACTGCTTCGGCAAGACTTTCTATAACTGCAGGATGGCCTACTTAGCGCTCTTGGCAGCTATGTCTCTCAAGTGTTTTTAGTCTAAGAGGAGAAAAGCATTATACAAATTCTAGAATTATTTATTAGTAGATACAAGATCATGCAATGGAGTGAAGGTCTTAGAGACCAACTAGTCAAGTTCAAGTCAATCTGAGGATAGGGTGCACGATGATGAGGATACATGATCAAGTTGGATACATAAATGGGGAGAATTTGCCAGAGGCCTACAATCTAAAGGGAGCAGTAGGCAATCTCGAAGAGATGCGTTTAGAGGGCTTGTTTTAAGATGTAGAAGAAGGGGCAAGCCTGGTGGGCAATGGAGTTCCAGAGAATGGGGCCAGCATCTTCAGAAGTCCTGAAGATGCCCAAGGGAAGGAGAAATGTGCAGGACCATCTATCTAACCTATCTATCTAACCATCTATCTGCCAAGCATTGTTCTACTCAGCAGGAGATAACCAGAAGACAATGCACCAGAGATAATGACCAGTCTCTACCAGTACTTTACAGGAAATAATCTAATTACAGAAAATCATACAGAAAATCTAACAGAAAAATCTAACAGAAAATTGTATGGTGTGTGCTAGGCATTAAACATGCTGCCACAAGGGTTGGATCTTAAAGAAGTCCCTTCTGGAATTGTTTGATTAGCTTGGGTCCATGTCCATCAAGTACATCAATAAAAATAATTTAACTAAATTCAAAAAGAATTTCCATTAAAAGCCGTTCTTTGCAAAAATCTCAAAGCCACAACTCTTTTTGGTACAAGAGAAGAACGCCTAAAAAAGGTACATTAGCTCTTTTCTGCATGGTGGAATAATTAATCTGTTGTCACTAACAAAAATCACTTGTTATTTGGGAGAAATATTCCTTTCTCAAGCCTCCCATCTCTAACAGAATGGTCATTATTCAATTCTTTTTTCTCCTAAGTTTTCTTCTAGTTGATATTTTCACACCTAGCAAAATTCCTGTTAAGCCACCAACAAGCAATAAAATACTCAGAATAATTTTGACAGTACTTTTTCACCTACTTTTTGATACTTTTCAATAGCAGAGTGCTGAAACGGAAGATAAAAAAATCCCCTCAGAGCAGTGAACTCACATTTCATTTAATACTTTTTTTTCTAATACTGGAAGTTTGTATTGCTATTATGTACTAGTTGGTGGTGTGCACTAAGCTGCATGGGGAGTGTGCCCACCATCTCACTGGACAACTCAGGTGCCATTTCACCAGATATTGTGAGCTGTATGCGGCATCCCAAGGCAGATGTGCCATCCCACCAGTCGCAGCCAAACAGAGTGGGGTTGGGGCAGGAGGGAGCATATGTGGGGTAGACGGACATAGTGCCATTATCAATCAGAGGGATGCAGGCCAGATGGACACACATACACACAGCGGCTGGCTTGGAAATCATTAATTTGTATTCATTCATGCAGTCTTGTCTAGTTTAAATTTCCGATAATTGTAATTTTGCATCAAAATATGCAATTAGGATCAAAAAATGACATGAAATTTCCCCCCAAAATTGTACTTAATGTGAACCCGAGGTAAAAATAATCTGATGAGATAAACAATTATATTTCTCTTCCTACTCCTAAAAATGACTTTTTAATTATTCCATAGTTTCCTTTTATATTTAACAGGGATGATCTCCGGATAAAATTCGGATGAAGTACAAATGAGTTTTATTCGGGTTTAATCCTCTAATTAGTGCAGCTAAGTGGGTGTGTGCTTGGGGGCTAAACTTACCCAGCAGCCTTCTTCTTTAACCCGTCCCACGGCGCGTCCCACGCTGCATTCTGAGCCGTGGTCACCTGACTCCTTCTGGGTTGGAGCAAGTGTAGTAGTCACGTGACGCAGCTTGGAACGCAGCGTAGGACGTGCTGTGGGACAAGTTAAATAAGAAGGCTGCTGGGTACGTTTCCCCCCCCCCCCCCCAAGCATGCACCCGCTCAGCTGCACTAACTAGAGGATGAAATCCAAATGTAACTCATTCAGATTTCATCTCAATTTTATCCGGAGCTCATCCCTGATATTTGCTGTAAACATTTACAAAGTAGGTTGAATGTTTTACTGTCTCTAATCAGTGTCAGCCTATTCAGTGTCCCAGAGTTAGAAAAAGGTCAATAGTTCATTTGTTTTATTTCTCCCTGCCCTCGGAAATTGTATTCTGCCAGGAAAACTTTTATGGCTGTAATTTGCTTATCAGTGATATTTACTATATTCCTGACAAGCTACCAACAAGACAGAAGCTGTCACTTTTATGCCTAGAGATTAACTCAGGCAGCAAGAAAAAAAAACAACCAAGTAAAACAGCCTGAGTATTAATATGTTTTGTACTGTGCATACACCACATGTTTATCTTATCATGTCACATTACGTCGCCTTGGGTACACTTTAATTAGGCGCATAACCATAATTATGTTCAAAAATGTTGTGGTTATGTGCAGTTACGCTAAAATGGGAAATGTAATTCTTTGGGAACAAGTTAAAAAATCCAAACAGGCCTTGTAGTTTTTGAGAAAATTAATTTAAAAAAATTAAAATAATTTTTTTTTAAACTCCAAATGACATTTTGCTGTGGTACACTTTAATATATAGTTAGTTCCAAATACACATTTTACGCATTTTAAGAAAATTGATATTGTTAAGTCCCCCCTTCCCCGCCTGTTTAACTCCTTGTCACCCATGCATGCTGGTATAGCCAGAACTCAGACCCCAGACCACATGGGGCTTCACAACCTGTTCTGTACAATCATGCATGGTACATGATGTGGGAGGGATGTAGAAGAGAGGGGCAGCAATGCCTCCCCCTCTCCCCCAAAGCGCTTTACCATAAACATGCTGTCACTGTGCCAGGGTCCCATGGCAGAGGGCTTTAAACCAATCCAGATCATGTTAAATATTATACAGGTGTGTGTCTTGTGTGTGTGTGTGTATGTGTGTGTGTGTGTGTGTGTGTGTGTGTGTGTGTGTGTGTGTGTGTGTGTGTGTGTGTGTGTGTGTGTGTGTGTGCGCGCGTGTGTGTTATGTATGTGTGTGTGTGTGTGTGTACGTGTGTGTGTGTGTGTGTGTGTGCGTGTGTGTTATGTATGTGTGGTGTGTGTGTTGTGTGTGTGTTATGAAATGCAATAATAAAGTAATTGTGGCAGCCTGTGACATCTGACATTCATATCGTATATATATCAAGGTCCGTGCACATTTGTTTGTTTAGAGACACTAATAATTCATTTGTGATGAAGAACCAATCCACTGTCTTGTAACATCATAGAATTCAGTTAAAAATAGATCAGGAGTGCAGCTGCATTGACGACACAGGTCATTACAGTTTGTGTGTGCCAAGAGTATAGTGTTAAATCATTGTTAGTCCATAATATAAGTTTTATGGTTTTGTTTTTCCACTAGAGCACAGTGCATGTAAAAGATGCCAAAAGGGCATTCTGACCCCTTTAATTGTATAACCTCTAGTTTATTAGCCTATTAAGGATCTTGCAGCAGATGTCTGATGATGATGGTGAATGATAATTGCACTGCAGTACTTCAGACAATTAACATATTATACTGATCTGAGAACCCTCTTGTAGGATACAACAGCTTCCTTCTCCAAGCCAAGACTTTTCTGTCTTCTTACCAAAGATATACTGTATATACATATGTACACACAACCCATATAAAGACATGATTCTATTGTAAGAATGATGTTAATTTACAATATATTTTATGAGAAACCTTCAGACACTATTCTGCGCACAGTGCAATTCAAAGTCCATGATAGGCAGTACACATCTCATCAGTTGTAATGCAATGTAACTGACTCCATTGCTACCATGCAGAACTTAAAGAAAACCTGAACTGAAAATTAAAAGTCAAAATAACCATACACAGGTCATACTCACCTCCCGTGTAGTCTACTCCTCAATCTCTTTCTCCTTTCCGGCGTCCTGTTTGTCCACTGTGATCAAGGGAATTCTCTGCCCTCCATTTTGAAAATGGTCATTACCCCATAACCGCTTTCTGGTCAGCACACTGTTAAACTGTCATATCGCCCACTTGAGCCATAGGAAAAAACATAGACATTACTTGGCACATCAGTTGTCCTCTCAGCTATAACTGACAGCAACTGATAAATAACTGACAGCAACTGATATATTTCAATTCTGACAAAATGTTGTCAGAACTCAAAGCGATCACTGTCAGAAGAAAATGGTGCACTTCTGAGAGGAAGTGCACCATTTTCTTCTGTAATGTTCATTTGAAGTTACCTCATGTGTTTATTTTAAATAATTTTACTCAGTACAGGTTCCCTTTAAAGAGGAACTACAGTGAAAATAATGTAATAAAAAGTGCTTCATTTTTACAATAATTATGTATAAATGATTTATTCAGTGTTTGCCCATTGTAAAATCTTTTAAATCCCTGATTTACATTCTGACATTTATTATATGGAGACATTTTTACTGTGGGCAGGTGATGTAGCTGCTGCATGTTTTTTTAGCAGTTGGAAACAGCTGTAAACAGCTATTTCCCACAATGCAACAGGGTTCACAGACAGGAAACTGCCAAGAGTACGTACTCAGAATTTGTTTGTGGGAGGGGTTTCCCCACAATATCAGCCATACAGTGCCCCCTGTTTGTGAAAAGGAATAGATTTCTTATGTAAAAGGGGGTATCAGCTACTGATTGGGATAAAGTTCAATTCTTGGTCAGAGTTTCTCTTTAAAGTGCATTGCTATAATCGCACACGTGGACACGCACTTTGAGGTAGTTTCACATGCGCATTTGTGGAGCAAGTATGCAACCCTTAAGTCTCATTTTCATGTTCTCACATTTTCTCTGCATGTCTTACATCACATGCCACCGCAAATGTTTGGGTTTTTTCTTGCCTGTTTCAAGTTGCATTATTTGCACATTATAATGCAATGCAAAGCCCCAGTGTGAAACTAGCCTACACATGGGTGATTTTTTTGTTGTGCCTCTTCGTCTGTAAAATCACATTTTTACCACCTAATAGCAGATATTTTTTTATTAAATGCAGCTGAAATTGGCAGAGTCAGTATTCTCTGGTCCTGGAGAACCTTGCTTAGCCTTTAGGAAGGGCCCAATTTTTCCTGTGGCTGTGGAAGTGTGCCCTCCCCAGTCTGGCAGGCTATGCGGGTTATACAGAGCGGTGTAGGAAGCTTTTCAGTTACCTGTTCTGGACGCTGGACTGGCTTCTTCTCTCCTCCACACTGGCTCTGCACTACCAGCATCTTCTGACTTCCAATCACATGTTATTACATATAAAAACAAGGAACACCAAGAGCCCCAATAGTGTAGTATGTACTGGTAAATGGTTACTAGATAGAGTAAATATTCATTCTCACAAACCAGGGTTACCATTAGGCAACCACTGTAACAGCAGGTGGGGAGATTTTCCTGACCCCACTCAGGAATAAGAAGTCGCTCTCTGTAGATGAGAAAAAGGGGGTTCAACCCTCCACCTAGGGTGGACTCAATATTATGCAGGAGAACAGAGGCGCCAAAAGGATAAAAGGAAGCTAATTGAGCTTAAAAAAACAAATTCTTGGTAAATAGAAGAGGTAGTGGTGGACTTACCTCCTCCAAGTAGACACACAACGACTGTAGTAAAGGCAGTCAATATATTTTATTTATGAACTCCAAATATGCAACGCATTTTGCAGGTTTGACCCCGCTTCATCATGCAATAACAACGGAGCAATAGCATATGTCTACTGACCACATATGCTATTGCTCCGTTGTTATTGCCTGATGAAGCGGGATCAAACCTGTGAATTTGGTTTTTTAAGCTCATTTAGCTTCCTTTTATCCTTTTGGCGCCTCTGTTCTCCTGCATAATGTTATTACATGTGACCGGGACTCAGAAGATAGTGTCAGCAGTGCAGCCCCACTCGGTAGTGGAAGAGGGGTGACGGAAGAGGATGGAACAGGTAACTACAAAAAACACTCCTGTCACCACACTCTGCATGACCTTAGTAAGCAGAACAACGAGTTCTTCCAGCTGCAGTTAAAATGAGTGAAGCATCTTCAAGAGCAATGTTTTGTTTAAAGATGCTAACAGTGTTTGTTAAAAATAGGCTCTGTTTGTTAAAATAGTTTCATTTTAAAAGAAAGAGCATCAGTGTGCTGCGAGTCGGGCATGGCTAGTCTGGATGTTTGTATAACAAAGCAATCTTGAGAATCCCCGTGAGGAAATAACTTTTAGATTAATAATACATACTGTAAGTGACATATATTTTAAAATGTAAAGATTTTCATCATGTGGTCATTTAATATAACTTATCAGAACTGCACATTGTATCACGGGCTGACATGCGATGTGGCTGTTGTGGCAAAGGCTGCACATAGCAAATGATGGAGGACTGCATGTACAGAACAGCCAATACTGAATGGCTTCAACAGTCTGCAAATGCCATGCAAGTAAGTAGCTGGCAAAATCAAACTAGTAGGCAGAGTTCCTAAAGCCTGCCTAATGACAAGTGTGTGTGTGTGTGTGTGTGTGTGTGTGTGTGTGTGTGTGTGTGTGTGTGTGGTGTGTGTGTGGTGTGTGTGTGTGTGTGTGTGTGTGTGTGTGTGTGTGTGTGTGTGTGTGTGTGTGTGTGTGTGTGTGTGTGTGTGTGGTGTGTGTGTGTGCGTGTGTGTGCGTGTGTGTGGTGTGTGTGTGTGTGTGTGTGTGTGTGTGTGTGTGTGGTGTGTGGTGTGTGGTGTGTGTGTGTGTGTGTGTGTGTGTGTGTGTGTGTGTGTGTGTGGTGTGTGGTGTGTGTGTGTGTGTGTGTGTGTGCGTGTGTGTGGTGTGTGTGTGTGTGTGTGTGTGTGTGTGTGTGTGTGGTGTGGTGTGTGTGTGTGTGTGTGTGTGTGTGTTGTGTGTGTGTGTGTATGCTGTGTGTGTGTGTGTGTGTGTGTGTGTGTGTGTGTGTGTGTGTGTGTGTGTGTGTGTGTGTGTGTGTGTGTGTGTGTGTGTGTGTGTGTGTGTGTGTGTGTGGTGTGTGTGTGTGTGTGTGTTGTGTGTGTGTGTGTATGCTGTGTGTGTGTGTGTGTGTGTGTGTGTGTGTGTGTGTGTGTGTGTGTGTGTGTGTGTGTGTGTGTGTGTTTGTCTGTTTTGTTTTTTTAGGAAATTGCAGTTCCTAATGGTAGCCACTAATGATCCAATCTTTTTCATCCAATCTTACCAAATCTTTGTAGTATAAGGGTAAATTGAGTGAATATACTGAATGGATACTTCAGGCAGTTACATTATATTACATAGAAATGGTAAGATTGGATGAAAAAGATTGGATCATTAGTGGCCACCCTAAGATTTATTGTTTTTCTTAACTGCTGTCAGTTTTTTTCTGGGTTGGAGGTTCTGATCCCAGAGATCCCAACTATGGCAGGAATCTGAAACAAGAGCCTTCACAAAGTGTAATTTTTCACTGTAGTGTAGTAGAGCCTTAAAGAGAAACTCCAACCAAGAATTGAACTTTATCCCAATCAGTAGCTGATACCCCCTTTTACATGAGAAATAGAATGATTTTCACAAACAGACCATCAGGGGGCGCTGTGTGACTGATTTTGTGCTGAAACCACTCCCACTAGAGGCTCTGAATACCGCGGTACTCCTGGCAAACTGCCACAATGTAACAATGTTCACAGACAGGAAATGGCTGTTTAGAGCTGTCTAACAGCCAGAATAGCTAGAAACAGCTACATAACATGCCCACAGTAACAATGTCACCATGTAATACATGTCAGAATGTGAATCTGGGAGAGGAAAGATTTTACAATGAGCAAACACTGACTAAATCATTTATACATAATTATGGTAAAAATGAAGCACTTTTTTTATTACATTATTTTCAGTGGAGTTCCTCTTTAAAAACATGTACAACAACTGTCACCTGCCTGGAAAGCAAGTACGCAGCACACAATGGAGCAGCTTCCTGTGGGTGTGTGATCGAATAATGAACTCGGCGATCACTCAGGTGTCGGACATCGCTTAAGATCAATCATACCACCTGGATCTCTAGATTGCTTATCAGCAGCCCCACTTGGGTTTAACTTAGTATGCTTCAATAACGTAAGGGATCAAAAATAATACAAACCTTTAGATAAAGTGTGTCTAGGGCTCTAGGCAACCAGTCCTGTGACTTAAGCTATGTATGTATACTCAGTGGTGGAGAAGCTAGTCGACCAAACTGAGGTTTCATGATCTTTTTGAGTTTTGAGTTTCGTACACAAGTATAAGTAAAGTTGCCTGCAGGGATGGGGACTAGATACCGTGGGCGACAGGGGATAAGTACTGTACAAGTAACCATTTCTAGTAAGCACCATAATCAGCCATGGCTACTTCCTTATTTCTCATAGTACCAGTCTTGCGAGTCCTAATTACCAAGCACTGACTGGCTGACTTTAGGCTCATCCAAAAGTTAATCATATCAGAGATACAGCAGATTTTTTGTAAAATTATACATATTATGTATACAATAAAAATGAATATGAATGTTTTGCATTGTTTAACTACCAGCTAATTCATACAGCATATGTCCTGGTAAAGATCTAAAGACACCATCCGGTTATTTAGTAATAATGCCCAATTGTTACTTTTTTGTGTGAAAAGAGCATTTTACAGCTAAATACCATGTCCAGAAATTTTGATCACATGACCAGATGCAACAGAGTGGAAAAACTCATGTTTCAAGCTTTGTGGGTAAAGCGGATGATGATATAGAATGCATCATCTCACTGATGTTCAGACTGCAAGGGGAATAGCAAAGTCTGAATCTGTCTAAGATTGCAGCTTATAGCACAGATAGTCTGTTGTGCAGAAAGTTACCTGCTCCCCTGGCCAGGTATTTTATATATAATGTATTTAGCATCTGCTAATCAAGGACACAGACATAAACAAGCTCTTCAACTGAGTGCCTACACAGATCTGAGAAATCATTTGCGTCTGAACTAGGGCTTTAATTCGGGCAAGCTGTAGCACCTGCAGTGCGCAGGAGACCTCTGTCGAAAATTAGTCTCCTTAACTCCCCCAGCCACACGCTTGCCTCCCATGCTGCCTTTGAAAATACATTTATGTACAATTCAAGCATAGCTGAAGCCAGCGGGAGATTATAAACAATTGGAAAATTAACAAAAGTTAGAGGTGATTTAAGAATTTTAGTGTGTTAACAACCATAAAAAGTTCCTAAAACATAAGGAGCCTTTAACTGCTGCCTCTCTTTAAGAAGCTTTAATAAGAGGGAATATCCTAATTTTAAAATAGTCTGCACAGTCCACGGATTAAAAAGAAAAAATGTATAGAGATGTTTAGTTTGTAGCGACTTGCACAAAGTACAGCATCTAAGCAGCTGTTCTAATATTTCATGAATCATAAATAAAAACGTAACCGTTCCACAAGGCAGGAATCACACTAATGCATTTCAGTGACCTCATTAAATATATGGCCGGTTTGTATATGGGAGGAATTTTATTCTGCTAATTCTTAACTGCATTTTGAATAAATGAGGCCCAAGGCTTTTCTTTTTTAAGAGGTCACTAAAGATAAACACATAAAACAAATGACCAGAACCATACACTTAAAGCGTAAGCTATGAAAACATTTTGGATTTTCCTCGGCAATAACGTTTGATCATTTTGGTTGGAACATTTTGAAGTGTGCATGGTTGTCCTCCATTGTCGCTAGAAGTAATGAGTGAGATGGGTATTGTGAAAAGTGAAATTGTCCCGGAGTGTCCAGGGGTGTGGACTGCGCCAGTGTAACTCTTATTGGTCTTCTTCAGTGCAGTTCTACTGCCAGCTGTGAAGGCCAAATGTTGGGAAGATGGAAATTACCATCAAGAGATGGCGGCATGGGAACATTAACCCTAATTGCTGCCATCTGCACCTTCCAAATATTTTGGAACAGTGTCACATTTTTTGTGAAACTGATCTTGCTCATCCCTGGTTGCTAGCCTTGGGTGCTCGTTGACCAGTGGGTCCAAATAAGGAGCTCAGTCTATGATAGTTCTTGTCATATTTGGGCAACTACTACTTTAATTAGCTATGTTGTTATCAACCACTTTAATTAGTGATGTTGCTGTCTACCACTTTAAATAGCTATTTTGGTATCTAACACTTTAAATTGCTATGTTGGTATCTACCACTTTAAGAATATGTAATTGTATAACATTAAACAAGATGGTATCCACCCATTATAAGTGCATAAATGTAATTGATCTCTGATATATACTGGTAGGTATGTGTTGTCACAATACAATTTAGCAGTATATGTCCTCAATTCACTAAGCTTTATCAAACGTTTGATAATTTACCTCATGGGTAAAATCTCATTTTGAATACACTAAGGTGTTATAGGCTTATTGAACATTTTATTGATAAAACATTCTATAAATCTATAATACCTTATTGAATTCAAAATTAGATTTTACCATGAGGTAAATTATCAAACGTTTGATAAAGTGTTTGATAAAGCTTAGTGAATTGAGGCCATTGTCTGTTATGTTTTTTTGTTCTTTACGCTATAATATTAATTTTAAGAAAAGCAGGGTTAACTATACTTTGAAAATGTATAAAAAAGAGAAAATGGTAAGAGCTCTGAAACCAAGCAGCATCTAGGTTATAGACAAATGCAAAGGAGGAAAGCGGATTGGCACTATGGTATGGCAAGTGAGCTTTGGTAGTGCATACAGGTACCCTTAGTAGACAGCTGAGCGTGCTCTGGTATAAAGGCAGGCGTATTTGGCACATAAAGCAAAGAAGCAGGGAAGACCGGCACTGCAAGCAAGCTGTGTTTAATCTTGATCCATGCAAACAACAGATGTGCACATAAGCAACAACAGCGAAATTCTCTTGCACAATAAAAGCATGTGGTTGGATACGGGGTACCTAGAGGTGCGGTGGGTGCTGGGTGATCAAGCCTGACGGCCGTTTCGCGCACGTCTGCGCATCTACGGAGGCTGCCTCCGTAGATGCGCAGACGTGCGCGAAACGGCCGTCAGGCTTGATCACCCAGCACCCACCGCACCTCCAGGTACCCCGTATCCAACCACATGCTTTTATTGTGCAAGAGAATTTCGCTGTTGTTGCTTATGTGCACATCTGTTGTTTGCATGGATCAAGATTAAACACAGCTTGCTTGCAGTGCCGGTCTTCCCTGCTTCTTTGCTTTATGTGCCAAGCATCTAGGTTATGTCTGGCTGCGGGAAATATTGGGTAACAATTGCAAAGTGTGAAACTGGTGTCACTTTTGCAGGTTTTAAGCTCCTGCTTTATTTGTAGGAGTAATAGCAAAGTATGAGCCTTTAATGTGGCTGAGAGGCCTTTCCTGCAGTCAGATATCAGTCAGGTGGGTGCTCGAGATGATGAGAGCACTTGGGGTGCTACCTGCTCTGCTCCTCCTTGGAGGTGTACTTTGCCCTACAGGTAAGCAGGCTCCTGCTGCAAGAAGATAGAAAACTGTGTTATTAATCTGAAGAAGCAGGTGACTCCCGAGAAATGCATTGTTTTAGTGGCATAGCAATAGGAGCTGCAGAGGTTGCGACTGCATCAGGGCCCTTGGGCTTGAGGGGCCCATACTCAACTTCAGTATTAGCTCTTTATTTCGTTCTGTGCTGCTAATATTCACTTCTATTAATGCTTTAAATAGTAGGGATCATTAAGACACTGTTTTCCATCCTCTACTTGCATCTCTGACACTGTGGTTTTCCTTGATTGGCTTTGGTGCGCCGTATCAATTGTTATGTATAGAATGCTTGGGGGGCCCCAATGTAAAACTTGCACCGGGGCCCGTAGCTCTTTAGCTATGCCACTGCGTTGTTTGTATTGGTGTTTAATACATTTACACTTTAACCTCCACATTGATGTAAGATTGTTCCTTACTAACATCAGCATTGTCTTTTGAAACTCGCTTTCGAGTGCCTCCTCCCACCCACTCAGTATACTCACTAACAATTAACAGTTTTCTGGCTGGAACTGTGTATTAAATCACCAAGTTATCCAAGAATGATAACAATAATTCACACTTAGGATGTTCAGATATTGCGAGAGGAAGATAAACCTTCCTTTTCCTTTGTCAGTTTTGGAACAAAGTAGTACGCTTCTAATAATGCCACACCTAAACTAGACATGTTTAAATTTTTAAGCGAAAAAAAAAAGAAAAGTTCAAATGGACTCTAAAGTAATCTTTTGGATAATGTTGTCAATAATATGACTATTTTTCACTTTGGCGAACAGTTAAGCCCTATTAGAGCACAGCGTTGTAGGGTTTCTCCATGCATGAAGTCAGGAACCAATATTCTTGAAAGAAAATGAAAACAAGTCAACTTTAACGCTGTTAGAGAAACATAATTAGGGAGCATCATAAAAACGGTTCTGCATGATTGCATGTCAAAAGTAAGCAGGCATCATAAAACGGTTTAATTTACTCCATGCCAACTTTGGTACAAAACGACTGTTGTATGAAAGCCTAGTGGAAAAGACAGGTTGCATATTTCCCGAGTCTGAGAGGATAAACTCTAAAAAAAGAGGTAGGTAGTTGTTAATCTGTGGACTGGTCTAAATATTACTATAGTCTCTCACAAGCAAATGCTTGGAAAATAAATCTTTATTTTTAATTGTGATTTCATCAGGCATGATAATTATTATTATCATCCATATTTGGATGTTTTTGTCTTTTTTATCTAGGTATAAACACATGATGAGCTCTGCTGCTCATGTATGAGAACTCATGGAGAGGTATGAGAACTCAGTTTGATTGGGAAATAGGTATGGAAGGTTCTGATTTGCTGCTCCTGGTCAAGCACTACAGCAAGTGATGACAGTAAATGAGAGCTTTGCAAGTCTATCATCTAATAATCATACTGATCACATAATTCACCATAAGTTCTCACAAACAAGCATTCCTATTGATGAAAGAAAGACCAGTGATCGAGCAAACACATGGTTGTTTGCTAAAATAATGATACCTAAAGAGGAACTGTTGCAAAAATCGTAACATTTAAAATACATACAAATAACTAGTGCATTTCTTCCAGAGTAAAATGAGCCATACATTACTTTTCTCCTATGTTGCTGTCACTTGCAGTAGGTAGTAGAAATCTGACATTACCGACAGGTTTTGGGTTAGTCCATGTCTTCATGGAGGATTCTCAGCATGGCCTTTATTCTTTATAAAGACATTCCCTGAAAAAGATTTATACAATAATGCTGTCCAGCCTCCCTGCTCGCTGCACACTTTTTTTGACAGTTGGATGGATCAATTGCCATTCACTAAGTGCTTTTAAAAATAAAGAAAACCCTGAGGAACCCCCCCCCCTATGAGAAGATGGGCTAGTCCAAAATCTGTCGGTAACGTCAGATTTCTACTACTTACTGCAAGTAACAGCAACATAGGAGAAAAGTAATTTATGGCTCGTGTTACTATGGAATAAATGCACTTCTTTTCTGAATGTGTTTACATGTATTTTAAATTTTAAGATTTCCACGATAGAGGTCCTTTAAGCGATATTTTTTCAAAGTGAGTGCAAATTTGGTAGTCCGGTGTTTTATTGGTCATTTGAGGTTCAATTAACCACTTTGCATTCCTGGGTCTTCACCCCATAAGATTCCTGATAATTCTGGCATTTCAGGTGTGTGTTGCTACTGATACAGGAATAACTTTATTAATACAACTATCAAAGTTAATGTATTATTTTTTACAGGACAATGTGGGTTTTCTTAGAGTAATATTTTTTCCAAGAATTGTTTAATTTTGTTATCATTTTACTGGGGAAAAATAGACGTTAATTCATGTTTCACCCTTCCTAATTGTCACTTGACAAGTGCCGCAGTTTTAAAAGACCTCAAAATACATGATTTATCTTGTCCTGTTACAAATGATATCACATATGCCAAATCTCATCACTAGTTAGGCATGTAGCATACCATTATCACCAGCCTTTGTATCTACCGATTTCATGAGATCGCATGAGTGCACAGTTTGGGGACCAGTGCTGTATAGATGCATTGTTAGGCAAAAGCACAGTGATGCATCTATACCTCACTGGGTCCCCAAATTGTGCACCCTTGCATCGCAAGCAATCACTACAGACACACAGGGCGTGCATTAAAAAAGGATGCAGTGAAAAAAGGGCTTAGCTTGATAACTAAATGGCGTGGGTGGATAACGAAATCTGATAACGATAAACATTGTTGTCAAACTTAGTTAACGATAAATACCATTGTAATTACAGATGGGAAATGATAATGAAAAGATATTAACGTTAAATATTGTTACGTTATTCAACAATACAGCTTAACCCAACCCTACTCTCTCACAGAATCCTCCCCTGGTGGTGCCTAAATCTAACCACTCCCCTGGTGGCGCCTAACCCTAATCACCCCCCCCCCCTGTGGTTCCTAACCCTAATTACCCCCCCAGTGGTGCCTAACCCTAACCACATCCCTGGTGGTGCCTAACCCTAACCAGCCCCCCTGGTTTTGCCTAAAACTAACCACTGCCTGGGTGGTGCTTAACCCTAATCACTCCCTCTACAGAAACACCCTTTTACACATAGAAACGATAATATCTTTGATAACTTAAAATCTGTACATATAAACAAAATAATATGACAAAAACTATAATGTTGCATGCTTCTAAAACGCTAACTACTTCAAAAATTATAATGTTCTAATGTTGTTAATGATATTTTTCATGGCGCCCTTTTTTCTGCTTTTTTCGCCGTATTAACGATAATTGCATTAAAGTCTAGTCTTAATTGCATAAAAGTATATTAAAGTCCACCCTCGTCCTGTGCCCTTTTTTCCTGCTACCCACACCCTATGGGTGGCAGCCCAGTCTAGCACAATACAGAATAAACAGTAATAATTGTTTTTAGTGCCAAGCAGCAGCAGTTAAAGCAAATAGAGATTGCAATGCATTAAAAGGGAAATAAAAACTTGGGATGTTAACATAATACTGCCCCTGTTTAGCTCTCTAGTAAGGCCACATCTGGAATGTGGAATACAGTTCTGGGCACCTTATTACAGGAGGGACAGTGGACTTTTAGAGCAGGTGCAGAGACGAACAACAAAATTGATCAGTGGGATGGAAGGTCTTAATTACCAGAAAAGGTTAGATAAACTGGGCTTATTTAGTTATTTATTTAGTTATTTAGCTAAGCTGCGACCCAGGAAATACTCCTGGGTCGCGGCTTAGCTTCTGATTGGAGAAAGCTTATGGAAGCGGGGAGCAAGGTGACACAGGCGGGAGACCCTGCAATAGAGGAGGCAGGGGAGCAATGTTTTCAGTCAGGATTTAAAGAGACACTGAAGCAAAAAAAAAAATTATGATATAATTATTTGTATGTTTAGTACAGCTAAGAAATAAAACATTAAGAGCAGAGACATAAGTCTAATATTGTTTCCAGTACAGGAAGAGTTAAGAAACTCCAGTTGTTATCTATGCAAAAGAGCCATTGAGCTCCACGACTCTCAAAGTCGCAGAGAGCTCTGTCGTCTGAAGCTTGTTTTCTCAAGTGTCTGCAGAAAAAAAAACAATACAGTGCCAGAGAACAGTTCAAAAGTTCACTAGCCTGCTCTGTAAAATCATTTAGAATGCTGAGTGTGTAAACTGTAAATATTAGAGAATGATGCAATGTTATAAAAAAAAACTATATAACTGAAAATAAAAAAATATGAGAATATTTTCTTTGCTACTAATGTTCTAGTAATTAGCCATACTACACAACCAAATCATTATATCATTTTTTTTTCTGTTTCAGTGTCTCTTTAAACACGTCCAGCATTGGAGCTGTCCTGATCTCAGCTCAGGTGCCTTACCTGAGCTGAGATCAGGACAGCGCCAACTCTGGACGTGTTTAAAGAGACATAACATAGGAGCAGCATGACAAAAGGCTCTGGGACCAAAAGTTTTCAGGTGGACTCTGGGTATGACCACATTACTAGAACCTGTGGATGTGAGATTGCAAAGATTGCTACGCAGCTATAACATTTCTTTCTTGTATCCAGGGTGCAGATTATGTAGTGATTTAAGTGTCAGTAGGCCGATCTTGCACCCTCCATTTTATAGGTAGCCAGTGAAGGGAGTGCAGGACTGGTAATAATAAAAAAAAAAATATTTAAAGATGCTGAGTATTGAAAGCAAGCTATTTCCCCAAACTGTGATAAATGAGATAATACAATACTGTACATTAAAAGATAATACTTGGAGAGATATCCATGTCATCTGGGGCTGACATACGGGGCCCACTTGACCTTAAAGGGGATCCCAGATTTCATCATAGACTATCTCCCTAGGGCCTACACCCCCCCTAGTTACCCCCCACTCACACTGAGCACAAGGTAAGCATAAGCCCCTCTCATTCAGTTAGGGTTGTCAATTGACACGAGGTAGGCATGCATTTGTAAGAGGAGCAGAAGTGACCAGGACTGGTGTGACAGAACTGTGTTAATATGAAGCTGCCATTTACGGGTTTGTGAAGAGGATAATTTGAGGAGAAATTGCAGGTCATCAGAGAGAGGGTGTCGGTCTAGATGATGACAGTTTCAGCACAAATGTGCATGTACCTGCGCTGGTGCAATAGAAAGACAGCAGTAAACAGTGATTTTTAACATGTTGTGATCAGAAGAGAGAGTGAAGAGTTAGTAAAAGAAGATAGGAGATTGAGTTTGTGGCCATCATTGGTACAAGGTTGGTTGCTGTGGACTACTAAGATAGACCATAGGAGGTGATGAGCAAGAGACGTTTAATAGTGGCAGAATTATTGGTGTCAACAGGAAAGTTAAAGTCATCCAAGGTGAATGTAGAGATTTCAGTAGATAAGAGCTGAAGGAACCACACAGAAAGTGATCTGTGAGGTTCAGAGAAGTGATCTGTGGAGTACAGTATTGCTGCAGATTCCGCCATATGTATCGCCCGTACCTCTGGGCTTTCTCAAGTGGTTCACCTGCAGAAAGCCCAGAGATACATGCGATGCATGTGGAGGAATCCGCAGCAACACTGTACTCCACAGCTGTCATGAGCTCACAGATCCTGGTCAATGCAGCCAGCTGACGAGTTGGCATATCCGAGGATACCAGATAAAAGGGGGGTGTGGAATATTACTAAGGTTATAGTCACTCTGTATGTTACTCTGCTTATGCTACCTGCATGCACTTTCTGCACCTGCACATGCAATTCAATAGCACAACTTTAGTTTCGTCTGGACCGGGCAGGGCCGGGTCTAGCTACAATGGGACCCTGCCCCCCCCCCCCCCGATCTCCCCCTTGCAACTAAATCAACCCCAGGGTCCCTGAGCCATCTGCCAGGCCTGATCCAATACCCCCCTCCCCATGGTCACACAATACTATTAAGTGTCCATCATATGTGCCCTGAAAAGCATATTTGGGGTTCCTATTATTCACCTCCTCCTTTTCATATATGGAGTGTACACACAGCATCCTCACACTCATGGGTCACCATAGCTGGTGGGGAGGGGAGCACCTTTTGGGGGCCCTAAATGGTCTGGGGCCCAGAAGCAATTGCGACCCCAAAAATGCTGAAAAAAAACCTTGCATCCCAATGAATGTATGCATTGGCAAGTGTGCAAATATTTTGTTTCAAAGATGTCACAGCCGGCTGTGATTAGTAAGAGCATATACAGTGTGTTGTCTGTCTTTGCTTTGGGGGAGGGGGGTTACACATGTAGGATGTGTTTTTTAGAGACTGAGTGGGCATATCAGATGGCACTAGATATGGGGGGGGGAGGGGGAGTGCAATATTACTAAGGTTATTGCACCTACCTAATACAGTTTGCCAAAATGAGACAACCAATAACTTCCCATGCCATTTTTTGCCATTTATTTCAGTGGTTTTTGTATTCAAGAACTTCCAAATTGAAATCTTGGCATGCCCTTGAACAACATAGAGCCATGTATGAGCAATACTTTCTTGCAAATCTGTTGCATTTGAATGGGAGGTCATAGTATATTTCAAAGATGTATATATGTAGTGATCACAAATGCATCTGTACAAAATAGAGAATAAGTGGCAACAAATAATAATTTCCAAGTTGTGGTACTTGAAAACTGACTGACATTGAGTCCTACAAAACAACTGTGCACTCTTCTAAGATGGGGTGTTGTAGTCATTGTGGTTGACTGAGGCTTAGCATAAGGTTTTTGGCATAGTGCCGCACAGGAAGTTACTGTATAAACGGAGGATAAATGTCGACAGGAGAAAACTTATACTAGGATATAAAACTGGCCGAGGAATAGAGCATACAGAGATTTGTTATGGGTGTTCTTCATCCAACTGGACAAACATAAAATAGCACTTCTTAAATAATCACAGAATACATGACATGGGATTCTACTCTTAATTCATTCTTTTGTTCTTTCCAGTGTCAAGCTTGTGGAAAAAGCCTGCTAGCTTATTCAGTTTTCAGACAACATCATGCTCAGTCCCACCATAGGCTGAGCACTCTGTCTTTATTCATATTATTAACAAGCAAGGGCCAGATTTATACCTTTTCTTCCCTTAGGCTAACATTCTTTTGGCGCTTCTTCTGTGTGCAGCAGCATCCTTCCCATTCCATGGGGGGAGCAACACATGAAAGAGGGGAGGTTCTGCCCAAGCCAGCTGTACATGAAAGAGAGGGGAAAGGTGGCTTCACATGGAAAGGGGGGATTGTTTCACGTTTAAAGGGAACCTAAAGCGACATTTAGCTAGTCAGTTTAACTTAACTGGGGCGTCTTCCAGCCCCCTGCAGTCCTCCTGGTCCCTCAACATTGTTCTGCTCTTCTCCCTTCAGCTGTATCCACTTCGTGATTGCACTCCTGTGGTCAGAAGAGTTCTGCACTTGCACAGTTTTTTAAAAAATTGCTTCTGCGCATGTGGCAAAAGCTCCAGGCTATGGGTTCACAAGGAAGAAGGCATGCAGATGGGGCCTTGCATGTGCAGTAACCCGTGAGTAATTTTTGGCCCTCATACACTTAAAATAATGATTGCCCAAATTGTCTGTTCCCATACAAGCCCATTGTATGGCTTTCTGATGATAGGCATGTCCTGCTCTATGGAGAAAGGTACTGGGCATTTTAAAAAAAAAAAAAACCTTATCTAGTATTATCTAGTATATGCTAGAAACTCCCACCTAAATCAACCACAGAGGAAAAACTTTTCCATTGATTGCAACTGCAATTGATCAGATTGATTGATTGGTTACCATCAGGGAGATTGCTCTAATTATTTTTTGCCTCCACCTTGCGGTGTTTGGGTCATGTCATGCTATGTGTGTTTTATATATGTTTTTAATTGTTTGTATCGGTGATTGCGTAATAAAATATTGAAATTTTATTACTTATATCAGTGGTGCAACCTTTTTCAGGGATTTCTTGTTCTTCATCGGTATAACTGCATAGCTAGTGGCGTAGCAATAGGGGTTGCAGAGGTAGCGACCATTTTGGGGCCCTTGGGGCCAGAGGGGCCCCATAGGGCCCTCCCTCAACCACAGTATTAGCTCCTTATTGGTCCTGTGCTTGTAATAATCACTTGTATAGAAGCTTTGAATGGTAGTAATCATTAACAAACTGTTCCCCATGCCCTTCTTGCACCTCTGACACTGTGGTTGTCCTTGGCAGGTTTTGGCGCACCGTATCATTTGTTATGCAAAGAGTGCTTGGGGGGCCCTAAGTGAAACTCGCACCAGGGCCCATACCTCCTTAGCTACGCCACTGTGCAAAGCAACAAATACGTCACTAGCCAGGAGGCTGATGATGCATCAGTACAGCATAGGCACTACTCTGTCACTCAAGGGATCATGTATCAATTTGCTGGGCGACGCAGTTCCCCTGGAGATCCCCCATAAGGGACTTAACTATCTTGAGCATACAGTACAAATCTAACTATCTAGACCTTTAGATGTCAAGCAAATGCCAGAAGTCTCTTCAAATCAGAATCATTTTTATTCGGCAAGCACGACTGGATCGTGCCTGGAATTGGATTTGGCACATCTTAAGTAAAAGATAGGAGATATGGCACACAATATATATATTGAAGAGGCAGTAACTCAATATACAAATGCCAATAACAGCAATCAGCATCAGAAACTCTAAGAGAGGAGAGGGGGGCAGGGGAGGGGGGCTTAAGAGACATCAAGAGTTTAACAGCTGAGAGAAAAAACATTTCCTATGCCTTTAGGTCCTAGTGGAGGTAGCCAAAACCTGTGGCCTGAAGAAGCGGTGGCCCGGGTGTGAGGGATTGCTGGCAATCCTCGAAGCTCTGCAGCACAGTCTGGAGCTATAGAGGAGGTCCATTCGAAATGGGGGGTTTCCCAATGCTCCTCTGGAAATAGGCAGTGTTGCCTAGGTCATCATTGAGATGGTTATGCCCATGAGATGGGTGCAAGGGACTATTTTGACTTATGTGCCGTCAATGTAGATTGGAGGCAGGTGGGGGCATGCTTCCTGAAGTTGCTGATCATCTCAATCAGTTTGGCTGTGTTGAGGTCCAGCCTGTTCTCACTACACCAGTGGTGGCATATTCTATCCAGCTGCTGACAATAGACCTCCTTGTCATTTTCAGTAACAAGGCTGACAATGGTGGTGTCATCAGCAAATTTGATGACCTTGACATTGTTTGCTGTGGATCTGTAGTTATTCTCCCCTCGGAGAAGTCATGTGAGGAGACATATTTCTTTCCACACAAGGTTCCATGTTCCTGCTCAGTGCTACCTGCTATGGAGACCAAGGGTGGTATAGTTTGGCCCATAAAATGTTCTTGCTAAAAATGCAGACGTCCAGTTTATGGCTTTGGCTTTGCCAAACTGAATATGTAGGAAAAAAAGCTACCAATTGCTCAACAAGCACACAAACATGCTCTGCTCACTGCTAGTTCCTTTGAATGATTTGCCTTTAGTTAATATCTCAGACATAAGAAACATAAACGTATAAATGGTGGAAGAAAGGCATTATTTTCATTATAAACTACACTTGGGTTTTCTTTTCCAGCAGTGCAGCTACTCTATGATAATTTTGATATTTGTTTTCAGTTTTACTATTTAGAGCTTCGTTGTAGAAAAATTTGGTCCAGATACATAAAATGATGTAACTGCACAAAAAACGATAACAGCAAGGGAAACATTTTTGTTTTCACCAATCCATTTGAAATCATCTATAGGCAAAAAACAATGACATCAAGAAAAAAACTTTCGAAGCATCAATACTATAGTGAAATGAAAATAATTCACTTAATTTCTTCCACTGAGTTCTGGAGTGCCAAAGTCCATGAGTAATTTCTGAATTTTACTGCCAAACTGATGTGTCACCGTTTTGCCTAAAGTCAAGATATTCCAGGTGGAAACACAAAGATCAATTGTTGAACTGGTCATCTACAATTAGTGTGAGCTGATAATGAAGACAATATCGGAGATCTGCAGTGACCATAATGTTTCAAGTGCAAAACTTGTTGGGGAAAGTATTATTTATAATATATAGTGTAAAATAAATTAGCACTAAAATTCCTCTCCTGGTTTCTTGGCACAAGCGCAGTGCGTTTAACATCCTAATCATGCCACGGAAGATAGGATGAAAAAAGCTGAGCACGAATGTCAATGTCACATTCAGGTAGGTGGAAGGAAGTGGGATCCATATCCAGGCTCATGCTTTTTAATCCTGTAATCATCATAATATTTATGATGTATTGCCCTACAAGCAGAATTCTTTAAGCCACCACAGGAAACCGATACTTTAACTGCAACATGGTTATATGCTTTTCAGTTATTTTATCATGTATAATCAAATTCCATGTAGTAAATTTAAAACAGATTGTTAATGAAAATGTTATAGGTTTAGTCTCATTTCCTTGGGGATCATTTCTTCAGCCTACAACGGGTTATAAATTTATTGCGATTTTAAGTGAAATAGTGTTTCATGGAAATTTCAATGCCAACAGCTATATAGAGGTCCGAGTTTAAAGGAAACAGTTTGTCTTGGCCTGTCAAGTGAATCACAGCGTAGAGTACTGTACATTGTTGCCTCACTGAATCAGGGCCAGATCCCCAAAATGTAGCATGGAATATTAATATATTTGGCTTACCGAGCTACTAAACTCAACTTTTACTTCTTTCCACGTAATACGACCTGAAACAATACACAATTATCTGCAAATAAAACAGTAATTACAACATTAAATCTGTATTCATTTGCTATTAAAATATACAGAAGACAACTATACCGCAAACAGATAGCTTCTAAATCTTAAAGAAAATACATTTGATGTCCAATTGAAATCATAAACACAACCTTTATTTACAAAATCAACAAAATGTAAATGTAAACGTGAGCCATGCTATATCTGTATTACTCCCTATGCTACTAAACTCTGACTAGGAAAACTATTTTACCTGGGTAATGAAATCCTGTATTAGAGTAAATCCTACTCATGAACATATTAAAGTGTAATAGCCAAAATTTCCCTGTGCTCTAAAACACTAGAAGCACCATAAACGCCTATAAGGACAAAAAGTTATCACATAAAGTTAATGAATGGGTTAATAGACTCTATTTCATTTTGCTGGGTATGTTATTAGATTGTTCTTTCAAGACTAATTTCAGTTAATAAAACAGAGCAAACAGCAGGGTTTTTTCCCTGAAAGATTCAGTGACTGTAAGCAGCTCTGTAAGCACAACAGACAACATTTTTCACAACTAAAAAGACTGAAATTAATTTGACGCCATATCATATCTGTCTAATGACAGCTAATGGCAATGCTGCACTCTGAGCTGTGGGGACTTGTGATTTTGTATGTAGATGACATTACTGAGGGACACATGCAAATAGAATATCAGTATTGGCAATAAAAAGTAAGAAATCAAGTTTTTGATGTATGGAAGGTCTCACTTACCAGAAAAGGTTAGATAAACTGGACTTACTTAGTCTGGAGAAAAGACACCTTAGAGGAGATGTAATTAGCATGTATAAATACATCAGAAATAATATACATCAATATAAAAGCTTGGTCAGTTCGTTTTTTTGGCCCTAGGCTTGAGCAAAGGACTAGGGGACATGATCTGTGTATTAAAGGGATACTGTAGGGGGGTCGGGGGAAAATGAGTTGAACTTACCCGGGGCTTCTAATGGTCCCCCGCAGACATCCTGTGTTGGCGCAGCCACTCCCCAATGCTCCGGCCCCGCCTCCGGTTCACTTCTGGAATTTCTGACTTTAAAGTCAGAAAACCACTGCGCCTGCGTTGCCGTGTCCTCGCTCCCGCTGATGTCACCAGGAGTGTACTGCACAGACACAGACCATACTGGGCCTGCGCTGTGAGCTCTTGATGACATCAGCGGGATCGAGGACACGGCAACGCAGGCGCAGTGGTTTTCTGACTTTAAAGTCAGAAATTCCAGAAGTGAACCGGAGGCGGGGCCGGAGCATCAGTGAGAGGCTACGCGGGCACAGGATGTCTGCGGGGGACCATTAGAAGCTCCAGGTAAGTTCAGCTCATTTTCCCCCGACCCCCCCTACAGTATCCCTTTAAGGAAAAAAAAACTTTTTGCCCTCTATTTAGGAAAAGGTTATTTGCAGTAAGTGTAGTTAAACTATAGAAATACTTACAGTAAATTCCATATCTGCATTTAAAAGGCGCTTGGATGCTTTCCTTGCATTCAAGAACATCTATGGCTACAATTATATGGTAATTCCTTGTGGTCATGATCCAGGAATTTTATTTGACTGCCATCTGGAGTCGGGGAAGAATTTTTTTTCCCTTTTAGGACTAATTGCTCAAAGCCTTTTAACCCTCTGGAGGATAATCCCGACACTGCATCGGGGTGAAAAAAGATGCCCATTTGGATAATCCCGATGCAGTGTCGGGGAAGAAAAAAAAAAGTTCCCCGGCACTTAACTGTTACTGTCAGTGTCAGGGTGGCGTCCCCGTCCTCCGGCTGTCCTGTCCCACCACCCGATCGTCCCGCTACTCCCTCCTCCGGTCCTGGGTCTTCCGATCCCGTCCTCTGAACACTTCCGGCCCCATCGCGTCTCTTTCCTCGCATCGCGTTCCGCGGTGCGTAATGACGTACGTCATTACGCATCCCACGCTAGGGGGCGGTAAATTTGAATTTGTATTGGATTGAATACTCCTGTATCCAATCCAATACATTGTAATGAATAACAACTGTGAAAAAAAGTATACACAACAGACACATAGTAAAAAAACACCATTTGCTGTTTGGATATTGCTAGTGACACTTGCTATCTGATTTCTGCTTTCTGGTTTTGACCCTTGCTTTGGACTATCGACTATTCTATTGATTGCTGCCTGCATTTGACCCTTGCTTTGGACTATCGACTATTCTATTGATTGCTGCCTGGATTTGACCCTTGCTTTTGGATAACGACGACGATTTGATTGCCGCCTGGATTGACCCTTGCTCCGAATAACAACTTTTTTTCTGCCGCCTGCCCTGCTATGGCTTCCAGCTCCCGTAGACGCCTCTCCCCGCAAACCCTGATGCAGGAGTTTGATGACAGCGAGGATGAGCAGCTGTTTTTGTCAGACTCAAGTGACAGCTATGTGGCGAACATATCATCTGACTCAGAGTCTGACAGCGATGACTTCACCGAAGAGGTTGAGAACATCCGCACATGGATTGTTATAGACCCTACCCAGCATAATCCTGCCTCCCCACGATTCCCATTTACAGGCAGACCCGGCCAAAAAGTTCCCTGTGACCCTAACCCCCTGGCCTATTTGAAACTTTTTTTGGACGAGGCCATAATCCAAAATATAGTGGAGGAGACCAACCGCTATGCGGAACAGCAGCCTGGTCCAATCAGGAGGTTTGCTAGGGGAAAAAGGTGGGAACCAGTCACCCAGGATGAGATGTGGCTGTTCCTGTGCCTGCTCATCCTCCAGGGAATTGTGGGGAAACCCCGCCAGACAACATATTGGAGCACCAACCGACTGATTGCTACACCTTTTTTTGCGACTGTCATGTCACAAAACAGATTTAGCCTCATCATGAAAAACCTGCATTTCATGAATAATGAGACCTTTGATGAGGCCACCCATCCTGCCCCAAAACTGTGGAAGATCTACGACCTATTTCAAATGGTCATTCGCAAATTTCAGTCCGTGTATGTTCCAGAACGAGACGTAAGCGTGGATGAGAGCCTAATGGCGTATAAGGGGAGACTTGCCTGGAAACAGTATATCTCTTCCAAGCGTGCCAGATTTGGGATAAAATCGTTCCTATTGTGCGAATCTAATTCCGGATATATTTGGAATGCCATTATCTATACTGGCAAAGGCACACAATTTGACTCCAGCTACAGCCAGTTTGGCCTTGCATCTGCCTCTGTCCTCTCCCTCATTTCACCGCTTCTTGGTCAGGGATATTGCCTGACCACAGATAATTACTACACCTCCCCTGAACTATATGAATACCTCCTCAGACACAAGACTGATGCATACGGCACTGTCCGGCCTAACCGTCGCGATCTGCCTTCAGCCTTTTCTGCTCAGAAGCTGAAGCCAGGGGAAATCGTGGCATGGCAGAAGGGTAAGATGATGGCCCTCCGCTGGAAAGACAAAAAAGATGTTGCCCTTATGTCCACAGTCCATAACACTGACACTGCTGAAGCCAAGAATCGTGCTGGGAAGACAATCCAGAAACCCCAGGTCATTCTGGATTATAATCAGACAATGGGTGGGGTGGACCGTGCTGACCAGTGCATAACATTCTACCCCGTTGTGCGCAAACAGCAGCGCAAATATTATAAGAAAATCTTTCGACATCTGGTGGAGCAGTGTCTTTGGAACTCTTATGTCCTCTACAAGAAACAAAATGACAGGCCTCTTCCTCACTGTGACTACATTTTGAAGGTTTGTGAGGAAATATGCTTACAACATCAGAAACCACAAACTGAGGCAAATAGACCAGGACATCGGGGCTCCTATGTCGTAAATCCAGTGCGACTCACAGGACGTCATTTTGTAGAGCACGTGCCACCCACTGAGCGCAAAGCAACACCTACCCGCATGTGCGTGGTGTGTTGCTCTAAGAGGGGGCCGAATGGAAAAAAGGTGCGCAAGGAGACCCGCTTTTACTGCCCTGATTGTGATGTGGGACTTTGTGCTGTCCCTTGCTTTAAAATATTTCATACTCAGGAAGTGTATTGATGTTTCAATACTTTTTGTGCTGCAACTGCTGCTTGATCTGAATTAAGATGTTTTTTCTGTTTACGTAATGTTACTATTAAATTTTTTTTTTGCCATGATTTTAGTGTTTTATTATTTTATTATGCTTAGGATAAGCACTAAAACCTTGTTTGGTAATGATTTGGTAAGTTACAGGCCTGAAATATAAAAAAAAATATTCAATGGAAAATCCCATAGACTTTTTTGGACAGAAATTAGGTGAGAATTGAAACACCCAGGAGGTTAAGGGTTTTAGCCTTCCTCTGGATCAACTGGGATATGTAAGCATACAGGCTAGACTTGTGCCATATTTTCTGGTTGATCTCGATGTAGGGATGTCTTTTTTCCACCCAACTACCGTACATATGTAACTATGCTATGCCAGTCTGTAATTTCATTTTAAAGTTTACGAATTGTAATTGCACAATCCTTTATAAATAG
Organism: Hyperolius riggenbachi; assembly: GCF_040937935.1. Taxonomy (NCBI): domain Eukaryota; kingdom Metazoa; phylum Chordata; class Amphibia; order Anura; family Hyperoliidae; genus Hyperolius; species Hyperolius riggenbachi. The sequence continues at coordinate 158,700,791 of NC_090646.1, forward strand.
GATCTACAGATGCTATTCATTGACTATACAGTAAACATAGATGAGAATTGGACACTACAGTCAATTTTTAACAGCAAAATCATTACTCATTTTTTTCCCAAGATTTTTGGCTGTAAACACAATTTTTTAAAGAAAATATTAAGAAACATTTTCAGAATTTGCTGACATTTTATTTGGCACCAAATCTGCTTCGCAAAAATGCAGGAGTTGTTCAGTGTTTTTGTTGCAATTACTCTATAATTCCTCTACCAGCCACCACTTCCCCCTAGACAGAACCAACACATATACGGCCTTAGTGAGACAGGGGGGCATTTTATGATCCATTGTTGAAGGTTGAAGAGATTACATATGTAGTTATATTTTATAGGTAATTAAAAATAATGAGTTTTTGTGGTAAAGTTTACCAATCTGCAATGTGTCTAAGAAATAAAATTCAATGAATTGCTCATGTAATAGCGTATTTACTCAGTATGAATTTTACTATACTTCTTAGCGATTAGCTCAACCTAATTAATTTTGATTTGATTCTCTAACATTGAGAGAAATATGTAATAGATCAAATTTATTATGCAAATCCTTCCGTCTAACAAAATTAGTGTTGCAGAGGAGGACATGAAATGCATCAGTCTCTTACTTATGCATACTTGTAGGTGCCAGCATGCCAATGGTTTTGGCAGTTTAGGTAGTAAAAAGTGAACATGGGTTTAGTTTAAAGCTCTTGCTTCCTGCAGGAACTGCATTCTATAGACACAGCTGTTTCTCAAGTTTCCCTGAAGCCACTAACAAAATTAAAACTCTGTGCATATTGAAAACCTTAAAGCCCACCTCAACACAGGTTTCCCATCTCTAGTCACTCGTGAAAGAGGCACCTCCACTGGAATTTTTATTCCATCTTAAAAATCTTCAAAATTATCCCAACTTACTAATTAACTCAGAATTGATCACTACTTAACTGACTTAAAGGATTCCTGACCCGACTTTGAAGTATTTAAATTAAGTCTGCAGGTACATACCTTTGTGCACTGTCCATTGTCCTGCACCAGTCTCTGTAATTCCTGCCAGAAAAGTTTGACTTTCAGAGGAACTTTAAACAGGGAGAGGAAAAGGGCAAGCTTTCAACATTTACCAGTCCCACTCATGTCCCTTTCCCACCCCATTCACGCCCTTTTCCGCCCCACTAAGTCCACTAATCTCACTCCCAAGTGTCCTAACTCCTGTGCGACCATTTTGGTGCTAAGGAAGTGCTGACCCCAAACATTTTTAAAGGATTTGTGCCATTTTCAATATGGAGGTTCTGGATTTCAGTCAAACAGAACACCTGAGAGACAGCAGAAGATGCTGGTTGGAGTCTGGAGGAAGTGAGTGTTATGTACATATGTTTGTTTTACAGGTTCATTGCAGGAGCACTATAGCGAAAATTTGTACAATTTAAAATATGTGTAAGCATAGACAAATAAAAAGTATGTTTTTTCCAGAGTAAAATCAGCCATAAATTACTTTTCTCTTATGTTGCTGTCACTTACAGTAGGTAGTAGAAATGTACAGGTTTTTTGGACTAGTCCATCTCTTCCTTTGGGATTCTCAGCAAGGCTTTTATTCTTTATAAAGATATTCCCTAAAAAGGATTTAAACAATGATGCTGGCCAGCTTCCCTGCTCGCTACACAGTTTTTTGCCAGTTGGACAGAGCAACTGCCATTCACTAAGTGCTTCGGAAAATAAATAAATCCCTGAGAATCCCCCATGAAGAGACGGACTAGTCCAAAATCTGTTGCTTCTGTCAGATTTCTACTATCTACTGTAAGTGACAGCAACATAGGAGAAAAGTAATTTATGGCTCATTTTACGCTGGAAAAAAACATACTTCTTATTTGTATATGTTTGCGCATATTTTAAATTTTCCAATTTTTCGCCATAGTGCCCCTTTAACTCATAGTTTTTCTCTCCTTAACTGACGTAAATCATGGTTCATCTCTTCATATCTAACTTAACTCATGACTTATTTCACCTTAACTGTTTACATATATAACTTAACTCATGACTTATTTCACCTTAACTGTAAACATATCTTAACTGTTTACATATCTAACTTAAAGAGACACTGAAGCGAAAAAAAAATGATGATATTATGATTTGTATGTGTAGTACAGCTAAGAAATAAAACATTAAGATCAGATACATCAGTCTAATTGTTTCCAGTACAGGAAGTGTTGAGAAACTCCAGTTGTTATCTCTATGCAAACAAGCCATTAAGCTCTCCGACTAAAGGTCCGTACACACGCCGGACTGGAGGCAGCGGCAGGTCCGTCGTTGCCTCCCGCTGGGTGGGCGTGCCAACGACAGTCCGGCGTGTGTACGCACTGTCGGCGGACTGATACGGCTGTTTCTGAGCGATCCGCCGGGCGGATCGCTCAGAAACAGCCGTATCAGTCCGCCGACAGTGCGTACACACGCCGGACTGTCGTTGGCACGCCCACCCAGCGGGAGGCAACGACGGACCCGTCGTTGCCTCCAGTCCGGCGTGTGTACGGACCTTAAGTTAGTCGTGGAGAGGGCTGTTATCTGACTTTTATTATCTCAACTGTAAGTGAACTGTTTACTTTTTCTCTGCTAGAGGAGAGGTCATTACTTCACAGACTGCTCTGAAAGACTCATTTTGAATGCTGAGTGTTGTGTAATGTGCACATATTATAGAATAATGCAATGTTAGAAAAAACACTATATACCTGAAAATAAAAGTATGAGAATATTTTCTTTGCTGCTAATCTTCTAGTAATTATTCATAGTACACAACCAATTTATTATATCATATTTTTTTTCGCTTCAGTGTCTCTTTATCTCATGACTTATTTCACCTTAACTGTAAACATATCTTAACTGTTTACATATCTAACTTAACTCATGACTTATTTCACCCTAACTGTAAATAGTTAAGGTGAAATAAGTCATGAGTTAAGTTAGATATAAAGAGATGAACCATGATTTGCATCAGTTAAGGAGTTAAAGGGGCACTATGGCGAAAAATTGGAAAATTTAAAATATGTGCAAACATATACAAATAAGAAGTATGTTTTTTTTCCAGCGTAAAATGAGTCATAAATTACTTTTCTCCTATGTTGCTGTCACTTACAGTAGATAGTAGAAATCTGACAGAAGCAACAGATTTTGGACTAGTCCGTCTCTTCATGGGGGATTCTCAGGGATTTATTTATTTTCAGAAGCACTTAGTGAATGGCAGTTGCTCTGTCCAACTGGCATGCATTAGCTCTTCTTACAGTTAAGGTGAAAAATAAATAAGGTGAGATAATTCACAAGAAAAGTTTTGTCAATCAACCCCCATTTGACTTATGCATCAAGCTGTACAACATGCAGCTAGTTCAATCCAGGCATCTGCCAGACATCCATGACTGACACAAAAAGAATGTTCTTGCGCTCCTCTCTGGAACCTGCAGTCCAACAAACACAGTAGTGATCTTCTTAACTGTTGGGGTCAATGCTCTGTGCTGCTCCACGTAGTAGGGCAAAGAAAGTGTCTGTAGAAGAAATGGAGCGCACTATAGTGCATTACCTCAAAGTTTCTTTATTGCGAAATAAAAGAGCTGACGAAGGCGCAGAGCGCCGAAACGCGTAATGACGCTGCACGCATACTGAACCCGAGCCACGCCTACCCCGACAGCGAGACGGTCTTCCCCAGCCACCGGGACTCGCGCTGCTGGCCACAGCGCGCTGCTGCCGCCCTGCCTGGGAACATAAGCGGTTGGCTTCACCGCTGAAAAGCGCCATTTCTTTTAACTCTTGTGAGTATAACTTTTATTTCGCAATAAAGAAACTTTGAGGTAATGCACTATAGTGCGCTCCATTTCTTCTACATCCATGACTGACACTTTGAGTTTTCATTTTCTATTATTGGGGTTAAGTACATTTGACTAGAATGTTAACATGTAAATAAACTAGAGTTTTATATAGATTTGCGCTGGGTTAATACAAGTATTTATTTTCTTCAAGAATAAAAACATATATATGCACAGATATGTTTTTATTCTTGAAGAAAATAAACATTTGTATTAACTCAGCATCACTCTATATAAAACTCCTTGAGCTTGATTCATAAAAGGGTGCTAAGTGTTAGCACGCCCGTGAAAAGCAACTTTGCATGTGCTAACATGCTTTGCACGTGCTAACTAGGTTGCTAAATAGTTAGCACATGCAAACTACTTACCACCGTAGTTAGCACATGCAAACTACTTAGCACCGTAGTTAGCACATGAAACCTACTTAGCACCATAGTTAGCACATGCAAACTACTTAGCACCCTAGTTAGCACATGCAACCTACTTAGCACCGCAGTTAGCACGGTGCTAAGTAGCAGTTTGCATGTGCTAACTACGGTGTTAACTAGTTTGCATGTGCTAACTATGGTGCTAAGTAGTTTGCATGTGCTAACTACTTAGCATCCTAGTTAGCACGTCCAAAGCTTTTAGGCATGCTAACTATGTTAGCACCCTTTTGTGAATCACGCCCTTTATTTCCTGCATTTGTACAGTGTGAGTATTGGGGGCACCAAACGTTTGAGTGATAGCAGCATGTAAAAAATAATAAAGACCCACCCTTAGCACCTCCAAAAACATTTTATTTATCTGAGGTAAACAAACTACCTCTATCTAGTACAATTTTAGTACATCACTTCATCTCTGTTACTGTCTTGTGTGTACGCATTTTACAAAGACAAGAACAGTGATCATATAGTGTATTTTATGTTACCTCAAATTCTTCGAGCCTCTGTACAGTGCTAATTTCAAAATCAAGAAAGAGCAAAGTTTAGCACCTAAGAGACAGGTCACTGTAGGAAGTGTGAGTGGTTTTCCAGCAATACACAAGGTGTCTGGGTCATTACTTTTCCACAGTGTAGTTGAGGAATTGCTGACTGTGCTGGTCATATGGATTAGAAAGTTGTATGATGAGAAAACAAAATACCAACCTGCTTGAATCGTTTGTTCCATCAAAAGTTTAGACATAGGTTGAAACAGTAGTAAGTCCCAGAACACCCAGGCAGGCGGGTGGTGGAGGGTGGTGGTACCCAACAGCTAACAGCTGTTTCACGTAGACATGACGATTGGTCACAGCAAAAATAATAAAGGAGATTTTCAAGAAGGGGGAATGATTACTTTTTATATGGTCCATCTCATGCCAAGCAGGCTAGAATTGTTGACTTGGCAGATCCGCAGGCTTTCTGGCTCAGTCATTCTGGTAAAACCAAACCAGCTAGCTTGTGGGGTTCAAAGGTTTGGGGAGGACTATATTGTTTTTAAAAGTTTTAATAAGAATAAAAAAACCCCACTAAGGCAAGAAGTGATGTGTGGTGCTAAAGACAGCTACATACCGAGGATCCTGCTCAAAAACGGGCCAGCATCTTGCACCGAAAACCCCCGCATCTTGTTTCTACTACCTACTGTAAGTAACAACAACATAGGAAAAAAGTAATTTATAGCACATTCTACTCTGGGAGAGATGTGCTTTTTTTAGTTATGTGTTTTCATGTATTTTAAATTTTACAATTGTTTGTGATAGTAGTCTTCGGCAAAACCGTGTCAGTTAGGTAGACTGTTGCATGTAGATTACCTGTACTTTTAAAATGCCTAGGAGTCTTTGTCACTCAGTAAAACTGAGCAAGTTATTCTGTAAACATTATCTAGAAGGGTGTTATGATGATGCTTGCTTATTTATTTCTCTTAGGATAGCATATAGCAAGTAGAGATGGCCCGAACGGTTCGTCGGTGAACGGTTCCAGGCGAACTTCCGGGGGTTCGCGATCACAGAGAAGTGCAAACTTTACTGGAAGTTCAGTTCGCCCCCATAGTGCACCATTAGGGTCAACTTTGACCCTCTACATCACAGTCAGCAGGTACATTGTAGCCAATCAGGCTACACCCCCTCCTGGAGCCACTCCTCCTCTTATAAAAGGCAGGCATCGCCGGCCATTTTACTCACTCGTGTGCCTGCAGTAAATAGAGAAGGTACAGCTGCTGCAGAATCTCTCATAGGGAAAGATTAGTTAGGCTCTTGTAGGCTTCTTAGCTTGCTCCTTGCTGATTCTTATTGCTAAAATAGCACCCCACAACAGCTCTTTTGAGAGCTAATCTTGTTCTTGTGATCTATTTTTTTTTCTGTGTGTCCCACTGACACTTGTGTTGCATAGACAGCCTTGGTAATTCCTACTGTGTGTGCCACTGCCAAGCCCAGCACATTCAGGGACTACCTGTGTATGTGACAGGTGAACATTACCCACCACTGCATATACCTACCTGTTGTTCACTGTGCACCCACCTACGTGAGTGCACGCAGTGTCACTGTGCCTGTCCGCTACCTGTGTGTGTGTGACAGGTGCACATTGTAATACCCATTACTGCATATACCTACCTACCTGTTCACAGTGCACCCACCTAACTACGTGAGCTGAGCGCACGCAATGTCACTGTGCCTGTCCGCTACTTGTGTGTGTGTGACAGGTGCACATTGTAATACCCATTACTGCATATACCTACCTACCTACCTACCTGTTGTTAACAGTGCACCCACCTACCTACGCGAGTTGAGCGCATGCGGTATCATTCATTGTGCCTGTCCGCTACCTGTCTGTGTGTGACAGGTGCACATTGTAATACTCCTTACTGCATATACCTACCTGTTGTGTTCAGTGCACCCACCTATGTACTTGAGTGCACGCAGTGTGATATACCACTCCGTGCATACCTGTTAACTGCACCTGTGTAACTGCACATTGTATTAGTCAAGTCAGTGCATACCTTTCACTTCATCCCCCACAATATGGACAAAACAAAAAGCAGAGGCAGGCCACCTGGCAGGTCTGTTCGAGGTCACGCTGTCGTGAATTCGTTTGGCCCTCGACCAAAGTACAGTGTTCAGAAGAAGGCACGTGCCTTCAACCCCCAACATTGTCAGGATGTAGTTGACTATTTAACACAGAACACCTCATCTTTCTCAGCTTCCGCATGGAAGCATGACATATCTTCCTCCTCTTGCTCTGATTCTGGCACCCCACTTAACACTCAGCCACCAACAAAGTGCCATGATCCCAGGGCTCAGCAGTGTGGAAATTGTTTTGTGTGTCTGCCTAAGATGAGAGCAATGCCATCTGTATTCTCTGCCACCGAAAATTGAGCCGTGGAAAGACCAAGACCCGCGTAGGGACAACTACCATACGAAGGCACAAAGCACAAACTGCAATGGAATGAACACCTGAGGAAAAGCAGCACACAAAAGCAAAGCCACACACCGCAGTGGAAGATAACAGGCCGCAATTTTTTCTCAAAAAAGGCGATACCTAAACTGTATCGTGATGTTGAAAGGCAAGTGGTGACATCTCTGGCACACAGCGCTGGGTCAAGGGTCCATCTGACCATTGATGCCTGGTCTGCAAAGCACGCTCAGGCCTGCCCCGAAGACTAAGTCAGTCCCCACACAGCATCTCTGCCTGCAGGCCAGTTGACTGCCTTCTCCGGCCCCAGGACTCCAGTCCAGGACTCCAGGCGGAATTCCTGAATTTTTAAGGCCACTGCTAGCAGCGGCCGCTATAATAATTTTTCTGGTGCATGTACATGCCTGCCTAATTCTTCTGACTGCACTGCAGCTGCAACAACAAAACAAAAAGCATGTTCATGTGCCCATTCCCCTTCGTGATCATTACCTTGCCGCGGTGAAGGGGCTTGCGTATCACAATGAAGCAATCACTGACGGCTATATGAGTGTGTCGGGGGGGGGGGGCACACCCAAGATAATAAGGTCGTTGCTTCATTGTGGACAGACCAAATATTTGATCAGCTGGAGTCACTGTTCTGTCATTCAGCTTTCTCAATCCGGCGACCATATGGGCTTGAAAACCTGCACTCTCGCCATGGTGCGCTCTAGTCCAGCACGGCCATCGCTACACAAACAGCTGTTTGCGGTGCGTTACACAGTGAGTTTGGTGTGTCAGTGTGAAGCAGTACACTAATTACACTCCCTGATTGATCTATACACATGCAAGATTTTTAAAGCACTTTAGGCCTGCAATTTAGCATTCAATGTGATTTCTGCCCTTAAAACGCTGCTTTGCGCCAAATCCAGATTTTTCTTTTGGCGTTTATCCCACTCCGCCATGCCTTCCTCCAGGTGTTAGACCCCTTGAAACATCTTTTCCATCACTTTTGTGGCCAGCATAAGTGTTTCTATTTTTCAAAGTTCGCCTCCCCAGTCCCCATTGAAGTCCATTGCGGTTTGCGGAAGTTCGCGCGAACCGAACTTTTGGTGGAAGTTCGCGAACCGAAAATCGGAGGTTCAGGCCATCTCTACTAGCAACCTCTTGATGTCCTGTATAAAAAAGACTAATATGCACATTTACTGAGACTCAAAGTTATGCAGGCAGGCATTTCAGTGGCTTAATTCTTATAACATAAATGACTTTCTTTTCTCTGGTAAAAAGTGCAGTACTGTATATACTTCTTATCATAGTCTGTAAAATTGAAGTGTTTCCTCTATCACAGAAACCAGAATATTGGTGGCCTGCACCAGGTGGCAAATAATAAAATGTTATGAGGTATAATTGAAAATTCCTGGCAAATCTCGGGTCACTATGCACTTCGAGTTTTATGCCACCTACAGCGACATTCGTTCACACAAAGGAAAGAAAAAAGAGCAGAAAACTAAACTAGACTGAAAACTACCCTGACTCTCTTAAAAGTACATATACAATTATATTTTATAGTGAAACCAAAAAAAATGCATCTTTACATTTGAGCAGACGTCTCATTCTGTTATTTAGTCAGCAGATAGGCTCTTTAGCCTACTTTTATGAAAGTTTTAGAGGTTTTCAAGTCATACGGCAGCTGTGTAATGCCAAATGAGTTAAATCTGTGAAGATTAGATGTAATTGTGGAAATGTATCCAATTAACACATTTGCCTGTGAAGTGACAGAGCCCTTGTAAGGTTTGTGGCAGCCATGCTTGCCTTGGGCTAGAAGTATGTTCTACTCTTGGAAAAAGAAATATTTCATTGCAGACTTATAAAATGAGCTCTAGAAGGCAAAAACAAACCCCCACACATATTAAATTAAAGCTTATTTAAGGTATTTCTTGCAAATATATGAACTTTATTGCAAAGCTAAAAGTTTACATTTGTTTGAAGTTGTGTATTGGTTTTATTAAGGCTTTCTTAAAGCAATCCTTTAGTGGATTACTGTAGATGAGACTTGTGGCAAGTCTGTATGCTCACAGGCTTATCACCTTATTACCTCTGTAGCTCTGATATGCCAACATCAAAACAAGACCAGACCATACCTCACTAACAGCACCACTGACTGGACCCTGCATTCATGGTGTAACTGGGGGTGAGAGGATATGGCCAGGTCAGGAAGAAATATGGCAGAGGTAGGCCTTGAACCTGGTCAGGGTGAGACATGACATGGTTGAATTTCCATACCAGGAAGTCCATCCAACTTCAATGCCCCAATTGATAACAGCAGAGTGCCCTGATGGGGAACTAAGACTGCATTCTATGCAACCTTAACATGTGTTTACATTTCATCAATATGCTACAGGATCATTTTAATATACTGAAGCAGGTTTGAAAGTTATACTGTTAAGATAAAATCAGTCATGAACAAAAACATCCTCGCAAAACCCCATTTGATCAACAATGAGGGAAAATAACCCTTTTTAAAACAAAACAAAAAATTAAGCAGTTTGGTTCATCAAGAAAAACATTCTGCCCAACTCATAATGACAATTGAATGAATCTCTTTTCAACAATCTAGTATTATTCTTAGAATTGTAAGCAATGCTATTTTTTTTAACAAAACCTATTACTTAATATTTGCGTGTTAACTAGTGTTTTTGTATAATGTTATTGTGCATTTATACAACTCTTACAGGAGAGAATCTTTACCTCCTAAAGGGCTGTCCCTGGGTCTTTTTTGCTCACCTTCAAGGCAATAACGTTTAGCAAAAGTTTCTTTATAAGTCACACAATGTAGATAGACACTGTAGATAGACCCACTGTAGGTAGACAAGGGGTGGTTCACCATTTTATGCACCTGTGCCACCTTATTGCAGGCCTTGGCTGTGGGGATCCGAGGGGCGGTGACGGGTGAGACAGATGGAGGGGGCATGTATTGTGGGTGCGGAATGATGTCCTTTTTCCGTGCCCTGAGCATCCCGTACCTTGCGGCCTGGTTAGTGGGCTCCTCCCCAGCGTATGCGGTGACTGAGGAGTTCCTGCACTCTGGGTTTGGACATCGGCGTGTCGCTTTGCATATCGGCATTGCAGAGACTTCAGCATGTCATGCACGGGCATCATGTGTTGGCATTGTGTCACCCAGCATTATTGACGCCTGGCGCGTGGTACGGCCCCCAACTTTTTTAGAGGATTCTGGGGGTTGTGGGGGGCGTCTTGTATGCCAGAGGATGTGGTGCTTTCTCCTTCTCTGAGTGCAGCTCTTCCTTCTCCCTTTGGTACGTGTCTCTTTTCCCTTTCTTTATCTATTTCTATGTAATGGTTAAATTCTATTGCTGGGTTCTGATTGGCGGACGTGATGGGACTTTGTGCTCGCCACCGGGAGCGTGGTGGTGGGGCCTGTCTATATGGTTGGGCCTTCGTGGACTGTGGCTAGACTCTGATCTAATCGGGGGAAAAAAAGAAAGAAAATAGCACTATAGATGACCCAAGTTTGGTCACAGAGCTCAGAGAAGGTCTTTTGTATAGATGACAAATGAAGTTCCTTAAGTCTTCCCTTAATGGAAACAATCTGAGAATCATTTGTTTGCTACTAATACTCTATTTCTTAGCTGTACTACACATACAATTCATGATATCATAAGTTTATTTTTTCTTCAGGTCTGCTTAAAAGAAAACCTGAGGTGAATCTAATGAAAAATAATCAGGTACTTACTGTACCTATGAAGAGGGTAGCCTCTACATCCTCCAGAGGTTTTTCATGTCCTCTTCGAGACCATCACTGTTGCTCTGAACCCACTTGAATTTTACATCCATGCTCTCCGCTGTGTATGAGCCTGCCCTCACGCACAGTGGAGAGCGTTGATGCAAAATTCAAGTAGGTTCAGAGCAACAGTGCTTCACCGTGCTTCACCTGCGCGAGTAGAGCTGTGCCTGTACAGTAGCACAGAGCCACTTGCCACCAGCATAGCTCTACTCATGCAGACTTAGTATGGCTACTCTCATGCACAGGGCAGAGCATGGCCACAATGACATATCCGGCAAGCTGTTGTCGGATATTCTGTGGGTCTATGCACAGTAATGGCAGTGTCCAGGAGGACACAGAAACACTCTGGAGGATTCAGAGGCTTCCCTCTTCATAGGTAAGTATCTCATTTTTTCCATTCGGTTTGCCTCTCCATTCGGTTTACTTTAATTATTGATTCCACTTCTTTTCTAGTTTTGGTAAACTGATCATGTAGAAGAGTTTGTAGGATTGCTATATGTGCAAGAATAATAATGTCCTTCACTGACTGACTGAATTTTATCCACACCAATCCTTTTTCAGATAAAATGTAACATTCACTTTATCACAGTTTGAATTTTATAAGCGTTTATAAGCGTATATGACTCTACAGTGAGCCTCATTTACCATGTTATTATCTAATGAACTTGGATTCACCATGTGGACTGGTTCACTTGAGGTAAGGGAGCCCCATGCTGACAGGCTTTTTCTTTTCAAGTATATAAACAAATTGTATCTTTTTTTTAACTTCAGACTGGTGATCCACGGCTTTGAGGGGTTTTTTTTGTAAAATTAATTAACACCTTGCACATCAAGCGCTTATAATCCCTCATACTGGCTGAAATTCCCCTAAGGAATTGGAATCATACTGCCTTTCCCCCACCACACACACAGAGATATGCATACACTTAAACAGACACACACAGAGACACAAACCACAAACACAGCTTTCCACCCACCACACCCCCACCGCCAACCAAGCAATGCCATGCCAGTCCACCTAGTCCAGATGCTCAGTGGTACCTTGCAAAAGGGTGGAAAACTCCCCTTCCCAATCTGCAAAGCAGCCTCATCTGAGATTGTGGACAAATGGTCATCCCATATCCAGTGCCCTTGAATAATATGTATATAATGATAAGAGATAACAACCCATATGCATGTAGTGGTAGGTCTTAAGGGCGACTTATGTTGGAATCTGGAAGCGTCACAGGGGACTGGGGATTGGGCTGTATTAGTAGTAGCTATTGCACTACCGAATAAATTGTACTAGGTAAACAGACACTGAAGCACTTTGCCTAAGAGGCCTAACCACATATGTACATAATGTATACACGGAGATATATGTTGGTCTCCTTGTTCCCCTTTATGAGTAAAAACACTGTATATATTCACAATTCATAAGAGGGTTTACTTTAAAATAAAGTGTGTCAAATGCAACAGTCATGGGTTTGTTAAAGTTAACAGCAAAGTGTATCATCAGTTGACTGCAAAACTTTAGCAAGGGTCTTTGGGGGCATTCATTTTTCTTGATAAACAGGCTACATGAATACTGCGGCATTGATGGCATAGTTCTTCAGTGGTTCCAATCCTTCTTGAGTGGCAGAACCCACAAAGTGTCTATGGGGCCCTTCCTGTCCACCCCTGTATCACTTAAGTATGGGGTGCCCCAGGGCTCAATCCTCTTTCCCCTGCTTTTCACAATTTACATGTTACCGCTTGGATAACTGATCCAAAAACATGGCCTGACATACCACTACTATGCAGACGACACCCAACTATATCTTTCCTTCAAGCCTGGTGTGACAGACCCAACTCTAACTATAAACGCCTGCTTACGTGAACTACAGCAATGGATGAATGACAACTGGTTGAAACTAAATGCAGACAAAACTGAAGTCCTTCTGATTGGAAGGCAGAGCATGATAACAAAACAACTTAACTTGCAGTCTTCATCACTGGGAACAGGAGGCATGGATCTACGCAGCTCTGATCATGTGTGTAGCCTGGGAGTTCTAATTGATGGGAAATTAAACTTCAGAACTCAAATCTCTGCTGTGGTGAAATCATCCTATTTTCACCTGAAGAACATTGCAAAAATCAAGCACCTCATCCCCCCAGAAGATCTGCCAACCTTAGTCCATGCCTTCATCACATCCCGACTGGACTACTGTAATGCTCTCTACACTGGCCTTCCAAAAAAGGTCTTGTACCGCCTACAGCTGATACAGAATACTGCTGCCAGACTGCTAACCAACCAACCCCGTCACTGCCACATAACGCCAGTCCTGCACTCCCTTCACTGGCTACCTATAGAATGGAGGGTCCTATTCAAGATCGGCCTACTGACATTTAAATCCCTTAATAAGCTGGGCCCTGGATACATGAAAGATATGTTGCAGATGCGTAGCAATCCCCGCATTCTCAGATCCACAGGTTCTAATAATCTAGTCATACCCAGAGTCCACTTGGAAACTTTTGGTCCCAGAGCCTTCTGTCGTGCTGCCCCTACATTTTGGAACTCCCTACCTCAACAGATCAGGACAGCTCCATCCCTGGCCGTGTTTAAATCCAGACTGAAAACCCACCCGTTCAGTTTGGCATTTGCAGAATTATAACTTTTGTTGTGTGAATACTTCATCCTACTACCAATTACTGAATCTGAGACAGCCTAAGCGCTTTGAGTCCTATGGGAGAAAAGCGCTATAGAAATGTTATTGTATTGTATTGTATTAATTTCCATGGGGCGTAGCTATCTTGCAAGCGTTTGCGTCAAAACAGACCAGATGAACTATTGCTTAACCCAAATTGATTGGTAACTGTTGAATGTAGGGGACACACCTGCCTATTGGAAGGGCTTAAACCATGAAAAAACCCTGCCTCTGATATTGGTAGATCAGAACAAACAAGACCCCATAGGGGTCAACAATAACTCTTCATAGAAGGTAGCTGGGTGGTATACCATATCTGCATTGTGTCAAAGCTCTGACTTGGGCTGTATGCTGGGGGAATCTATGTGTGTTGGTGGGGGGATGATTATTGTATATTCATTGTAAATACTTTGTGCACTACACATACTCCTGACGACGCTCCGCTTAAGGAGTGAAACGATCGTAGAGTTGGCACTCTATCTGTTCACCACTTTTGTCTCACTGTACACAATGCAGATATGGTATACCACCCAGCTACCTTCTATGAAGAGTTATTGTTGACCCCTATGGGGTCTTTTTGGTTCTGATCTACCAATATCAGAGGCAGGGTTTTTTCATGGTTTAAGCCCTTCCAATAGGCAGGTGTGTCCCCTACATTCAACAGTTACCAATTAATTTGGGTTAAGCAATAGTTCATCTGGTCTGTTTTGACGCAAACGCTTGCAAGATAGCTACACCCCATGGAAATGAATGGGGGGATCAGCAAAGACCCTTGCTAAAGTTTTGCAGTCAACTGATGATACACTTTGCTGTTAACTTTAACAAACCCATGACTGTTGCATTTGACACACTTTATTTTAAAGTAAACCCTCTTATGAATTGTGAATACATACTGTACAGTGTTTTTAATCATAAAGGGGAACAAGGAGACCGACATATATCTCCGTGTATACATTATGTACATATGTGGTTAGGCCTGTATTAGTAGTAGTAGTATTTTTTTCATATCACTGCCAGTAGTAAATGATGAGCGAAAATGCCAAAATTCTTTTTCGTTGGAAAAATATTGATTTCCCGCGTTTTTGCGGTAAAACAGAATTCAATCACTTTTTCATGAAAATGTTCTCGAATCAAAAATAGGATTTTCAATGCGAAAATGACTTTGGCAAAAATTCGCAAACAGCACTGATGATGACATGCAGGCTCATTGTGGATTAAACAACATGAAGAAATTTCATGGCGAGTATCAATCATTTCTCGATCTCACTTCTATTTTTTTTTTACTTCTTGCTTTGCAATGTATTGCTGTTTTCCCTTTTTTGATAAATTTTTAGTTTAAAAATTACGAATATTATAAAAAAAAATGTATTTTTATTTATTTATTTATTTTTTATGTTTTTAACTTATCTTTTCTTAATGATGCTTTACTATATCCTTCTGAGGAATGCTATTCTCTGTAGTCCCTGATGCGCTACTGCACATATCTGCAGCTGCAGCAGTACAGGTAATGCCTGCCTCTGCAGGTAATTATCATCTATGCACCAGTCCTAATTAGGGCAGTGACATAGCTATTTGGACTTCCTCCAGCAGCTAGGAATAGGGCATCTCTGAATAATTTTTAACCAACTAAAAGACCTCCACTCTGCCCCTCACCCACCAGGATGCAGAATGCCTTGGTTGTAAGGGACAGGAGGGAATCCATGAAAATCCCATCAGTACGCTTCACTTCATCATAGTTGCTGGCAGCCACTTGCCAAAATAAGGACCTGGCCCTAGCCGATAAACCATTTGAAATTTTTCACTGGCTTCAGATGTGTGAGGCAGTGAAGTAAGGGATTCTGAGGCTGTATTGTGGGACCCCCCAGGCCGCGAGGTATAGTGTGGGATTATTTACAAAAACTGAGTTAAATCATGTTTTTATTTAGTTAAAATATCTATCAAAGTGTTTATGTTTTTCTTATAGTCAGCAATTTGGGGGAATGGGTAAGGAATACTAATATATCCCCCTACTCATTCTCTCTGGGGGGGGGGAGTAGGGGTAGTAAATGGTAGTAAAGATTGCCCTTTAACAAAAAATCAATTTTAAAGGGATGATCTGATTTTTAAATGTGGAGAATACAAAAGTAGTGACCTGCATCTCTGCTTTCCAATGTGCATCAGAGAACATACAGACAAGAAGAGCAGTACCTTATATAGGCTATCTCACTACAGTCTCTCAACAGTTGTAATAAAGGTGTAGGAAATTTGGGCACCCACGAAAATGTGGGTGCTGCATTGACTACAGTTCTAATTGCAGATTAAGCAGTGCCCAGTAGACAATTTGGGGGCAAGAGGTGACAAGTGTAGCCGAAGTACTAGGGAAAAGGAGATTGCATCTTATATAGTGGTGGTGGGGTAAGTTACAGGGTTAGTGTTAGGTAAGAGGGGTTTGATATTAGCTTAGATAATGGTAGGTAAGTGTTAGGAGAAGGTAAAGGGAGAGTAAGTGTAAGCAGAAGGTTAGGTAAAGCAATAGTAGAATATCGGTAAAATGACCTGTATTCTACTAGTAACTATCCAGTGTCGAGCAGTAGAATATCACTGTTCTATTACTGGCTTCACCCGGTGACCAAATTTCCCTGGCATTCTTTTTTGATGTGAGCAGTATAAACCATTTGCTTATAATATATTGCCTCATTCTTGATCTCCTGATGTGGCTGTCTTTGCCCCACACCAGTTCACACTCCTTACTTAACTTTCACCACAAAACATTTTAGCAGATGCCTCATCCCTCCAGACTGTTCTTCCCTTAACTGAGTACATGGTAACACAACTTCCATAAGTTCAACCTATAGAGCCCCATCAGTCCACATCTTAAACTCATAATAAAGACCAAAATAGCCTGAAACAGCGGTCTGTAATGTGGATTAGATTACCCTGTAAATGTATAAGCTATGAATGTGATCTGAACCAGTGGTGGTCTAGATGTATGTCTGACTTTCCAGGGGCATAATGGAATAGCCTGCATTTTGATGGGGGGGGGGGGGGGGAGTCTTGCTCATGGTAGATATTGTGCTTGCCATGGCTTTTCAGTAGGGTGGTTTAAGGTTTCCTTTAGTTCCTGCACAACAATCTTCTTCAGGTAATTTTGCTTCCCTATAACTTAATTGGGTACCCATATGGTCTGGTTGTAAATCTTTCTATTTGCAAGCAGCACCAGAGCTGTGAAACATGGTTGGAATAAGATCTTTACAGAACACATGGAACTTTTGGGGCACAGGTGTAAACACATTCATTCAATTGCTTAAAGTAAACCTATGCCCCATAAAAAAAACAAAAAATTGAATACTTACCTGGGTAGGGGAAAGCCTTTGGATCCTCCAGAAGCTTCCTTGTCCTTCTCTGGTAGGGCAGCTTCTAGGCTAAATTGCACCCAGGGAGAGGCTGCCCTCTGTGCATCCCCCTTCGCTGCAGAGTAAGCGCAGGGAAGCCTCCTATTGAGCAACTTACCTCCTTCCGCTCCAATCGCCAATCACTTGCCGATGGTCTCCTCTGCATAGCCGCGTGTACACGCTCTACCTCATGCTAATCAGAAAGTAGAGTGTGTATACGCGGCTATGCAGAGGAGCCCAGTGGCAAGTGATCGGCAATTGGAGTGGAAGGAGGTGAGTTTTTCAATAGGAGGCTTCCCTGCGCTTACTCTGCAGCGGAGGGGGGAGCACAGAGGACGGTCCCGGGAAGAGCAAGGGAGGGAGAAGTCAGGCCGCCCTCCCCGCAGCTGAGTCCCAGTGAGGCCGCAGCTCCCCCCTCCATCACAGTGGCCCCTTCCCCGGTGCTCAGGGCGGTCGCATGGCTGGCATGCCCCTAGAAACGGGGCTGTTCTCTGCCAGGCTGTTCTAGTGCTAAGATCCTTGAAGCTTGCAGGTGTGTGGCCGCCCTGTGCCTGCACAATAGCATAGACCCATTTGGGATTTGGTGAAAAAAGCCGAGCCCGATTGGGTCCATGCTACTGTGCAGGGGCAGATGGCTGGTGCATGGGCAGTAGCACAGACCCACTAGGGATTCTGCAGAAAAAGCCAAGCCCGATTTTAACAAGCCCTTGTCAATGGTCCTTTGGCAGTGCTGGAACGGCCCAGTGGAGGAGGATGGGGAAGCCTCTGGATTATATAGAGGCTTCTCTCTATTGAGGTGAGTATCAACAGGGGGCACTTTTTTTTACAAGTACACTTTAATTTAGACCTTTTAGATACCTAGTTAAAATAAAGCTATTTGCATGCTTTAATCCTCTAAGTCAATATGTATTTACATTTTAAGAGTATTTCCTAAAAATAACAAAAAAAATTTGACTGTATTGAGCACATAGGCAATTATACAATGTATGTACTTTAATTGGTGGGACAAATTGCAGAAGTATTCAAGTCTGATCACATTTGTTCAATTTCCATTGCCGTATTTGCTATGCAAATTATCAGCTAGCTAAGATTTCCATACTATGAAAGCTATGAGTCCATAGACGTCACCACTCCACTCCACATTTTCTGAACATTTAAAATAAAAGGTTAACTCGATACCTGCAGCGTATGATCATTTCATATTACAAATCTCTGTTGCCTCGTGAAAAATCCATCATAATGTCATATAAAACCAATATTGTGCCAATAAAAACAAATGAAGCAAGTAACTGTACATCTGAAAATTGCACGCGCACACATACGCAGTTAAAACAAAATAAACATAACAAGAAAATGTGTACCTTACTATATTACAAGATCCCTGTTTATGTGGTGTAACATAGTAAACTTATCATTGGCCATTATACAATGTAATCACTGGAGATATTTTATCCCCGCACACGTAAGTACATTTTCATAATAGTTATACACGGTTAACAACTTCTTTTTTTTCATAAGTATATTATGGGAACAGTTTTAAGAGCACAGAATTCAAGTATTTAATAACAGGGACCCTTGGCAAAGAAACTATAGATGTTTGAACTATAAATCAGCTGATGATGCAATAAGGAATTAAGTGTAACAAGATAAGCAAAACATAAACACAAGCCGTCTACAGATTAAACCACATAGTAAAAGCAAACTCTAGAGTGGGAACATATAATGCCAATTAGGCATAGTTATCAACCATGTTCAGTCCTCTCCAGCTTCCAATAACTGATGTCCAGCAGTTACTATACGTATGACACACTCAACCAATTCATGTGAAAATGGGCAGATAAGGCAACAATCATCTAATGTCAAAGAGAGCCTTAAAGGGAACCTGAGACAAGAAGCATCTCAGGTTCCACACTTATCTGGGGCTCCTTTAAGCCCCCTTGAGGCTGCTCGTCCTTTGCCGTCTCCCCGGGTGACTTCTGTCAATTGCAATTTAGCCAGAAAGCAGTGACGTAGCGAAGGAGCTATGGGCCCCGATGCAGGTTTTACATTGGGGGCGGGGCCCCCAAGCACTCAACTGAGCATAACAATTGATATGGTGCACCAACACCTGCCGATGGCAATCACAGTGTCAGAGGTATAAGAAGGGGATGGGGAGCATTTTGGTAATGGTTACCACTATTCAAAGTATCTATAGAAGTGATTATTATGGGCACAGGACCAACAGAGAGCTAATACTGCAGTTGAGGGAGGGCCTCTTGGAGCCCCTCTGACTCAGGGGCCCCCCGATGCGGTCGTAACCTCTGCACCCCCTACTGCCACGCCCCTGCCCGAGTCGCGCATGAGCAGGCAAGCTTCCCCATCGCGCTCCTCTCCCTGGGAGTATTGTGCGCCTGCACAGTAGTACTGGGCAATTCCAGCCGCAGGAGCAAGACCGGGAGTGCGCCTGGCCAGGCCGCACATGTGCTATGAAGCGCGACTCAGCCAGGCTTTTGGGAAAAACTAAGAAAAACCCATCATGAAAACAGCGGCTAATGTAAAAGATAATATGCATAAATTTTCATTAAGCCTTATGAGGCTGGAACACATTTAAAGTACACACAATATAAAAGCAGCTTTCAATGCAATGAGGCCTGTGCTATAACATCTAAATACTGTGTACGGGAAGCTTCAGTGGAGAAGCAATTATGTCCTCTCCATAAGAGATTTGGATTTCTGGGAAATACAAGAACACCTAAGACAGTATTGCATGGCCATCAATGACAAATGTATATATAATTACAGCCTGGCTAGTGCCCGTGACACATATGCCTGAGGCTAGAAAACAGTGGGGTAAGGCTAATCAGTCACCATCACATCGAGAAGAATCTGGAGCCGCTGTACACACACTCGATTCTCTGCAGAGGCAGAGTGGCTGGATAATGTACTGGTTAATGGTACCGCCTTTGACATGGGGAACCAGGGTTTGAATCCTGGCTAGAGTCAGTACCTATTCAGTAAGGAGGTCAAGGCAAGACTCCCTAACACAGCAGGGTGGCTTCTTGAGCGCGTCCCAGTGGCTGCAGCTTTTGAGTGCTTTGAGTCCAACAGGAAAAAAGCGCTATACAAATGTTTGGATTATTATTTTTATTACCTGCCTCCTTGGGTAAAAGGCTTAGGAATATAGCAGGCAGATTTGATGTACATAAAGCAACTACTAGAAGGAGAGAAAACATCTGCTGAACCCTACAGATTAATTATAAGTAGGACACATTTTTCTTTTCTTCTTTTTTCACTTTTACTCTAGTATAGTTTTTTCTCTCTGCTTTCATCAGTCCTCCCAGCTTTAAGCCTTTAATTTCATTCTGCATCATTCAATCTTCTTCTTAGGGTCACCTTAATCATGGGAAAGGAATGGGATGATACAGAAATAAAATCTACAGCACTCTCAGCTGAAAAGAATAAAAAAGGTCAGACAGCATTTTAGATTTGTCTTATTGCTTTTTTTACCACTTTTTGGACCTTTCTCAAATATGTTTGTGCTATGACAGTTAGATATAGGAAGCTCAACGCCTGTTACAAAGCAGAAAATCAAGTTCAAAGTCTTACAAGAGGGGCTAACATCTAGGGTTTAAAGACAACCCCATCTTAAATGAGACTAGCAGTGCTTAATAAAATGTTGTGTTTTTCTTTCATTATGAATATCACATTGAAAAAAATGTACTCTCTAATCTTAGTATGCCTATAAGGGTTCTTACTTATCCAGCCCCTGCTAAAGATGAGAGGTGGATTTGAGTAGACCAGTATTTTCAGCATTTGTATTTACCAAACAATTTAAAATGTCAGAAGATTTATGGTGGTCAAAAGTGGGATTTGTTTGCAAAGAGTGATGAGAATCCCTGATTGTGACAAATGTACCAAAATAAGGAAAGTGTTTAGCTCATAAGGTGGAAAAAAACCATGCATCTTACCTCCCAGTATGTGCTATTTTGCGGATAGTGGGGGATGAATCTCAGTATATGCTTACCCAACTGTACCCTGCGCATTACACTGCAGCATGGTGGCGTTGTGGTTAGCGCTCTTGCCATTCGGATCCCGGCCAGGGCACTATCTGCAAAGAGTTTGCATCATGTTCTCCCCATGTCTGTGTGGATTTCCTCTGGGCACTTCGGTTTCTTACCACATCCCAAAACACATTGTAAGTGACAAGACAATTTACTCTGTACAGTGCTGCAGAAGATGTCAGTGCTATATGACTACTACATAAACAGGGGCAGCGCCAAGGGGGGGCTTTTGGGTGCTCGAGCACCCTCTAGAATTGTCCAAGCACCCCCAAAGCACCCCCTGGCGTGAACTGACTTCAGGCGTCTAAGAGACGCAGAGTCAGTTCACAGCGGCAGCCCGAAGCAGCAGAGCAGGGCTACGGTAAGATGGCTATCGAAAGCCCTGCTCTGCAGACTTGGAGTCTGCAGTGCAGGGCTTCAGGCGGCCATTTTCCCGTAGCCCTGCTCTCAGCGCGGGCAGGAAGTCACGTGACGTCAGGAAGGAAGAGGCTCGTGGGAGCTGCGCGCCACAAGGAGGTCAGGACAGGAGGTCGGGACAGGAGGAGGTCGGGACAGGAGGTCTTCTGACTGTAGGTGAGTAAATGGGTTTTTCTTTTTCAACAGGTGGTGCTGATTGTGGTCAGATCTGCTGAGGATTGTGCATATTGTGGTCAGATCTGCTGAGGATTGCGCATATTGTGGTCAGATCTGCTGAGGATTGTGCATATTGTGGTCAGATCTGCTGAGGATTGTGCATATTGGGGTCATATCTGCTAATGATTGTGCATATTGGGGTCATATCTGCTAACGATTGTGCATATTGGGGTCAGATCTGGTAACGATTGTGCATATTGGGGTCAGATCTGCTAACGATTGTGCATATAAGGGTCAGATCTGCTAACGATTGTGCATATTGGGGTCAGATCTGCCAAATTATTGAACGTGTTTTTTGTTCAAATCTGCTCACATTACGTGTATTTTCTTGAGAAAACCTGCACAATTATGTGAATTTTCTCGGGAAAGAGTCACCAAAACTTGGGCCCTCTGTCTTTGCGTTGCACTTTTAAAGGGAACCCGAGGTGAGAATAATATTGAGGCTGCCATATTTATCTCCTTTTAAGCAATACCAGCTGCCTGGCTGCCGTGTTGGTCCTCTGCCTCTAATTCTTTCAACCATAGACCCTGAACAAGCATGCAGCAGGTCAGGGGTTTCTGACAATATTGTCAGAACTGACAAGATTAGCTGCATGCTTGTTTCTGGTGTAATTCAGTTCACTGCTGCAGCCAAATAGATCAGCAGGGCTGCCAGGCAACTAGAATTGTTTAAAAGGAAATAAATATGGCAGCCTCCATATCACTCTCACCCCGGGTTCACTTTAAATTACAGTTAGCCCCGCCCTCATCCGGTCATGACCACACCCGTTTTTGCCACGGTGCACTTCGCGCGCTGCAGGTTGTAGCCACGCCCATTTTTTGCCTACCCCAGAAATTGGTCCAGCACCTGCATAGCACCCCCTAAATAAAATTCCTGGAGCCGCCACTGTACATAAAATAAATGAAACTGTAGAAGCCTTTATTAAATCGACTGAATGTCACCCACACTTGTTCAGTATAAAAGTTGATCTTCCCTATGGAGAGAAAAGCACTACAATCACTTTCTCATGATCAGTTGTGGGAGGTCTGGAGTTCTGATTCAGTTTGTATCATGCCTGAAGAAGAACCTTAAAGAGGAACTTCAGCCTAAACAAACATACTGTCATTAAATTACATTAGTTATGTTAATTATAATAGATAGGTAATATAATCTCTTACCCACCCTGTTTTAAAAGAACATGCAAACGTTTGTTATTTCATGGGGACAGCCATCTTTTTGCTTGAACGGAGGTGACAGGGAGCATGAGACACAGTTCCAACTGTCCTGTGTCCTGATCACCCCTCCCAGCTGCGCGCTAGGCAACGAAAACAACAAATCCCATCAAGATTTGCACAACATCGGGGGAAAATTGCCAGGGCAGATTTCTTTGATGGGGTGGAGCTTAGCTTCTGTGCAGTTAAAATTGAGGCTTGGGTAAGAAAAACAAAGTTCTGATGCTGTGAAACACCAAGCATTTTCAGTGCTGCTAAGTAGATTTTTAGTCTGGAGGTTCAATTTAAAGTTTCTAAAGCTTGAAAGGAACTATTGTGCAGCCATTGAAGACATCACCTAAACAACTTTTGTTGTTATGACTTCTGATTTTGGAATGATCATAATATTGTGATAAAAACCGTAGACAAAGGTGAAGCCATAGTCTAATCGCTCATTACTATTCTGAAACGACAGTATGTGATAATTGCCAACCACTTAGTTATCCCCTTTCTATCATCAAGGGAGTGACTGACCAGGTTATACAATCTGCCCTACCCCTGAGTGCACCACATCCTACTGTGGTCACTTTATTATGTTCACCCCACTTCATATCACTAATCATTAACACTAGTAGTATTTTTATATATATTTCTATCAGGGCTGGTTCTTGACTTTTTGCTTCCTGAGGCAAACTTGTTATGATGTGCCCCTCGAATTGCAATGATCGCACAGCACCCGACAATTTGCACCACACGTTAAAGCTGCGGTGAGCCCCCCCAAAAAACACCCTTAGTCTTGGTAGCTAGGTACAGTTGCCCCCAGTATAGGTTAGCCAGGCACTCTCTTCACTTCCTGTTTCTGCCTGGTGCTGCCCCCAGACTTCTGCCGCCTGAGGAAGTCGCCTCACTTGGCATCATGGGCAGACCAGGCCTGATTTCTATTACTGCTGTTCTTTATAATGGATCCTGATAGATCATTGTTGCTTTCATATTTACCTTTATTGTGCAATATAGCCATGTATGTACACGTTATGCTTTATAGCCTTAAATCATTTTCACATTACGAATCTGACACCTTTCAATGTTGTTGGATGCAATTTACATAGTGCAATTTACATTTATTACATAGTGCACTTAATAATTGTCATGCTGCATTTTTGAGCAAATGTTGTATTGATATATGATATTTTTAGGCATGAAAATTGTGCCTAAGGAAGTGGGTTGAGCCCATGAAACTATGTTTCTGACTGCTTGACCTGTCCTGTATCTGTATCTATATCCTGTATCAGTACCCTGTACGTGCCAAGACCAAGTCCAGGCACGACCCAGTCGTGCTTGGCGATAATAAAGATTCTGATTCTGATTCTGAAATGCATTGCCATTGTCAAATAAAAACCTTGTTTTTTTTATACCACAGTTAATGTCATATTTTAAGGTAATCCACACAATCCAAGGAGGGATCCACACACAGTCTTATTAAAGTGAACCTCCAGACTTAAAATCTACTTAGCAGCAATGAAAAGACTTGGGCGCATATGCAATTCACTTTTTCACCTTGAGTTTTCTCCTAGGAGGTAATTTTTCATCTTCGATTTAAAAAAGTTTTCCAGCACTTTTTAACTAAAAAAAGTACCAAAAAGTAGGTGAAAAAGTAATATTAAAATTATTTTGAGTATTTTCCAGCTTTCTGGTGGCTTAAAAGGCATTTTATTGACAAGTTTAAAAATATCACCTAGGAGAAAACTCAGGTGAAAAAGTGAATTGCATATGTGTTTCTTTAACAGTTTCACAGCATCAGAACTTTGTTTTTCTTATCCAAGCCTCATTTATAGCTGCACAGAAGCTAAGCTCCGCCCCATCAAAGAAATCTGCCCTGGCATTTTTCCCCTGATGCTGTGCAAAGCATGGTGGGATTTCTGATGTTGTTCTCCTACTGTTTTGGCACAAATTTGTTTTTGTTTTAATTTTTAATTTGTGATTTGAAGTCTAGCGCGCACATCTGGGAGGAGTGATCAAGACACAGGACAGTTGGAAATGTGTCTCATACTCCCTGTCACCTCCTTTCAACCAAAAAGATGGCTGCCCCCATAAAATCACAAACATTTGCCTGATATTTAAAACAGGGTGGGTAAGAGATTATATTACCTATCTTTTTTAATTAACATAACTAATGTAACTTAATGACAGTATGTTTGTTTAGCCTGAAGTTCCTCTTTAAGTAACAATGTGAGTTTTATTGTCTTACACATGTAAGACATCTGACCATCTCAGCTGACAATCGTTTCGGGGCCTATCCGGTCCGCTTTTTCAAGGCATAGGCAGACAAACATGTACACCAAAAACTGTCAAATACAGACTATAGAAAGCATGTAAAAAAATAAAACTACACCTCCCTAAACAAATGAGCCCCGCCCCCAACTGAGTCGGGTAGTGAGGAAACTGTTATGTATCATGTTTAAATGACATTGGTTCAATCAGCAACCACTCACAAGTAGGTGTACAATTCTGTCCATTAGATCTTTTGAGGTAAACTGCCTCTTCATTACCTGTTTTATTGGTTTTATCCTAGTTTTATATCAATTTGGGTGCCCCTTTCAGCCATTCATACTGTTTTACCCTCCTTGGGAGGGTTTCATTGGTTTCTATAATTTCCAAGAGAGCGACCTATCCAAGCGGCTCTGATGATCACCTGAGTGGAGACGGGTTTGTAACAACCACCTTCCTATTTTGGTTGCTTGCCCTGTACCGATATATGTTTAGATAAATGAATTTGGCATAGTAAATAGTAAAGTAGTAAAGGCATGTGACTGCTGCCTCAGATTCATCCAACAATTTTTGAAATACGCTAAATTCCATCAAAGTTCAAATGTGCTTCCTCTTCTATCCAATTAGCCTTCCTTTCTAGATATGAATAAGCATGATTGTGCCCCAAGCCTACAATGTGTATTAATAATATCCCATGCCTTATGTAAGTAATGAGCGTAAAGCTCGACATACTCCACTATGCAAATAAACATTTTTCATTCAGTTAGGGGAAAAGGAAACAAAACCTTAATGGAGGAGGAAGAACATTTATCAAACACATCGAGGTTAAAAAAAGAGAAGAAAGTAAAGAATTGTACAAGAGCTGGAACGTGCTTCAGTTTTAGGGTGGTGGGGGATAAAATGTACAGAAAATGTTGGATTGCTGCCATGACACCCATTACATATCAGCCGCTCTCTCTTTCTCTCTTAACATTTCACTTACAGCCATTGTAATACATTTGGTCAATGGAAAGGAGAAAAAAAAAGACGTGTAATTTGTTTTCTTTAGATTTACCTACAATGTCAGCAGAGGATAGCAGAATGCGGAGGAAGACAGTTAGAGCTGCCCTACCCACTTAAGCAAATGGAGTTCATTTATCATGAAGGGAAACCCGAAGACAAAAGGCCAAAATGGAACATGGAGCTTTTTGGTCATTGGGTTCCACTCTTCGTTTCAGTTTGCTGCCAAATATAGAAAAGCAAGCAACAGCTGTCACATTGAGCAGTGGACATTTTAGATTGCATTAAATATTGGTGTGAAAAATTGTTTGGCTACTTTCCAACAATAAGAAGTGTTAATGTTGGCACTTCCAGTGTATACTTTAGTGGTAAATTGTTGTAGTATTCATTTGACATGTAATACCCATAGAATTGATGAGCGGGAATGGAAGAAGTTTTTTATGCTGCCATGTTACCTTTTTCAGCTATACTTACAAAGCTTTTAAATCTTTACAGTTTACACAAACAGCCACCTGTGCTCAATCGGGGAAGTTTTTTTTATTTTATTTTTAGTTCATAAAGACATGTTTGGACAGAGGGAGTACTTAGTAAATAGGCACAGCTTGTATGGGATCATTTGCAACTTAGAACTGGCATCTTAGATTTATTTCCTACAGGGATTCAGGAAGTGATGTAAGCAATACATAAAGAAGTGTTGCCTAAATGCTAGCTTTGCAGCACTGGACTGGAGTGACCTAATGTATACAGCCACAATAATAGATCTGGGTGTTACTTGGGCCAACAAGCCAACAAGGGCCAACAAGCCATGCAGGACTCAACAGTAGATTAATAATGAAATCTTCTTGAAAAGTAGAACTGACCAGATACAGCAGATGAACACATTTATTTGTTAATTTTTTTAACTGTCCCTTGGAGGGGCTAATAGTCTAAGCCCTACCATAAATCCAAAAAGATGGTTTGCACACCGCAAATTAGGAAACGTGCTTTATCGCATCATCTGACCAATCTTGGGCTACAAAAAGTTTGATCATGGGATTTTTGGTGATAGAACAATAAAGCACAATGTTTTGTGGTGTATGAACCACACTTGTGGATTTTCCTGCTACGGGTCTGGCACCTGCCTTTGCATTTCTAAAGGCGACCACAGAAATTTTTAAAATGAACCTCATCTCTTGCCATGCATTGCGGCAGGTGAGTGCACACAACACTGCCGGGATGTTACAAACTGAAGTTGCTGTGGTCGGTCAGGTGGAGAAGATAGCCCATCCCATACGGACCCAGGACTAGAGGAGCACCTCCGCCCAATGGCACACTAAATTAAGGACCTCCCTTATTAACTGATTGTGCCATTGGGGGGAGCTGCTCATCTAGTCCTGGGCCCATATTGGATGGGCCATCTTCTCCACCCGACCGACCACAGGAACTGCAGTTTGTAACATTCCAGCAGTGTTGTGTGCATGCACCCACCGCAATGCATGTGAGAGATGTAGACCGTGAATGCGAGTACATTGACCTACTCACATCCACGGTCTAAATCTTCCAGCATGCATTGAGGCGACTGGGACATATGGGCCAGGGACCAGAGGAGCAGCATTCCATAGATAAGTAATGATGCTCTCTCCAACCCTACAATGGCACATTAAAAAAAAGTGGCTCCCTTTGAAAGAAACCTGAGATGACTAAAAAAAAATGTATATACATACCTGGTAATTTCTCCAAGATGATCCAGCACAGCTCTTTTACCAGAAATTACTTTATTGGATCATAAAAACATACAAAAACATAGCTGCATAGCTATGTTTTTGGCGTACATCAAAAAAGGGCGTCGGGAAAAAAGGGCGCGTGGTGTAAACGATAAACAGTATTATCGTTTATAGAAATATTGTGTAGAATTTCATTTACAAATAGTGTTTTAAGAATTTATAAATCACTAAATAATGTGTATGAGATCGGCAATTCTTAAAACATTAATCTTCCCTGTTTGTAAACTGAAACTTATATTAACGTTTGTTAAAAACCCTCCCTGTACCTATCCCTAACCCCTAGACCCCCTGTTGGTGCCTAAACCTAAGACCCCCCAGTTGGTGCCTAAACCTAAGACCCCCTATTGGTGCCTAAACCTAAGACCCCCCTGTTGGTGCCTAAACCTAAGACCCCCCAGTTGGTGCCTAAACCTAAAACCCCCCTGTTGGTGCCTAAACCTAAGACCCCCCTGTTGGTGCCTAAACCTAAGACCCCCCTGTTGGTGCCTAAACCTAAGACCCCCCTGGTGGTGCCTAAACCTAAGACCCCCCTATTGGTGCCTAAACCTAAGACCCCCCTGTTGGTGCCTAAACCTAAGACCCCCCAGTTGGTGCCTAAACCTAAGACCCCCCTGTTGGTGCCTAAACCTAAGACCCCCCTGTTGGTGCCTAAACCTAAGACCCCCCTGTTGGTGCCTAAACCTAAGACCCCCCTGTTGGTGCCTAAACCTAAGACCCCCCTGTTGGTACCTAAACCTAAGACCCCCCAGTTGGTGCCTAAACCTAAAACCCCCTATGGATAATAATGTTTTACAGACATTAATTAATAAAAAATGTAAATAAAAAAATGTAAATCATTTTTTTGGGTGGATAATAATGTTTTAGAAATGTTTTAGAAATAGTGATTTAGTATCTTTATAAACATTATTCGTCACGGGCTCATTTTGTAAAGTTAAATCATCACAAGCACAGTTATAAATCCTTAAAAATCTCCGGGCGCCGTTTGTTAAAACGTTAATAATCTCCAGCGCCTTTTTTCCCTGTTCGGCGCCCATTAAACGATATTTATAATGGGAGTGAATGGGGCGCCCTTTTTGTCCACTTGTCTCATGCGCCCAAATCTCCTGCTTCCATGTTTTTGTATGTTTTTATGACCCAATAAAGTAATTTCTGGTAAAAGAGCTGTGCTGGATCATCTTGGAGAAATTACACGCTATACCCTGTGGGTACAGGGGTGGATCCTCTGCACGCTTATCCCCGGCATCGCTAGTGTGCAGTCTCATACACCTTTTCTGGTTAATATACATACCTGGGACTTCCACTAGCCCCATTCAGGTGGATCGGTCCTTCACCATCTTACCACCCCACCTGGATCCTCCGCTAGGTAGCCAGGTAATTTCACAAGTCCAAGCGTACTAGACATGTGCGGCCTGGCCACATGCGTGCATCCGTCACACTCCTGTTGCAAGGAGAGTTCTACGCTGACACATCACTACGGTGCGGGTACAGAATGCTCCCTGACCACTAGAGCAGGTCAGGGAGCACACAGCGGGACTACGCCATCTGGTGCCGACTTGTTAAAATATCGGGCCACCAAGTGGAGGATCCAGGCGGTGTGAGAAGACGGCAAGAGACTGATCAGCCTGAAGGGGGCTGGAGGAAGCCTCAGGTATGTATACCTTAGTAATTTGCCCATCATAGTCTAAGGTAAATTTTAGGGGATAGGCCAATTAACTTATCTGTATGTTTTTGGAATGTGGAAGTAAAAGTAAACAAACATGAGAACATACAAACTGCATGTAATTAGTAGTCTGGCCCAAAGCTGGAAGGAGGAAGCATCAGAGTCACATGAAAGACGCCATGAAGTGGACTCATCTTGACTTGTGCGGTTTGGCAGTACTTGGGTGTTTCTAATACAATATTCTGAATTTGAACACCAACATTGTACAATTTCATATTTCCAGTATTACCAAGAGTCATATTATTATGACTGAACAAATCAAAGAGAAAAAAATAAACTATAGATTCCCTAAGACTTGTGTGTTTTTTATTTCTTTGACATAGCATACTTTTGATTAAGAAAAGTTCCTGATTAGTTTACAGGGGACAACGATAAAACAACTGCTGACTTGATTTTCCTAAAATTCCTGGGTTAGGCACGGTTCACATTGGCAGAAAAAAAACGGTCCGTTTGCGGATTCTAATGGAACGGATCCTAACGGATGCAAACAGATCCAATGTAAACCTTTGGATCCGTTCACATTGGTTTGTTAGTATGGATCCATTCAACATGATCCGCTGAATGGATCTCAAATTTAGTTCTGCAGCAGCAATTTTTTCCAGACAGCTGAACGGAACAGAACCGGAAGCTGAAGCACTGGGGGGGGGGGGGGGGGCAATGAGAAAACGGAACATTTCTACATTTCTTCACACTAGTGAAGAAGCGGACCATTCCAGCCAGCAAAATCCACTTTGGTGGTGGGGGTCTGGGGGGATATGGGGAAACGGAAAGGGCTAAGCTGAACGGTAATGTAGTGTAAACGGATCTGCTCGACCGGATATCAGATCCGGTTTAACGGATCAGTTTGCCACTTAATTGCCAGTGTGAACCAGGCCTTATTTGAAGCAAATTACAGAGATATAGAAGAGCCCATTTGTCTGACAGCAATTTTGAGCAGTTGAGACATGTTCAAATCTTTGAAGAACCGCATTCGTGCCTAAAGACATCCTATGCAAGGTCTCATTCACATGAACTTAAATGAAGGTGTTAGAATCAGCTGTCCACTTTTATCTCTGCATTCACACTGCATTTACCCAGTGGTGAAAAATACAATCCAGGGACACTTAGCCAGATTTATACTTTTTCCTCCCCGGGTCAACTTTTGTGTGGCTCCCTATTTAGGTACAGCAGCCACCTACCAAATCCACGTGGAGCACTCTCTCTCATATGTAACATCCATGTAAAGCTCCCTTGGTGAGCTCTCTTTGATGTGTTTCTTCCAATTTGCAGCCTCCCTTTTCTATCTGCAGCCTCTTCTTCCATATGCCGCAATCATTCCATCTCCAAGTTCCCCATTGGGCGGCAGCCACCCAATGCTCAGGCTTTTGAGGTCTTTCCAGAAATCCAGGCCCGCAGGTACAGTAACTTCAGTAGCAAAAAGTGATTTTCAGGAAACAACTGTACAAGCATTAAGCCACTTGTGGTGTCCTTTCAACACTTAATAAACATGCTACAGTTACCAAATTCCTGAATGAATTGCCACAGATGTCCCTGTTGAATGTTATGGCATTGTTTTCTCAGTGGCAAAGTGTCGGTTTTTCAATAGGAAAAACCACCAAAACAGCTGGTGTGCACCCTCCAATCAGTAGTGTGATAATTGAATGGCTATCATTGCATAAAATAGCAACTTTTGATTTTAATGAGATTTCAGTTGGAACCTAAAGGTAGCTATAGGTTACTCAATTTTCCAAACGTTGTCGGGCAATCAATTGCAATGTGGTTGATTGAAAGCTGATCACCTAGTGGCCCACTAACTACAAGCCAAATCCTATCCAATGCTCCTTCACTAATAAGTCTGAACAATGTTGTGCCTTTGCGCTATGAAACTAAAAATGATTCTGTGTTCATCGAATTATGTGAACAATAGCCGAAATCCTTTCCGATGAAACGATAGTTTCCATCCTGTCCAATCTAGTAAATTGAGATATCAGTCAGTTTCCTTGGACTGAGCAAAATTGAGCACAATTGATTCTCCCTCGATCCAATAAAATTACTGAATGGTCGACCATATACTGGTAGTAAAATCAAGTATTGTATGGGCACCATAACTGAAATTAATCAAGCCACCACTGAAAGCAGTGAGAATGATGCAACTGCTGTTTCACCAGCTACTTGACCTTGATTTTCTGTGGATTCAAATGCCTAATTAAAGATCCACCACTCAAAATGATTTAAATTGTCTGATTCTGAAGGATTGATAGGATTTCAGGCAGATTCTATGTGCTAATTTACCCAAAGTTTATTTTCTACCGGTGCATGTATGGCCACCTTTATAGGACAAACACTATGCACCTTCCCTGACTACTGCTCTACACAAAAATCCAGTGAAAGTATAGGTAACAATAGACCTCTGTACAACTGGCAGAAGAGGTCAGTGTTCCAAACGAAAAATTGAAAATGAAAAGACAGAGGCGCTTGGTGTATTGCTGAGCACATGTTATATGGTCCTACCTAATTGCCTGATGAAGCAGGGTCATGCCTGTGAAACGCATTGCACAAAACTCTGGAGTGTGCAAATACAATTTTTGATTGTCTAATCAACAGTTCCCTGTGTCTGCTTGGAGGAGGTAAGTCCTCCACTATCACCACTATTTATTCATTTTAAGTATTTTAGTCCTTTTTATTCTTTGTGTGTGCGCCTGTTTTTTTTGTACAATAATATGGTCCACCTTGGTGGAGGGGTGTTACCCCATTTTTCCTGTTCCACAGAGAGCGACTTCTTAATTCTGAGTGGGTTCAGGTGTAATCTCCCCACCTACATTTACCTTTGAGGTGACCCTGGTTTGTGAGTATCATTTACTTACTTTACATATTTCATCGTTTCTAGTACTTACTACACTATATTGGGCTCTAGGTGTCCCATTTTGTATTCCACATGAAAATGTTAACGTTTTGTGCATATCATACCTATTTTTCAGAATCCTGCGGAGGACAAGGAAAGTCAAGTGGAAAAAGTACAAAAATAGAGCTGACATTATGACACAGTCATAACATTCTCTGTTCATAACAATCTGAATAAACAATCTTGTCATTTCCAGCATAAGGTAAATCTACTTTGAAAAATGTCTACACCTTTTCCAGCTGACTCGTGTCAGGAGCTTGCTCTTCTAAGTAAATGGCTCTTTGAGATTTTGATGGAGTATATGAGTTTCATTTCATGTCACAATTTTGGCAGTGTGTAGGTGTCTTCTAGACACAATGGAATAAGGGCTCACAGTATTACAGAAAGGAGTGAAATCAAACCGTTTAGCTTAGTTAATGTTGTTCGTCTAATAGGGCAATGTACAGTTACTTAAAGGATACCCGAACTGAAATGTGACATAATGAAATAGACATGTGTATGTAAAGTGCCTAGTACACAAATAACTATGCTGTGTTCCTTTTTTATTTCTCTGCCTGAATGAGTTAAATATAAGGTATGCAAGTGGCTGACTCAGTCCTGACTCAGACAGGAAGTGACTACAGTGTGACCCTCACTGATAAGAAATTCCAACTATAAAACACTTTCCTAGCAGAAAATGGCTTCTGAGAGCAAGAAAGAAGTAAAAAAAGGGGAATTTCTTATCAGTGAGGGTCACACTGTAGTCACTTCCTGTCTGAGTCAGGACTGAGTCAGCCACTTACATACCTGATATTTAACTCTTTCAGGCAGAGAAAGAAAAAAAGGAACACAGCCTAGTTATTTGTGTGCTAGGCACTGTACATACCCATGTCTATCTCATCATGTCATATTTCACCTCGGGTATCCTTTAAAATCCCGCACGTTCACATTGTGTGCGCTGTAGTGCATGCAGTGTATTTGTGCACCAGATTCATGTGAAAGGATCCAATGCACCTGACTGCTGTGCGTCCCTTGTCAATTGTGCTACAATGCAAGGGCCCTTCCACATATACTCAGTTCTCCGTACAATTTTATGTACTGCAGAAAAAAATAAACTAATTTGGTGCTTTATATATACAGTATATATATATATATATATATATATATATATATATATATATATATATATATATATATATATTTTTTTTTTTTTTTTTTTTTTTTTTATTTAAACAATTATTGCGCACTTTCTGTAAATCCAATAACAACAACAACAACTAACATTTGTAA
Organism: Hyperolius riggenbachi; assembly: GCF_040937935.1. Classification (NCBI taxonomy): domain Eukaryota; kingdom Metazoa; phylum Chordata; class Amphibia; order Anura; family Hyperoliidae; genus Hyperolius; species Hyperolius riggenbachi. The sequence goes on from NC_090646.1 coordinate 158,734,582, forward strand.
AGCGCTTTTCTCCTATGGGACTCAAAGCGCATAAGCATGGCTCCAACCATCGTGGTACAGAGGAAGAATTTTATAAGTCTGGAAATGCCAGGCTAAACAGGTGGCTTTTTAGTCTGGATTTGAATAGCTCCAGGGATGGTGCTGTCTTTACTGGGTGTGGCAGGGAGTTCCAAAGAGTAGGGGCAGCATGGCAGAAGGCTCTGTCTCCAGATTTTTTGAGGTGCACTCTGGGAGTGACCAAGTTTATAGAACTTGCTGATCTGAGGTTGTGAGAGGTGTGGTGCAGCTTCAGCAGGTCCTTCATGTATCCAGGGCTCAGATTGTGCAGGGATTTGAATGTCAGCAGTCCAATCTTGAAGAGTATTCTCCATTCTACTGGTAGCCAGTGCAGTGAGCGAAGGATCGGTGTAATGTGACAGTGGCAAGGCTGGTTTGTTAGCAATCTGGCAGCAGCATTCTGCACTAATTGCAGGCGACGCAGGCCCGTTTTAGGGAGGCCAGCATAAAGGGCATTGCAGTAGTGCAGCCGTGATGTGATGGAGGCGTGGACAAGGGTTGGAAGATCCTCTGGGGGAATCAGATGTTTAATCTTTGCAATGTTCTTCAGATGAAAGAAGGAAGATTTAACTACAGATGAAATTTGGTTTCTGAAACTCAATTCCCCATCGATTAGTACTCCAAGGCTGCGCACAAGGTTGGAGCTGTTTATGTCTGAATACCCAATCCTGATTGGTGTTGCTTTAGGATAGAGCTGTTTGATTTCACTTCTCAAATATGACTGTGTGTGTCTCCTATATGATATATTTAACTGACATTTTTTATCGTAAGAACCAACTGTTTATACAGGTAAATCATGACGATTAACAAGGTTGCCCAAACTTTTGCATCCCACTGTAAATATATATGGGCCACATAGCCTCTGAAGAAGACGCGCTTCAGCGAAACAATTATTAGACGGACCCTTACTGCCACGCTGCCCCACAGCTGGTCACATCATCTGGTATGTCTCCTGCTTAAGATGATTTTTATATGTGATGTTGAGAAAACACAGCATGTTTAGAATAAAGCGGTTTTATTGATATGATGGAATGAAATAGCGCCAGATATAGTTTTCTATATGGTGTATAATATACTGTATACATGGCAATGGGTGCCATCTTAAAAGCAAAATGTCTGGGAACTCAAAAAGACTATGCAAGAAAAATTCACCCATGTGTGAGTTTCCTCTGCAGTCCAGTTTACTCATATAACCAAAAATCATACAGATAAGTTAATTAGCTTCCCCCTAAGAACTGGCCCTAGACTACGATACATACACTACACAATACTTATAAAGTAATTTGACTATGATAGGGATTAGATTGTGAGGCCCTCTGAGGGATAGTTAAACGAACACACAATATACACTGTACAGCGCTCTGGAAGACGTCGCCGCTATATAAATACTAAATAATAATAGTAATTTCCTCTGCATTCCTAGCTTTCAGAATCGGGGCTGGTTTAAGGGTCACAGGGCAAACTTAAGCTGGGGCCCTCCCAAGGCCCCCGAGTCCATAGGGCCCCCAAGTATCTGTCTCGCTTAAAAAATTACATTTGTGGGTACCATGGCATGCAGTGACTTAAAGTACTCCTTACTCTCTTTTCCCCTACTTTTAAAGAGAACCCGAGGTGGCATTTCATTACGTTAGTGGGGCACAGAGGCTGGTTGTGCACACTAACACCAGCCTCTGTTGCCCCATCGTGTGCCTCAAAGACCCCCCTGCTCGCCGCTATAAACCCTGCAGTGCTGGCGACACGCAGCGCGTCACCAGCACAATGTTTACCCTAGCGCTGTCTGTCAGCGCCGCTCCCCCGCCTCCTCCGCATCGCCGCTACCCGCCCGCGTCCCTTCCCTCCTATCAGCGGGAGGGAAGGGACGCGGGCGGGTAGCGGCGATGCGGAGGAGGCGGCGGAGCGGCGCTGACAGACAGCGCTTAGGTAAACATTGTGCTGGCGACACGCTGCGTGTCGCCAGCACTGCGGGGGTATAGCGGCGAGCAGGGGGGTCTTTGAGGCACACGATGGGGCAACAGAGGCTGGTGTTAGTGTGCCCAACCAGCCTCTGTGCCCCACTAACGTAATGAAATGCCACCTCGGGTTCTCTTTAAACTTTTAATATTGTTTTATTGCTGGTGCTGTGACTAACACACAGCACCAGCCTCCCCCTTCCTGAGCCCTCTCTAACTTACGTTCTGCTCAGTCAAAGTCTTTGACTGAGGCAGAACGTCAGATATTATTGGGGAGGAAGTGACAGTTCTTCCTCCCCGCTGTGCGTGCATAACTCCGCCCCTCCACCTGCCACTTTAGTTCCATATGTGTTTCACTGCACACAGCGCGCAGGGGAGCTGCGCTGTGTGCGGACTTGTGATAATTGAGGTCACGCGCGCTGTGTGCAGTGAAACACATATGGAACTAAAGCGGCAGGTGGAGGGGGCAGAGTATTGTATGCACAGTGGGGAGGAAGAACTGTCACTTCCTCCCCGATAATATATGCTGTTAGAATGGGCCACAGGGGGGCGCTGGAGGGGGAAGGATGGTGATGTGTGCTGTGAAAGTCACAAAGCACCAGTAATAAAATCATTTAAAAGTAAATCCCTACCAGGTCAGGAGTACTTTAAGCTGCAGGAGAGAAGCATATACTTACCTGATTCCATGCCGGCCCAGTTGCCATGGTTTCCTCCAACTCCCTTTCCTCTTTTCTTCCTGCTGGTGAGATGCTCAAACCGGGGCAACAGCAGGGTGCCTCTTCGCTCCTCGCAGGCATGGACATACTGATGTGACGTTACATGTCTGCTACGATGAGGAGGGGCCACTGTGGCCGTCCGCAGTATGTGCATCTTACCAGCAGGAAGAAAAGAGGAAAGCAAGGTGAAGGAAACCATTGCAACCTGGTCGGCATGGAATCAGTCAAGGTATATGTTTCCCTGCTGCTGCCGCTCACCAGCACAGCAACTTAAGTCACTGGACTCACTGCACGCCACTGTACCCAGCAGCCCTACAATGTCATTTTTAAAGGGAGACAGATGCTTGGGGGGCCCCTATGGACTTGGTTTCCTGGGGCAATTGCCCCCTTTGCCTCCATTGAAGCGCCAGCCCTGTCCAGAATATTGGAAGTGAATGAACATATGTAATGCCAGCAATAAAAGCTCAAAGGACGTTCTAACCCTTCCTTGACTTTGATTAAAGTAGTTTTTATTGCATTCTCTGTCGGCATTGTAGAGATATCCAGTCACTTCTTATTTCCATGACCCCTAAGCTGCTGAACAGGGTCCTCTTCATCCTTGTAGCCGCGCTCCCTCCATGTACAAGCACGGAAGTACATTACTGAGGAGGTGCCAGTAGGGTTCCCACCTACGCAGTATCATGGAGACACTCATGCACAGGGGGAAAAGCCATACACTAGAGGCTCCATGCTACCGCGCAGGAGTGAGCAGCACAGTGCAGCCACGCTTGTACCTGGAGAGGAGCATGGTTGCAGGCAGTATTCAACATCAGAGGATCATATCGCAGGAACGGAGGGACATAGGAAGAGCAGGACTCCAGACTATTCTGAGGAGCTACATGCATCTGTGATGGTCCATGTTATTCTGTGGTGGGAGAAATGATTTTGTTTGTTTGTTTTATGCAAAGTTCTGCACTGTTTGTCTTCTGACAAAGCCCTGTCTCGAGGCGGAACATGTTAGGCTATAGGTGTATTCTGTAACTCACTTGTACCCACTTGTACTGTCCAGTGGTAGATGCCAGGGACATTGACTTGCAGCATATCGCCATGGTCATTGCACACTACTCTAGTCAGTATAGTCAAGCAGAGTAACCACAGGGCTGACTCCTAAAAGAGCTGCACCACTTCCTTATGGTGGTGATGTGTGTTTGTTTTTGTATATTGTTTGTTAGTCATAGTAACCTTGCATTTGAATGCATGCCAAATAAAGGTTATTTTTTTTAGGTACATTAGGGCTACCCTTTTTTGGGAACATGCTTCCTAAGTGATTTCTTTAAAGTGTTTTTTTTTTCAATATTTTATTTATTTAATACATGCACAGTTTTACAGTTTTACATATGATGGGAGTGTCAGCCTGCTGTAATCACTTGATTAGTTCCAGGCTTGCAAAAAGAGAAACAATGTTTGGTGCTCTGTACAGCTTATTACTTATTATTATTTTGGACATAGGGGAGGAAAAGGAGGCACGGTGGGCAGGTACAACACTGGGGACAGAAGGGGAGACACATGCAGGGAATCCCGATGTGGCAGCGGGTCAGCAGCTCGTATCGGCAAACATTCATAAATCGGGGATTCCCTGCATTCACCGTATGAGAGACGCAGGGACTTTTTCTCACCATTTTTGGGGAGAAAAAGTGCATCTTATACGGCAGAAAAATACGGTACTTAATGAAGGTTGAATAACACTTTAACCTCCTCGGCGGTAACCCCGGGCTAGGGTTGGTGCGGACAACCGCAGCTCAGAGCGGTAATCAAGACCTGTGCTCGGGATAGCCGCCGGAGGCTCTATGCAGAGCAATGCGCACAGCGGGAATGTTTCTACATACCTGCCAGGGATCCAGACGTCAGACGCCATTCTTCTTCCTCTCCTCTGGGGCTCTGCTTCCTCCTGGTGAGATCGCCGGCTGTCATCATGCTGACAGCCAGTAATCTCACTTTAGAGTTGCAGCGCCACCCGGAGGATGGAGGCATAACTGCAGCGCTGGAGCCCAGGGAGGAGAGTGATTGTTGGGGCTGTGCAGATCTCCCTGGCAGCATGATTTTTTTCCAGGTTTTAGGGTCTGAAGGGGTGCAAAAAAATTGCACTGCTTTTAAACCCTAAAATCCAGAAAGAATCATACCGCCAAGGGGGTTAACACGTCTGTAAATAATGAATGCTGTGTATGATCAACATTAGTTTTCTGTTAAAATGTTCTAAGAATGTCAGCAAATTTGTCCTACTGAGAATTGAAAGCCTGACAGATTATTCTGAACAGTCACCTAATCACAGCATTTTAGACATACCTAAAGTGTTATTGGTATTGCCACAAAATAACCATCATGACAGCAGCAAGATTTCAGACTGTAAAACAAGCACAGAGTCACTTCTCAGACACTTGCTGTAATATGTACGAACACAAAACACCTGCGTGATTCTTAAAGCAGATGTTAATCCCTAACTTCTGTCAATGGTCTTCCTGCATGAGAACTGCAGCTTCATCTCACAAGTGAGCGGCTGTCTGCCTGCCTGAGCTGCAGCACATTGTATTTTACATGTCTGTAACAGCTTGTTGTGAAAGAGCTAAAAGAGATCCAGACAGATAGAGTGCAGTTTATAGCACTGAATTGAGAACATAGAATTTATACTGTCCTGTCGTATGATGAATCCCTGATTGGTCTAGCAGAGACTAGTATTTAAGTTATTTGCTAAAAGAAAATACTCTGCGCCAAAGAACATTGTTTAGTACTATAAATTGTATCACACTTTTTTATAAACTAATTGCACAATAATAAGGGATTCAGGGAAAAATATCAGGTTCAACTCGAAAAAATGTACTGTCTGGTTATTTATAAGAAAGCAGAGCTGGATTTGCCATTAGAGACAAAAGGCACACCATGCCTACAGCTGCCTTACCTAAAGGGACTGAGTAAACAAACATCTCAGGGTGACCCAAACCACTAGGAAAGTATAGGGGACTAAAAGAGACCGAAAAGTACTCCAATCTTTACCATCTTAAAACAGGAGTTACTTGTGATAATTCAACTTTAAGTGAACTTTAAGTGAACATCTGTGGCTACCCACAATGCACCGCTACTGAATATGCAAATGATCTCTTTATGCCCCTGTACCCAGGCTTGCATCCAAAACTGCTGGTGTATGGCGGCCTGGAGGGGGAATAATATTTAATAAGGCCGGGACTTGTGCGGCAGCAGGATCAGCCATATACCGGCTGAATCCTGCGCCCAAGTCTCCAGCGCCGTTATCTCTCGTACGCGTATAGCAAGCCTATAGCTTTAAATTTTACAGAGCCACATCACCTTCACATGTTCATAGGTGCAGATCCAATTCACTTTATCTCCAACGTTTTCTCTTATTTAAATATTCACATTTTATAAATAAAAGGTCTTTTAAGCCACCAACAAGCAAAAAAATATTATGAACAAGTTTGCTTTTTCTCCTACTTTTTGGAGTGGTAAAAAGTTATTTAAATAGAAGAAAAATTATCTCCTAGGAGAACTTAGGAGAAAAAGTGAATTGGATCGGGCTCTATGACTCCCCCACAAAGCCATAAAAAGTGTGACCACAACTCCTACGTTGAAGAGCCAGCCTCGGTATAGGAAGTGGCACTGCCCCCCCCCCCCCTTCCCCTTCCCCTTCCCTTTGTAATCAAAACAATATACTTGGGCACCCACTATCAGCAGAAACTTAAGTCCCTCCATAGGTGCCAAATGCAGCTATACTGTTAAATTTGGGCACCCGTGCCACCCAATAAATAGAGTGTGCAATTTATAACGGTGCCTATTGCTTTTATGTTATTGTGATTGCGCTCTTCTTCAGACACGAGTGTGGCCACGCCTTGTGCATTAGAGGCTCCGTGTTGCTGCCTAGATGGAGACACGCTTGTACCAGAAGAGGGGCATGGCCACAACATTAGGGAGGGTCCCGGTGACCAACATGGGACCAGAGGACACCGGGGGGAAGCCTCTGGAGGAGCCAGAGGCTCCCCTACCTTAGGTGAGTATTTGCATTTTAAACTTAATTACACTTCAGTTCTCTTTATATACAGTGGCCCTGATTCACTAACCAGCGCTAAGCTGGTTAGTGTGCCTTAATACCTAGTGGGCGCAAACCACAGAGTTAGGTGGTTTGCGCCCATATATATCGCACATAGCCCAGCGTAGTGCGCGCACAGCCGTCAATAGTGCGCGGTGTGACGATAACGTTGCACCCGCTGCTCTGTAAACGGTGCACCCGGTGCAATGAAAACTGTGCATCGGGTGCCCCCGAAGCGGCGCACTGATGTGCCGTTTCGGGGGCACCCAATGCATAGTTTTCGTTGCACCGGGTGCGCCGTTTACAGGGCAGCAGGTGCGACGTTATCGTCACACAACGCACTGTTGACGGCTGTGCGCGCACTACGCTGGGCTATGAGCGATGTAGCTTTGCGCGTATATTAGTGACCGCAAAGCTAATTTTCAGGCACTAAGTGGCTTTTCACTCTGGTGCTATCACTAAGCGCCAGTTAGGGAATCAAGCCCAGTATATATAGCACTTCTCTGCATGATTCATGTTTGCTTCGCTTCTCTCCATTTTACATCTCTTTTAGTAAGTCAGCTCCATAACTTATCCAGAACCAGCATGATATAACTAATACAAGTTTGTGAACATGACCAATAGGTAATGTAATCTCTCATTAGGTAGGCTGACATGCTCCAAATATGTTGCCATTACATAATAACACACTGTAAGCAGAACCAGGAAGCTATATCACTTAAAGAGTAATTCCACTTTAGTACAAAAATCTATTTAACATGTCATCACTATACAAGCAATTCTGTAGCTGAAAGCCAATAAATATTAGGTTTCAACTATATTGCTATAGATTTTTTTATTATTAATCTTTGTAGAAACCATGGCAACAGTATAAGCCTGAGTGTAATCATTCAAAATTCTCTTCTGATTAGGGCTCCACCCGAAACATGTAGTGTAACCGTCTGCTCCAATACAGCTTATTGCTAATTACAGCACCTGAGTGTCATGTCTTTCTTTGTATATCATTCCTCAGGGAGCAGAATCATCTTGATCTAGAACATGGGATACCGAGGATATGGTTGCAGAGTCAGTGATCGCTGCCATCTAAGCAGCAACGGGTGGTAATAATAGGCAGATCTTTAGAGCAGTCACAGGTATGTCATATGTTAAAATACTTGAAATATGTATAGATGATTTAAGAATATTTTTTTCTTTGGAACATTAAAGAAACACTATAGTGACCTACTGACCTATAGTAGAATTCAGTAAATTATTCAGGATACCCACTGTTACGTTTTATTTTCAGCATCAGAAACATTTCCTGTAGCTATATATTGCTGTATCAATGTAACCCCACCCTCTCTCAGTGATGCCTAGCCTAGGCTAATTTGATATGCAGAATTCTCCCTCCCAGATTAATCTAGAAGATCTGGGGCCATATGCAATTCACTTTATTTCCAAAATTTTCTCATAGGAGTACTTTTGTTTTACACAACTTTTCAGCAATCTGCAATTGAAAAAGTACTTAAAGGTAGTTGAAAAAGTACTGCCAAAATTATTTTGAGTATTGCTGGTGACTTAAAGAGACTCTGAAGTCTCTTTTTTACCTTCTTTTGTTTAACAATCAGCTTTAATGCCAGAGTTAAATCGCTGCATCCTCGTGACAGAGGTGTGATTTATTACTTGAGATAAAGCAGTGCAGAACTCCCGGGCTCACATGGCTTCACTTCCTCGAAGAGGCAGAGCTTTACCCTGTAGCTCTGCTCCTCCTTAGTCAATCTCTGCGGATCACAGCCTCTCCCCACCCCTCTCAATCTTCTTTCCTGAGAGGGGCGGGGAGAAGGCGGAGATTGCGGAGAGGCAGAGCTACAGCTCAAAGCTCAGCCTCTCCAGGAAGAAAAGCCCTGCGAGCCAGGGCAGCATGATCGGCGACCTGCAAAGTCGTAGAACTTTGCAGGCCATTTTCTAGCTAATAAATCACTCCTCTGCAGTGGGGATGCGGTAATTTAACTCTGGCATTAAAGCTGAAGAGGATTGTTAAACAAAATAAGGTAAAAAAAGAGACTTCAGAGTCTCTTTAACCACTTAATGACATGCTAACTTATAAAAACATCCTGCTAGAGCCTCTTAATGGCTCCAGGACGTTTTTATAAGTCAGACAGTGCTGCCGCCGCTGTGCACATGCGCACGTGCGAGCCCCCGCACGTACACATGCATTCCCGTGCACGTGAAAATAGTGGGGGAAAAAAAAACCACCAAAGAAAAAATACACCTTTATTTCCAAATGATATATTGTCACCATACTTTGCACTAGGGACATAATTAAAATCTTGTGATAACCAGGACAAATAGGCAGATAAAATGTGTGGGTTTTATGTACAGTAGCAGTGTTTATATTAAAACCATAGGGGATGAAATTGGAGAAATAGTGTATTTTTTTTTTCATTTTTTCCTTGTATTTCCCTTTAAAATGCATAGAAAATAAAGTAATTACTGAAAACAAATATCAACCCCAAAAAGCCCAATTGGTGGTAAAAAAACAAACAAGATATAGATCATTTCATTGTGATTAGTAGTGATTAAGCTATTGGCAAATGAAAGGGATGAGCACGGAAAGGTAAAAATCGCTCTTGTCCGTTAGGGTAAAAACTGCCTTGGGGTGAAGTGGTTAAACAGCGTTTTATTGATGATGTGTACAAAAATATAATCTAGGAGAAAAAATAGGAGAAAAAGGGAATTGCATATGGCCCTAGGGCACATATGCAATTCACTTTTTCTCCTGAGTTTTCTCTTAGATGATATTTACAATACACACCTTCTTATAAAACGCTTTTTAAACCACCAGCAAGCAAGAAAATACTCAAAATAATTTTGATAGTAGATTTTCATCAACTTTTGGGTACTTTTAATTGTAAAATGCTGAAGTTATTTTAAAGGGAAGGTGAAAATTATATCCTAGGATATAACTCTGGAGAAAAAGTGTATTTGCATATGAGCCCAGTTTTCTCCTAGGAGATAATTTTTTTATCTTCTATTTAAAATATCGTTTCAGCACTCAGAAAATGAAAAAGTACAAAAAAGTAGGTGAAAAAGTACTGTCAGTGTCAAGATTATTCTGAATATGTCCTTGCTTACTGGTGGCCTAGGAGAAAACGTAGGCAAAAAAGTGAATTGCATATGGGCCCTGGTATATTTTCTACTGGTTTTAGAACTCCCAGTAAACAAACATTCAGCAGAGATCATCTGGCAGGACTGTGATAAACTGCACAGTGTAAGTCGGTTGAGGAAAGATTTACAATGGGCCAACACTCACCAAATAATCAATAAATGAATATTGTAATGAAATATGCAAATTTTATTCATTGCTCTATTTTCACTGCAGTTCCTCTTTAAGGTACAATTTAATGTATTACAAGCTATCACTGGACCAGATTTACTAAAGCTGCAGTGGGAAGTGATCTAATGCAAAACAAATCTCACTTACACTTTTTATGAAAAAAGCACCTACAATTACTCATGACTTACTGATTTCACATGCCATAATTACTAACCTCTCGCCAATCCTATATCCAGATATGACAAACAATGCTGCTTTATAGCCATGAAGCCTGTATGGAAGATGTCTCTTTATACAACATTGCAAGTTTTAATCATTTTATTAATAGTTATGCTGTTATAAAGTGATTAAAAGGCATGGGACCAGAGGGAAGCGTGGAAAGCCTCTGGGGGATAAAGAGGCTCCCCTTCCTTAGGTGAGTATTTGCATTTTAAACTTAATGACACTTTAGGTTCTCTTTATGTACAGTATATATAGCCCCAAACCAATAAAAAGACTCACCACCAGTGTCTTACAGGGAATCTAATATTAAATAAATGTGCCCACTTCTACTTAACTTGGGCTTCTTCTAACCCCCTGTAGTCCTGGTCCCTCGTTGTTGTTCTGCTCTTCTCCATTCAGCCGCAGTGCCCCTCCACAAGCTGGCCGACTGGGACAGTCGTGAGGTACTGCCATGTGTGGCCCTGGCTGCGTACCTCCTTGATTGCGTTCCCATTGCCGGGAGCATGCACAGTTGCAATTTTTATAAATTGTGCAAGCGCAGAATGCTCCTGGAGTGCGATCAGGAGGGGCGGGGCCTGGGGCCATGCATGCAACTCTGAGAGGTTAACAGCGGAATGATGGCAAGAGAACAGAAGGATTGCTAGGGGCTGAAAGAAAACCCAGGTAAGATAAACTTGATACTTTTATTTTACTTTAGTTTCCCTTTATAGACGAATTAAAAACAAAGAAGCAATTCCTCCTTGTGATAGCGCATAAACAAAATGTAGACACGCATTCTCCTTTGAGCAGGTATAATAAGGTAAATGCCTTTCTGATGTCCCAATATAATTTTGCAGATCCCATCAATGGGCAGCTCATGGGATCTAGCTCACAGATATAAGCAAATAAATGCACTCAGCATAAAAAGCTCATAAATGTTGAAAAACTTGATGTGTTTCGTGAAAGGAGCCCAGTCATAAAGTTACTGGGAGGACGATATTGATAAAACCATTCAAGCAAATGGAAAGATGAATATACATAGAGTTGTTGATGAGTGGCATTCCCCTCACAATAGAATACACAAATTATCTAATTCATTTACTTTTAGCATAAACATTATGCAAAATGCCATAATAAAAGATAAGTAACAACTAGTGCCACTGCCTGCTGATGATATACATACACTCACTAGCCACGTTATTACGGCCATCTCTCTTCAATTGCTTGTTAACAGAAATAGCTGGGGGGAGGGGCTTCAGACTGCAATTTGTTAAAGTGGATCCAAGATAAACTGTTACACATTGCATAGTTGGGTTCCTTTTATATAGTTTGTAGGGCATTCCTCAAGCCAAATACTTTTTTTTTGTTTTATTACTCTAATTTCCTATAAACTAAACAAGCCTCGCCCACAGCTCCTTTTGTGCCTTGGCACTCTTAGAGCCATGTAGCAAGGGCTTATGGGAGCTCAGTATGGGCAGGAGGAGGAGGAGGTTACTAGCCAGAGATTTCAGAGGCAGAGGGGAGGAGGGAGGAGGAGGGGGAGTGAATTTGTCACAGGCTGACCTGAGGGTTGGGGATGCAATCACCTTGCCTGTGTAATGTGACAAGCAAAACATGGCTGCCCTCATTGTATCACAGGAAGAAATAATCATATACTGTTGAAGCTGGTTGCAGCTAGATTTGCTGTGTAAACTATCTACATTTTAGATAACATATATATACAAGTTACTTGCTATAGTTAGTTTTTCATCTCGGATCCGCTTTAAGTCAATGTTTATACTTAAAAAAAATCAGGATTTCATATTAAAATGTAATATTAATTAATTATTGGGCAAGTATGGTCAGTTGTAAGTTTAGGTCCCATTTAAACTGTTGTTTTCAATTGCCTGCTGCCTTACTGCTAATATCCTTTGTGCTTTGTGAGATCATGTCCACTTTAAGTAAGTAAAAATAATAATAGTGATAATAATGTTAACCTCCCTGCACGATGCAACAAAGGTCTTTGTAAAGCTTTTTGCTTTTGATAATCATTATTTTTCTTTGTTTTTTTCCAGCTCCTGAAACAAGCCTAGGATAATGTGAATAGTTCTGTGCATATGTGATAACCATTCTACACAATGTTGTTAGTATTGGCTAAACAAGAAAGGAGCATATCCCTAGAGCGATCCCATCTATGCAACTGCAGTATATGCTTATACTAGATTAGTAAACAGCCTGAAATAACATATTTGCCAGGCTCGCATAAATCATGCTATAAACTGTTTGTTGCTGAAACTGTCCAGATTGATGAAGTGACCTATCCTCCACAAGTAAATCATTTCTGCAGAGAGCAACACTTCAGAGCATGTGTAGTTCTCCACACTACTTTCCAGCAGCCTTGTTCTTCATCAGAAGCTGTTTACCCTTTGCTGTCCAGACAAAGCAAACTTTGAAGATTCATTGGAGCTCAAAGTACTGAGTGGGTCTGACAACACATAAGTTATGTTCATTTCTGCTGCCCCTGTGTGTCTAGCTAAGACCTAAAGGAAAACTGCTTGGTGCATTCAGCATGGTGTGTAGTAAACAATACCTGACACTCATCTATTGTCCAGTCTAAACACTGTAATGTTCTACTACCATTTGAGATTTATTCACATGACGAACATTCTGTTTTGCTGTTTGCTTTTGAATTGAGCAGCTGTTACCATTCTGCAACGATAGTCTTAATGGTGTTAAGATAAAAAAAAAAATTAAAATGCCAATTAAAACAAAATATAAAAACAAACAGGTCAAATAATTAATCATCAATAAAGAAGACAGTGACGTTTATGAGACTTAAAGGACCACTATTGTGAAAAATGTTAACATTTAAAATACATGTAAACACAGACAAATAAGAAATATGTTTGGCAACGGTAACCTGGAGCCCCCCTACACCCATAGCAACTTCAGCCCCTAGGGCTGTGCGGCCCCTCCCCCTCCAATCTCCCCCTTAACTCCACTGTGACCCCTGCATGATTTGTTATAGCATTGCAACTTACCCATCCAAGCATGCTGCTCCGCAGAGGTGTAGCTAAGGAGCAGTGGGCCCTAATGTAAGCTTTACATTGGGGCCCCTCAAGCACTCTATACATAACAATTGATACCGCGCACCAAAACCTGCTAAGGACAACCACAGTGTCAGAGGTGCAAGAAGGGAATGGGGAGCAGTTTGTTAACCATTTCTGCCGCCCGGACATGAAGCTCACGTCCGGGCGGCTGCTCTGCTGCGGTGCCACACCAAAAAAAAACAAAACATAAATAGTTACCTAAGGGTCTGAACTTTTTAAATATGCATTTGAAGGGGGTATACTATGAAAATGTTTTAAATTATAAGCTTGTAATTGTAAATAGTGATGGACGCAAAATGGAAAAATGCACCTTTATTTCCAAATAAAATATTGGCGCCATACATTGATAGGGACAAAATTTAAATAGTGTCATAACCAAGACAAATGGGCAAATAAAATACATAGGTTTTAATTATGGTAGCGTGGATTATTTTAAAGCTATAATGGCCGAAAACTGAGAAATAATGAATTTTTTCATTTTTTTTTCTTATTAATCCTGTTAACATGCATTTATAAAAAAAAATTCTTAGCAAAATGTACCACCCAAAGAAAGCCTAATTAGTGGCGGAAAAAACAAGATATAGATCAATAAATTGTGATAAGTAATGATAAAGTTGTTAGCTAATGAATGGGAGGTGAAAATTGCTCTGATGCATAAGGTGAAAAATCCCAGCGGGCTGAATTGGTTAATGATTACCACAATTCAAAGTATCTATAGAAGTGATTATTATGAGCACAGGACCAATGGAGAGCTAATATTGAAGTTGAGGGAGAGCCCATCGGGGCCCCTCTGGCCCAAGGGCCCCGATGCTGTCACAGATTCTGCAACCCCTATTGTTACGACTTGCTGCTCCATCCATGCACCTCATCTTCGTCTCCACTGGCTGCCTCTTCCTAGTGACCTGGCACATATTATCATATAATGATATATGACGGGTCAAGGAGAAGAGGCAGAGGGGATGAAGACGGGGAGAAAGGATGGAGCAGATGAGTTGCAATGCTGTAACAAATTGTGCAGGGGCACAAGTTTGGGGGAAACGGGGGGCAGCAGGACAATTGCCCCCTTTGTCTTAATAGTAGAGCCGATCCTGTTCTTTTGTCTTCCATGCCACATAAAAATACAGACACTGGTACATAATGCACAGTTAATAGAGGACATAAATGTTACCTATCTACGAGCACAGAAAGTTGTTGTTTGTAATAATAATAATAAATAAGTTCATTGCTTCAGTAAAGTGAGTGTGTTTTCTATTCACAAGTCAATATCATTCAAACCAGCATATAGAGCTCAAACAAAGAAACATGTATTATAGAAAATGTTCTTTTTCTAAATATTTTGCTAAAACTAAACACGATATATAAATAAAACAAATATGCAAGTCATCTGTATCTGTATATTGTGGTTAAATAAAATTTGAGTCTGGTTTTCTATTCACTTGTATAGCTGGAACATTAACTTATGTCCACCTAAACATAACCGATACTCTAGTCACAATTGATATAGCTCCATCTTCCTCCCTTGGACTTGGACACTCCGTCCCCAGTCCCCACCCCCAACTGTCCCTCTGCCAAACACCTTAGATTGTAAACCTATTTGGCAGGGCCCTCTTCCCCGTGTGCTCTTCTGCGCCACCATAGTGACTCATCCTCTATAATACTCCCTAACTGTCCCTGCGTCATCCTCCTCATGGTTGTGTGTCCCTGGGTTTCTTTTACTGCGCATGTGCGCAGCACAGAAAACCATTGAGACAGGAGGATAGGCCAGGGAGCCAGGAAGGCGCGTGCATGGTAGGCCTCATGACCCCATACTACGCCCCCAGTATAGGTAGTCAGGTATGGGCACCCCCAGTATAGGTATCCAGCTGTATGTGAACCCCAGTATAGGTAGCTAGGTATAGGTTCTCCCAGTATAGGTAGCTAGGTATAAGTGCCTTCAGTATAGGTAGCTAGGTACAGGTGCCTTCAGTATAGGTAGCTAGGTACAGGTGCCTTCAGTATAAGTAGCTAAGTAAAGGTTCCTTCATTATAGGTAGCTAGGTATAGGTGCAGCCAGTTTAGGTAAGCTAGATATAGGTGCAACCAGTATAGGTTAGCTAGGTTTAGGTGCCTTCAGTATCAGTAGCTAGGTACCAATCAGAGAATGCAGTAATTTTGGACCAATCACAAGACTCTGATACTACCGAGTATTCCTGAGTCTAGTGATTGGCTTAACATATCTGTACTATTCCGATTACCGCCATCAAATTCTGCATTCTCTGATTGGTCCAATACTTCAGAGTCAACTTGGAAGTACTTGGCCAATCAGAGAATGAAAATAAAGACTTTACGGAAATCAGAAATTCTGAAATCGGAAAATCAGAAATCAAAAATTCGGAAATCTACGGGTTTGGTAATCGGCATTAGCAGAAATCCGAATTTTTGATTACATGTTGCAGCTTTATTCTTAATCCTTTTGTATGGATCATTTACTCTGATGCATCATAATTTATGTTAAAACAATTGAAGAGTACTAAAGAGTACTAAAAAAATAAAAATAAGATAGCTTCCATATGCCTCTCACTTTAGGTACCCCTGAAATATGTAAATTTCATTTTTGACCTTTTATTGCAGTTTGATAACAAAATGCCCCCCTAGTGGTAATGATTATAGCTATAGCACCAATTAAGTGTCAAGCGCACCTTAAGGACCAGCTAACGCCCAAAGGCGTCGGCAGGTCTTAAGTGGTTTCCCATGGAAACGGCCGCTCAATCGAGCGGCCTTTCCATGTCAGTTCACGGAGGGTGTCTCTGTGAACAGCCGGAGAGCTGCCGATCGCAGCTCGCCGGCAAAATGTAAACACGCGGGGAAGAAATCCACGCTGTTTACATCATACAGCGCTGCTGCGCAGCAGCGCCGTGACGTAGATCGGCAATCCCTGGCCTCTGATTGGCCGGGGATCGCCGGCATATGATAGGCTGAAGCCTATCCTTCAATGCGCAGCATGGATATCCGTCCTGCGCAGCCCATGGAGGGAGAGGGAGGGACGGGAAGGCAGGGAGCGCCGAAAACGCTGCGGAGGGGGGCTTTGAAGAGCCCCCCCGCAAAGCGCAGCAAGCCGGCGGCGATCAGACCCCCCCAGCAGGACATCCCCCTAGTGGGGAAAAAAGGGGGTAAGTCTGATCACCCTGGCTAAATCCTGATCTGTGCTGCGGGCTGGAGAGCCCACGCAGCACAGATCCTGCAAAACACCCCTGGTCCTTTAGTTGTTAAAATACACCATTGTTACTTGAACTTCCACTTGTCTCTATCCTTAAGGGGACAACTATAAGGTAGGACAACCTATTTCTTTAAACATAGTTGGATACTGCCATATAGAGATAGAGTATTAAATTTACACTTGTACATCCTTTCCCGGGCGCCTCCTACTTGTTCCCAAATAGTTAACACCCCTCTTGCTAGTAGGGGAGATTAGGACGATATCTCTCGACCTACAAATCACTTTCCCAATGCAAAGGGGTATAGAAAATCGGATGCTATGTTAGTTGGTGGGGGTGTGTGCAGTCTCTTACCACACCTCCCTTGTGGCTGCATCCCCCTCCATTCGCCTGTAAATGAATCCAGTATCCTGCAGAATATCGGCAAGGTCGGTGCCCCTTGAACCAGATATACAATGACGCACATTTTATGTTTGCCGGGTTGCTCCCTTTTCTGACTGTGACAGTGACACATCAGCACTTGCGTGCTAATCCACATTGACCATGGTGAACAGGGAGCACAGTCACAAGGGAGCCGACCCGGGTATACAGTGCATGCCTGCCATTGTATATCTGGGTCAAAGGGTGGAAACCAGGTGCAGGATACCTGAGCCATTTAAAAGCGAACAGAGGGGGACATTGCCACAAGGGAGGTGCAGTAAGAGACTGCACACCTCCCCATACATTAACATAGCATCTGATTTTCTATACCCCTTCGCAACAGGAATCCTTTAAAGAGAACCCGAGGTGGCATTGTATTACGTTAGTGGGGCACAGAGGCTGTTTGGGCACACTAACACCAGCCTCTGTTGCCCCATCGTGTGTCTCAAAGACCCCCCTGCTCGCCGCTATACTTTCCGCAGTGCTGGCGACACGCAGCGTGTCGCCAGCACAAAGTTTACTCTAGCGCTGTCTGTCAGCGCTGCTCCCCCGCCTCCTCCGCATCGCCGCTACCCGCCCTCGTCCCTTCCCTCCAATCAGTGGGAGGGAAGGGACGAGGGCGGGTAGCGGCGATGCGGAGGAGGCGGCGGAGCGGCGCTGACAGACACCGCTAGAGTAAACATTGTGCTGGCGACACGCTGCGTGTCGCCAGCACTGCGGGGTATAGCGGCGAGCAGGGGGGTCTTTGAGACACACGATGGGGCAACAGAGGCTGGTGTTAGTGTGACCAACCAGCCTCTGTGCCCCACTAACGTAATACAATGCCACCTCGGGTTCTCTTTAAGAGGAGTTCTAGGCAGACCTTGTGAAACACAGGCCCATTTGGAGCTGCCTCCTCTCCAATCCATTGTTCTTATGCCAATGGTAACAGTCAGATTCCCTTCTTAAACTACTATAAGCAGATTTAAAAGTGATGCCAGATTAAGAAATTAGAATGGAGTGTGCTGATTTTTAGGAATGATCACAGATTTTCGCATCTCTGTTACTTGGCAGAGGAGACAGGAGAAGGACACGTTGCAATTTCGCAAATAGGTCAAAGTTTTCTGTCCAATTTGCATCTTAATTTAAAGATTTTATTTGTCATGTATACTCCAGCAAGGATGTGAAGCTCTTGTTTTTTTTCCTGAGCTATTTTATTGAACTAGTGTTTACATGTAAAACTGGAAGAAATATTATAGCAACTAAAATCATTAAAACTGTTTTAAGTATTTTGAATTTAATATCTTGTTAAATTCTGTTCTATCCAACTTCTTGAAAAAGAAATAAAAGGAAGAATTTGCCAGTATAAAAGATTTACTATTTGCTATGCTTTAAATAAATTCCTCCAACACCTCCGGGCCATAGTTTTACAACAGTATACACAAAAGGGCATAAATCTTGCAGGAAAGAAATCTATTAATACAACTCCCCCTTCAACATTTTATAGAATTGTTTTGCAAGGAAATGAGTGATGGGGAAGATAGTTACAAATGATTTAACTTTGTTCCTTGTTAAATTTAGATGATAATAAGTCTTTTAGGTTATTGCATACAATGGCAAAATATACCGCAGCTATACTAAAATGAGTAAATTGATAACTTCTGTATTTTTACGGTTGTCAAGTTGAATTGATGTATTATTTCAAAGATATGATAGCCAATTACACAACCTGAAAGTAGCACAAAAGCTATCAACTATTCTTCAAAAAATTCTTACCATTCCTATTTTTATGAATCATCCAAGAAGCCGATGATAAGGAAACCTTTTATGGAAAAAAGGAATACAGTTTACCTTTTCTTGACTTAGTAATATAAGTTATGTATATATTATTAAGAGATCCAATACTTTGAAGTAACCAAACGTACATTTCTCCCAAAAAATATTTATGTCTAATCCGTGGTTTGCTGGGTTTTGTGCATTTGTATGTTTTTTTTTAACTGCCTCATTGGCACTTAATATAATGTCATGTACAAATAGTGCCACGCAGTGAAATGTTGATAGTTTATCAAGGCTATCTATCCAAGGTTCATCCACATTTCACTGAGTGGCATAATGCAAGCACCACTTTTTTTTCCTGGCTTCTAATAGCTACAGAAGCTGCCATGTTCCCCCTTACCCTTCTAGCTGCCCATTATTTGAAGATGTGTGAAGATGGCATCTGTGACTTCTGTAAATAGTGTCAAATCTATCACACACACACACACACACACACACACACACACACACACACACACACACACACACCTGATGAAAAGCTTTTTGTTTGCTCTTTGCTAACATAATTACATCAGTCCTTATCTGCCTTAAACTTCTGCGGTCGGGCAGGCCACTGAAGTAGGAGGAAATAGGATAATAAAGGCCTCTGCTAAACTTTTAAATGTAAAAAGAAAAAGTAAAAAGTTTTTTTATTAATGAGCCTATGGTCGGCAAGCATAATAAATGTTCTATTGAGGTGCCCTGGGTACTAAAAATGGTTCTTGGTTCACTTTAAAAGACATTTTTGTTACCATGCAGTGCTACAGAAACTTTCTTTTGGAGCCAGAAGCAATAAGTGAAATATTAATATATTTTAATAATAAAATTTGTTCTAAATTGCTCTAAACAGAGTCAAGGATTCAGGAAAGCAAGAACAGCACTGTTACTTAGTGCTGTTATCTAGCAGTTCCAAAATCTCAGATTCACGTCTAAGGACCCTGTAAATGCAAATTTTGTAGATTCTACTCACGTGTGCATGGAGTTCACATTCTATTCTGTCTAGCACACTCATGTCATGTCCAACACGTGTGGCAATTGCATGCTTCAACAAATGGCACCACCATCACTGAAAACTTAAGGTGGGATGTGAACACCTCCGTAACTAAAAAAAAAGCCCAACAGAGACTGTTCTTCCTGAGGCAGCTGAGGAAGTTTGGAATGCCACAGGAGCTAATGACTAGCTTCTACACGGCCACCATTGAGTCTGTCCTCTGCTCCTCCATCATTTTCTGGTACTCGGGGCAAATACAAAAGACAAGCACAAACTTCAGAGGGTAATCAGCGCCGCTGAGAAGATCATCAGGTTACCTCTGCCTCCCCTGGACCTCCTCCACACATCCAGAATGAGGTCCAGGGCCAACAGGATTACTGGCGACCAATCCCACCCTGGCAGTTGCTTCTTCGACCCCCTGCCCTCAGGCCGCCGCTACAGGACCATCCCCACCAAAACCACCAGGCACAGAAACACCTTCTTCCCCCAGGCAGTCCTCCTACTCAACGAATGAGAGCATGCATGCCTGTAGTCCACACTGTTCCACACGTTACAATCAAACCATGCTACTCTTGCACATTGGGGCTGTTCATCCACACTATGCTTTGTTATTGTTATTATCAATGTTGTTACATTGTCGCTGTTGTACTGTTGTTTTCATTCACACTATGCTTTGTTATTGTTATTATCAATGTTGTTACATTGTCGCTGTTGTACTGTTGTTTTCATTCACACTATGCTTTGTTATTGTTATTATCAATGTTGTTACATTGTCGCTGTTGTACTGTTGTATTCCTATGTAGCTACTACTGCTATCTGCACTGTGTTGATGCTGTCAACACGCACTACCATCCATGTCTGCCATGTGTCCACAAATAATTCCGGGTGCGGCACCTGTTGCACCTGGCGAATAAAGCTGAATCTGATTCTGATTCTGATTTGGGTCATGCAGTTCCAGAATGGAGTCTCACCCAAAATTGTCCCGATATATATGAAAGCTTAATCATTTGCTTATGACTTTATCTTCAACTGCTACTCTGATTTGCATATGGCTACATACATTTCTTCATGGTGTTGCAAATTTACTTGTGACGAGTGTAGAAACCCTTAGCAATAGTTCAATTTAAAATTACATAGATGTGACTAAATTAAGAAAACATGCATTTCAGTAAAAAAATGGTATAAAATGGGCCTTATCCAGTTCACTTTTTCTTAGGTTTTCTTTTAGGAGATAATTTTTAATCTTCTGTTTAAAATAACTCTCCAGCAATACAATCTAAAAAGTACAAAAATGTAGGTGAAAATTACTGTCAAGAATCTTATTCAGAGTATTTTTGTTTCTACCAAGTAGGAAGGAGGTACCCTGAAGTGTATGTTGATGGTGCATCCATCCAGAACCATACATAAAAATATACAGGGGTTGGACAAAAAAATGGAAACACCAAATCAACAAAATATATTTTAATATGGTGTAGGTCCACCTTTTGTGGCAATTACAGCCTTAATTCTTCGAGGTATTGATTCATACAAATTGTGAATTGTTTCCAAAGGAATTTAAGTCCATTCTTCAGTTAAAACACCCTCCGGTTCTTTTAGAGACGATGGCAGCAGAAATTGACTTCTTACTTGAATCTCTAATAACGACCATAAATGCTCAATAATGTTGAGGTCTGGGGATTGTGGTGGCCAGATGAGATGCTCAACTTCATTAGAATGTTCCTCGTGCCCTGCTTTAACAATTCTAGCTGTATGGATTGGGGCATTATCATCTTGAAAGATGGCATTCCCCTCCGGAAACAGTTCTTGAACCATAGGATGAACTTGGTCACCCAAAATTTCTAAATAGTCTTGGCTGTTAATTCTTCCATGAAGGCAAATCATTTCCATTATTTTGTCCAACCCCTGTATATAAGAGGCTTACCTCACAGAAGAAGGGACAAGCCCAATTAAAATATTAATAATTATTTTATTGAAAACCAGACACTTGAACGATTATTTAATATTAGGCATACAAGAAAGACTACTCATTATTAGGCATAAATAGTCATGGTTTAATTTCTCTTGGTTTGGTTAAACAGCAGGAAAAAAAGCCTGGTCTCACAGCAGATGTCTATTCTTTTTTAAAAATATTTGCAGGCCCAAATTAGAAGCAGAAGGGCTTTGGGGGGATTTTCTTAAAGGGGTTCTGTGGAATGATTAAAAAAAACCTGACACTTACCTGGGGCTTCTATCGGCCCCCTATAGCCATCATGTCTCGCACTGTCCTCCTACGATCCTCTGTCCCCTGCCGCCAACACTGGTCAATTATTCCTCTAACAAGATGATTAATGCGTGCTCCCGCTCACGTCTCCGGGAGCTTACTGCCCAAGCGCAGTATGAGGTTTTTTCGTACTGCACTTGTGCAGTAAGCTCTGGGAAACAAGAGCGGGAGCGAGCACGCGCACGGCCGTGCAGCTGCAGTCGTGCTAGAAGAATAATTACCCCAAGACCAGCGGCGGGGTACAGAGCATTGTAAGATCATTCCACAGAACCCCTTTAACCCAAACTCACAGTGCAGAAGCAGATGTGATCTTCCTTAAAAAAAAAATACCCATGCTTAAAGGCCAGTGACTATTGGTCTACATGGTCTATCCAAAAAATTATACAAGTCTCAGAGTAAAGATAGAAGGCCCTTGCACGGGTCCCCTGTACCAAAGGCCACAGAGTAGAGTCAGGAAACACTTGGAGGAGTCTTTGTAGTTGTAAAAATAACGTAGGAAGGCCACATTCAAAGCCAAAAGGCATTTGAATTGCTCTTCTTTTACAAATATACAGGCTTCGGGTTTAGAGGCAGAAGGCCATTGAAGGAGTCCTCTTTAGGCAAGTTTCAGAGCACAAGAAGAAGACTCTAGAAATGTTCTCCCCAGAAAATTTCCTAGAAGATTCTTAAAGGAATACTTAAGTCTCGCGGCTGATTATCCTTATAGGATATAGCATTATAGAGGGCGCTATTGCGTCCAGGGACGCGGTTAATCAGCCGCGTTCCCAGCCTGTCGGCCAGTGACGGCCAAACCGGAAGTGGCCGCCGGCGAGTCCTGGTGCATCGGAGGGACAGGGCGAGGGCACCGTTCAGCTGCAGGGGGCTGAGGGGAGCCCCAGGTAAGTAAAAGTCATTTTTTTGCCAAACTTAAGTATTCCTTTAAATTGTTTTGGTTAAAACTTTTTACAGGCCTCCACGTAGAGGCAGAAGGCTCTTGAAGGGGTCTTCTGTACTAAAAATGAGGCAGAGACGGAGTCGAGACAGAGATCACTTGGAAAGGTCCTTGTTGTGAAAAGTAAATTAGGTAGGCCACAGAGCACAGGCAGACCGCACTGGGATGGGTCCTCATCATTATAATAATAATACATTTATCAAGCCAAACAGCTAAGCCTAAAGCAATTTTGAGGGATCATGGTAGCTGTAGGAATAAATAAGGTAGGCCAAAGAGCATGAGTAAACAGCACTGAGTGGGATCTTCATGTTTGTAGTAGCTGCAGGGCCGCCTCTATCACCAGGCCATTATAGGCGATTGCCTGGAGCGCTATGAATGGGATAAGCGCAATCGTGGGGGACCGCGTCCACCACCGCTACTATTTTCTCCATGCATTATTTACTTTACTTGCATGGAAAACGCACCACGTGCTATCCAGCCTCCACTGGTCCGCCTCTATTCACTCCCCCGATGCCGCCCAGCCAATAGAAGCAAGCAGCACACTGCTGTTCTTACTCCTCCGCTCCGCCTCCTCTAGTCTAGCTAGCTGAGCTGCCTGCCCGGCCCCCTCTATAACAGTTGCCGCACGGGTATATTGTGTAGTACGTTGTGCGGCCCGCCTCTAACTCCGCCTCCCGCCTGTTCAGCCGGCGTGTGTGACTTTACAGGGACTCCAGGGTGCTTGATAGTGCAATTCACCCCCTTGTCTGCCCTGAACGATTTAACTGTGTGTGACAGAGGTGAGCTGAGCACTGCCATCTGCCCACTGTAAAGGGAGAAACAGCGAGACTCAGACTCCCCTCCCATTATAGAGAGAGGGAGGAGAGGGGGCGGCTGCAGGAGGAGAATGAATGGGGTATTGACATCCAACAAGTGTGCTACTCTGCATATGTCTCTTCTCTATCCCCACACCCGGGTCCCCCCTGCCACCCTTCCCTGGACAACCTCAAAGCAGTGCCTGCTCTGATCCACCCTTCCGGAATACAGGCAAGCTGAGGAGGCTCCCTGGCTGTAATTAGTGAGTGAGCTTATCCGGAACATGGCACTCTGCTCCTGTTACTGCAGCAATACTACACCAGGCTGAGGCTGCATGATTACAGATTCTAATCAGCATATATGCAGCTGATTAGATTGATCTCTCAGTGGTGCACAGTTATAGTACTGTCCAGGGCCAGGCTAAATGATAAGGACAGCACATAGTGACAGAAGCAGACATTTCCATGTACAGGTACATACTATTTTTACATTAGCAAGCTGACCTGCTGCTGGAAGTTCCTGTGTCTGGCTGCCCTATATTGTCCTTCTTTGCTTCTCATATGCTCTTCTCACTCTCCCTCCTCCTTCCCAGTGCTTTAACCCCTGCCCTGCTGAACTGGACAGCCTATGGTGAGACACATCTCTCTCACACTATTCATTCTCCTGGAACTCTCACACATTCTTCAGTATCTGTCCCTCCTACATTCCTCTATCTACCTTACTTCTCCCCACTCTCCTTTTCCTCCATCCTCTCTTATGTGACACTTCCACTTTTCTGCATCTGCTATCTCTAAACTATCCCTACCTGCCTTCTCTCACAGACTGCTGTCTTTCCCTTCCTTCTCTCTCACTTTCTTCTCTCATAAGATAGTAATTGTTGACCCGTATTAAGATTATGATGTGTTATTTCATATACAATGCTTTCATTTTCAGTACAGATTTTAAGTATATATTAATCCTACCATAGTCATAGCCTAATGTCCTACCATATTATTATTATGTATTTATATAGCACTGACATCTTCTGCAGCACTTTACAGAGTACATAGTCATGTCACTGACTGTCCTCAGAGGAGCTCACAATCTAATCCTACTATAGTCATAGTGTAATGTCCTACCATATTATTATTATGTATTTATATAGCACTGACATCTTCTGCAGCACATTACAGAGTACATAGTCATGTCACTGACTGTCCTCAGAGGAGCGCACAATCTAATCCTACCATAGTCTAATGTCCTACCTTATTATTATTATTATTATTATTATTATTATTATTATTATGTATTTATATAGCACTGACATCTTCTGCAGCACATTACAGAGTACATAGTCATGTCACTGACTGTCCTCAGAGAATCTCACACTCTAATCCTACCATAGTCACAGTGTAATGTCCTACCATATTATTATTAACACCAGCTGGCTGAGGCTGAACTCTGACAAAACAGAGGTGTTGGTGGTAGGTGGTCCACACATGATGGATAAAGTTCAAAACGCTCACCACCTCAAACTAGCAATTGGGGGAGATACTGTACAGTATAAAGACTCTGTGCGAAACCTTGGGGTGATCCTGGATGGAAATCTAAAACTCAGACAGCAGGTATCAGCTGTCGTCAACACACGAAGAAAGGAAGTAACGCTACTAAGAAGGGAAAGCAGATGGATGGATAAGTTAAGTACGCTTACACCAAATGGACTTAATGAGGCCTTTAGCCTCAAATGCTTTCTGTGACACTGTCTCTTTAATTGCTAATGTCTCTCTGAACTTACTAAGTGTGTGCCCGCCCTTGATGGGTGTGTTTTAATGTTTATATAGGTGAGTGATTTTTGTATTTGGTAACACTTGATAAAGGCCGTTGGGCCGAAACGTCGTGCTGTTTGCTACTATGGTGCTAATAAAGCCAAAGCTATAATTGCAGAATCCAGGTTGAGACCCAGTTACTTCCTTTCTTCGTGTGTTGGCTTCCCTCACCCTTGATGGATCAGGGTGCTACTGGTCGACTCCCTGGTACATAAAAATCGTGGTTGAGCCCGAGGACATAGCTTTTTCATCAGCTGTCGTCAAGTCTTCCTTCTTCCATCTAAGAAATATAGCGAAAATCAAACACCTTATCCCAGCTGAAGACCTACCGGCCCTGGTTCACGCATTTGTATCCTCCCGCCTAGACTACTGCAACGCCCTGTTAATCGGATCTACAGATAAGGTTCTGCGCCCCTTACAGCTAGTACAGAATGCTGCAGCCAGACTCCTAGCCAATGCCCCCCGCAGCTCACACATCACCCCAGTACTGCAAACTCTTCACTGGTTGCCAGTAAAATGGAGAATCAATTTTAAGATCTGCCTGCTGACATTCAAGGCTCTACACCACATGGGACCCAAATACATAGCGGATCTATTGGAACTTTATGCCCCTCCACGCACCCTCCGCTCTGCCAACAAGATGAAGCTGGTTATTCCCAGGATACACTTAACATTTGGTGCTCGGGCCTTTTCCTATGCAGCCCCTACTCTATGGAACTCACTTCCACAATCAGTACGAGAGGCTCCTTCTCTGGACAGCTTTAAAAAAAGGCTAAAAACTCACCTCTTTTCCCTAGCCTTTGAGACTGCATAATGCAGGGTCACAGCGCTTTGAGTCCCCAGGGAGAAAAGCGCTATATAAATATTATTGTTATTGTTATTGTTATTATGTATTTATATAGCACTGACATCTTCTGCAGCACATTACAGAGTACATAGTCATGTCACTGACTGTCCTCAGAGGAGCTCACAATCTAATCCTACCATAGTCATAGTCTAATGTCCCACCATATTATTATTATGTATTTATATAGCACTGACATCTTCTGCAGCACATTACAGAGTACATAGTCATGTCACAGACTGTCCTCAGAGGAGCTCACAATCTAATCCTACCATAGTCATAGCCTAATGTCCCACCATATTATTATTATGTATTTATATAGCACTGACATCTTCTGCAGCACATTACAGAGTACATAGTCATGTCACTGACTGTCCTCAGAGGAGCTCACAATCTAATCCTACCATAGTCACAGTGTAATGTCCCACCATATTATTATTATGTATTTATATAGCACTGACATCTTCTGCAGCACATTACAGAGTACATAGTCATGCCACTGACTGTCCTCAGAGGAGCTCACAATCTAATCCTACCATAGTCACAGTGTAATGTCCCACCATATTATTATTATGTATTTATATAGCACTGACATCTTCTGCAGCACATTACAGAGTACATAGTCATGTCACTGACTGTCCTCAGAGGAGCTCACAATCTAATCTCTACCATACTTAGTTTAACATCCTATGATATTAAGTGGAAGGTGTGTCATAAGGGGGTAGGAGGGGGGGGGCCCCGCAGGCTTTCTTGCCTGGAGTGACAAAAAGGCTAGAGGCACCCCTGAGTAGCTGTAATAATAAAAGATAGTTGGAGGGGTCCTTGTAGCCTTAAGAATACATAAGGCACTGGGAGGGATCCTCAGAATTCATTATCTTGCTCTTTATTAATGTATTATATTAGAAATTTGGCAGACCCAGCACAAAGTTGCAGCCAATGGGGGATTCTGTAGGAGGGGTGCTGAAGTCCTCAAGAATGTCTTTTGGTCTGATTAGGACAGCAGTTTTTGGTCATTGTTTGCAATATTGCCTTGTGACAGAAGTTATGTCTTCAGTAAAACTTGTACTAAAATTTTAAATGAGGTAAAAAACCATTAACAAAGCAGACACAGTCTGTTTGTTAATGTAAATCAACTCAGAGGGCATATCTCCATCAGCTTCATCTTGCAATACTAAAGCTGCTTCATTCTCCACCATCTTCCATATAATTCACACTTTAGAGGTTGCCCCTTAATAAAATAAGTATACCTTAACAAAAGTATTTTATTAAAATCCAACATCTTAAACCTGGTCTATTTTACTTTTTTTCCTTTTCTGTGTTTTGTGCCTTTCTCCTGTCATATCCTTCCACGATTAGAGAACATTTCCCACCGCCTGCAATTGCCACAATCCCTCCCGTAAATGGCCAGGTGCCCCAATATATGTATATTTGAATTTGCTGCTAGGTTACCATTGGCCTTTTCATCTGCACCAAAAGGTCAGTGAGTAAATTCCAATAAGTGTGACAGGAAATGAAAGCCTGTGTGCAGAGTCTTGTGGTGAGCAGAAGCCACAATGCAATATCTACGCAGGCACCAGTGGCTGGTGGTGAGGTACCATAGTAAGCAGACACTGAAAGAAGAGCCATCATTCAGATTGCAAAAAAAAACATTGAGTTTAGCCTGTGCTACCCTAAGAGGTATTCACATTTATTTAGAGAGCCCCTATAACCATTTCAAGGAGAAAGGATAAAAGGAAAAGGGGAAAAAGGGGGAGAGAAGGTGTTCCCGAACATATGAACCATGTCTCATCCCAATATAGAGTAGCATGTCATGGGGTCCATATGCTAAGATCCTGTAGGGTTAAGAAGGGTTTGATTATCAATTAAAGTAAATTAACCTTTAGCTCAGCAAGTTAAAGAGTAGATTGGTTGGCCAAGAATCTCTGATGACGATCCAGCTAGCCCAGGTTGTTACAAATTTCTCCATCTTATTTAGGGAAGAATGAATGAATTCCTTAATGCACATTCGATGATTTATGGCCTTTAATAATTCAGGTAGTTGCAAAGTTATAGAGGATTTCCAATGCCCTGCTATGAGTTGTCCAGTGCCTACCAGAACATGTTTAAGACAGGATTTCTTAGCTTTGGATATGGGTCCTGGGATGTTAGAGAGCAATGTTATCTCTGGATTAGGTGACTTTGTGACTCTTATGACTTTGGAGCACAAGTGGTGAAGTCCAGTGCTCAAGGTCAATATCCATGCCAGTGTTTAGGTTGGACTGAAAAATTGAGAAATGTGTCCTACTAGATCTACCACACCTTTACTGATTGTGATAAAAATGTGTGAGGACCTTGCCCTTGAGGACTTGAGTTCAACATCCCTACCTTACAGTGTAAGTGAAATGCAAGCCTCTTCTTTGTACATAGTCATTCAAGAACATTTAGTTATATAGATATGATGTCACTCCCTGCTGTCACATGGCCTTCTAGGCATGTGTGCCTGCCCCATTGTGATCATACATGGCCTATTTCTCTTCCAGGGCCTTAAAGGGAACTCATTTTGCCCATTTTACCTTATAATTCGCTTCAGTGCTCTCATGACAAGTAAAACGCTGTGTCCCCACCGCAAAACGAGTGCTGCAGAGCCCCCAAATCCCTCTGCAAACATCCACGACCAACTTGGTCATGGATTTTGCTGCTCTGAAAGGCAGAGCTATGAGCTGTAGCTCTGCCTCTCTTGCCGTCAATCGCCACACGGATCGCCGCCTCTCCCCGCCCCTCTCTGTGAAGGAAGAGTTAGAGGGGCGGGGAGAGGCGGCGATCCGCTGCGATTGACATCAGGAGGGGCAGAGCAGGAGCTGAAAGCTCTGCCCCTTCCAGGAAATGCTGGCTGGATTGTCCCCCGGGGATTTGGGGGCTCTGCAGCTCTCGTTTTGTGGCAGGGACGCGGCGGTTTACTTGTCATGAGAGCACTGAAGCGAATTATAAAGTAAAATGGTCAAAATTAGTTCACTTCAGTGTCTCTTTAAAGGATACCCGAAGTGACATGTGACATGATGAGATAGACATGTGTATGTACAGTGCCAAGCACACAAATAACTATGCTGTGTTCCTTTTTTTCTTTCTCTGTCTGAAAGAGTTAAATATCAGGTATGTAAGTGGCTGACTCAGTCCTGACTCAGACAGGAAGTGACTACAGTGTGACCCTCACTGATAAGAAATTCTAACTATAAAACCCTTTCCTAGCAGAAAATGGCGTCTGAGAGCAAAATAGAGATAAAAAGGGGAATTTCTAATCAGTGAGGGTCACACTGTAGTCACTTCCTGTCTCAGTCAGGACTGAGTCAGCCATTTACATACCTGATATTTAACTCTTTCAGGCAGAGAAAGAAAAAAAGGAACACAGCATAGTTATTTGTGTGCTAGGCACTGTACATACACATGTCCATCTCATCATGTCACATGTCACTTCAGGTATCCTTTAATTAGGATATAAAACTTACCCTCCCCAAGATGCGTATGCATGATGGTATCACGCATCACCCTTTACCCCTCACCCTTTATTATGCCATAAACTCTACTGAGGCATGTAATTGCAGACAGCATTTCTGAACTAGCATTGTTCACTACACATTTTCTAAATGCTTTGGGTCAGCGATACCATTGCGATATATCTGCTTGTTCACTTGTTTCAGCTTTGTCTTATCTTATTTCACCTTATTTATGTAGTGTGCCTTACTCCGCGTTAATAGCATCACTGTAGAGATTTGACTTGCAGGTTAAAACAGCTGTAGCGGACCATTTAAGACTTCTCAACCCAGTGTGACGGTCAAGTTGACATGCGGTGGCAAATTGAAGATTGGTACAAGGCAGGCTAATACTTTTTTTCACAAATTTTACAGCTAGGTTTACAGTGAACGCACTGTGCCTACACATCTATGTTTGTCAGAAATCCTCAGTGTTTGGTGCAATAATAATACATTTGTATAGCGCTTTTCTCCTGTCAGACTCAAAGCACTCAAGAGCTGCAGCCATTGGGACATGCTCAAGAGGCCACCCTGCAGTGTTAGGGAGTCTTGCCCAAGGACTTCTTACCAGGGCCGGGCCGAGGCATAGGCTGGAGAGGCTCCAGCCTCAGGGCGCAGTGTAAGAGGGGGCGCAGAATTCATTCAGCTTTCATTCCTAATTGTGTTTGAAGCATAAAGAAATAAGAAAAGAGGATACATGGCAGTGACTGCAAGCCATATAACTAGAGATTAAAGGGAACCAGAGACGAAGCACCCTTGTGTATTTTACCATGTATATCAGTAAGAACATTAGAGAAAACACTTACCATGCTGTCTGTTTCATCCTCACTGCTAAAAGTGTCTGTTAGCAGCAGTCACAAGAATCCCAGACTGAGCAATTAAATCTGGCTTTGCTGGGAATGATTATTGCTGAGTCATTATAGCAAAGCCACAAGGGGGCAGGCTTGGGTTTGAAATAACACCACAGAAGACAGACTTAGCTATAATCTTTCTGTAGCAAAGCTAGATGGAGCAGCCTGACTGTTCAGTCGGGGATTCTTATCAGAGGTAATAACAGTCAGATTACACAGAGAACAATGAAACAAAGGGCAGATTAGGTGTTTACTGTCATGTTCCCACTGATTTATAAGGTAAAATACAAGAGGGTGCTTCATCTCTGGTTCTCTTTAAGGTGTTGGGGAGGTTGCGGGCCCTGTGGCGCCTCTTAGTCTAATAGCAATCAGTGTGTGACGGCTGGGGTGGGAGGGATGAGGGAGGTTGTCTCTTAGTGTAATAGCAATCAGTGTGTAATGGATGGGAGGGGCCTCTTAGTGTAATAGCAATCAGTGTGTGACGGCTGGGGTGGGAGGGATGGAGGGAGGGGCCTCTTAGTCTAATAGCAATCAGTGTGTGATGGCTGGGGTGGGAGGGATGGAGGGAGGGGCCTCTTAGTGTAATAGCAATCAGTGTGTGACGGCTGGGGTGGGAGGGATGGAGGGGCGCACTTTGGTGTCTCAGCCTTGGGTGCTGGAGGACCTTGTCCCGGCTCTGCTTCTTACTGAATAGGTGCTGACCCTAGCCAGGATTTGAACCCTGGTCTCCCATGTCAAAGGCATTGCCCTTAACCAGTAAACTAACCAGTCACTGCTGAGTGTCTGCAGTCATCAATGTAGTGCTCACAACACATAGATGTTACCGCCACCCAAACATAAAAAAGAACCAATGGTCGTCACTTGTTCACCAAAAACAGTAACTAATTTGTTTGCAACAGCAATGCATAAAAACAGTAGACAAATTCTTACATCATGGGCCCTTATGACAGGGACCCTTTAGATGTAATAGGTGTATTGTGTATGTCAGTATAGCATACAAATGTAAGCATTTGTATACTGTTTTTTGCATTGCTGTTGCAAATAAATTGGTTACTGTTTTTGGTGAACAAGTGGCCATTGGCTCTTCTTCATTTGTTTTGGGTGGCAGTCAGTCACCTCTAAATGTTTTGAGCACTGTGTTGGACGTTCATTATTGCACCAAGTGCTGAGGATTTCTGACAAGCCTTTGATGACACCCCCTGTGTGGAATCCTGGGCAGCTGGTGGCTTCTTTTGTGCTGACTTTGGATAAGGGCTTGTATCTCTACTTCATATCAAGCACAAGTGTTGCCTTTCTCAATGTAATGGCAATGCATCCACTGGGCTCTGGAAATGCATCCAACAGTGCCTTGTGCATTGCAACAGGTGCATTGCCAGCATATTGTATTGGCATCACATCAGGGCAGCAATTGGCGCAATCTGACGCAGTGCATTTGCTGTAAACGTAACCTTCACGGGTTTAAAATCTTGCATGAGAGGCACAAGTACAGTAGTTTCTGTGGAAATGTATTGTTTAAAATTTGAAAAAGAACAACACACACATTGTTTAGAAAGCATCTCTAGTATAAACTGAGAACTCACAGCTTCATCCACCTGACTAAGGGTCAGTTCCCACTTGAACGGATTCAAAACGGCACTGTAAAAGCACATCCATTCAGGTTGCACTGCACTCCATCACACGTCTGTGCCATCATTCAAATTACCTGACATTTTGCATCTGCTCCATCCACTTCACCAACCTTTATCTGCTGCCACTGCCACTCTATACACAAAATAGCTGGTATATACAGACTGGAAGCAAACAGAAGTATGAGGTTCCCCATTGTTTACAATAAACCAATTCTCCCTAGCAACAGGGAGGATTGTCATTGGTACACCATGAACCAAAGAGAATCCTCCCTGTTGCTGAAGGCAGATTCCCATTGGCCTTTTGCAATCCAATGGGGAGACCCATGATTCTGCCTGGCTTCAGTCTGTGTAAACTTGCTTCCCCCTGCATTGGACTGAGCAGTGCATACCAGTGGCAATGGAACCTTCTCATGGGCTTTCATTGCGTCCATGCACTTGGTGTTTTGCGGTCCACTCTGTAAAAACGCTGCAGGTCTGGACTCTAGGTCCATTTGCAGCAATCCAGTATACAGATCAATTTTTTGGAAGTAGGTCCTATTTTTAAAAATAGAATCTGCATCCTACATTTCTCAGAGGTATAGAAAGCATAGACAAGTTCAGAGTTCAGCTGCCCAGAACCCCCCCTCAGACCAGGGCTGTTGCCTTGTCTGGAAATAGGCACAAGTTGAGACACCAGAATATCTGAAGTCATCCTACAGCTCACAGCATTGGCCCTTTCTTTCTCGGCTACAGTTGACTTTGGATGTAGCAGCAGCAGTGTATGTACAGAGCATGGAGCAGCTCTGGGGAACTTGATAGAGCACAGAGCCAGATATAAGCACAGCCCTGTGCCCTGCTGTGTGAATGCTTCACTTTCCCCTTCATTACCAGTGTCAGCTATCCTCATTATTATCTGTATCCAAACCGTTCCTGATCGATCCCGTTGTCGATTGGGAGAAGATTGGACATGTCAAAAATAATCGTCAGATCCTGTCAGTCGGACAGAAAATTGCGTACCCAGCATGATTTCCTACCATATTATTACACTGTATTGTGCGGGGCTGAGGGAGACCTTTCAGGAATCCCCCCTTGAAAATCCTGGGTTTGCTCCTGGAAAGCATACCAGATGGATGGGAGGAGAGCTTAAAAAAGCTTCAGTCTAATCAATTCAAATTTAAACATCAACCAACATCGAGATTTTGAATCCACCCTTCTTTTCAAGCTTCACCGATCACTGTATTGTGTGCCTGACTAACGTACGCATCAACAAGAGCATAAGTTATATTCCTAAGTGATGTATGATGTCATTTTCTATTACCTGCGTAAGCCAGTGTTCCAGATGTTCCATGGCCAAGAAAGGTTTTCAATGCCCCATGCTTTCAGTAAACAACAGTCACCGGTCCAAACCTCTACTTACTTCATTGTGAAAGAATCCTTTTTGTTTGTTCTGAAATTTTGGCCTCCATGCTGAAGCATTTAGTTATATGTTGTATGCAGCAGCACAAGTAGAATGTTCTACCTTTGACGTCAGTTTAAGGCTGCTAATTTGTCAGGCTAACCTCCTAATGCTACAAAAGTGACCTTATATAGAATAGCTCTACAGGGCAGCACCCGGCATTTGCAGATAGAATTAGGAATAACGTACATCAGTTTAAACAAGAATAATCTTGGGACATAACAGGTTAGTCATAGAACATTGTGCACCAGTCTATTTAGAAATAAACAATTCAAACTTTCCCTGAGTCACTGCTGAACAAGCTTTCGCCTTCACTAAAGCAATCTCTGCATGTGTTACATGTGCAAAGCTGACAAGAAATCATCCGTTTAGATCCATGGACTTTATATAGGTAATATCTTTATTTTAGTCATATCTACATCAAACAGATTTGCTCCTAATTGAAGGGCAGATAAATGATTTCTTCATTAATAAAAGTGCCAACAATATTTACACTCATCCCCTCCAGACAAACTGCAGGCTTACTCAGCACCAGGAATCATGTTCTAGGAATTTGAAACTACGTATTTTCTTGCCGCAATAGCTAGTCGCATAACTATGGCATTTCTGCTGCTCTTCCCCCTACACTAGTGCATTCAGACTGGGCAAGGGGACTAATGTTTTAGTCTTTCAGTGCTTCACTTGCTTCCAGCTAAGATAAATGGCTTGTGTTTTCCTCTCGTCTTCCAAGACTTCATTCCAGTCATAGTAATTCAGGAAAAAAAATATCCATATTTGGAAGGAAATAGCATGATCTCATAACTGCAGCACTTTTCTCATCTCTAAAAAGCTCTCAACGCCTTAAATCCAACTACAGACAGAGATATACTATTGTATAGCTTATCAGAACATTTTTTTCTCAAATGAGCCTTCAACAGCTAAAATTTATGTTTTAGGAATTTGGGTAAGTGACCTGACGCGCCCTAAGTGTAGGAGGCTCTGTGGGCGGGGCACTGGTGCAGCTGTGTGAGTAGATCACAGCTCGAAGCTCTGGAAGCCTGATAGGACATGGCTGACCATGGTACTATTTTAACCTAATTATATCTACACCTTTTTAGGAATTCCAACAAATTCCTGCAGGCTATTTTAGAATATCTTTGTGGACTAAGTAATACTTTATCTGTTTTTACACTTGCTTTGCTTTAATCGCATGCAAATTCTTACTGCTAGTATAGTGCAGTGGGGCTAGGATGATGCCTACATCAGAAAAAATACTGAAAACGATATAAGGCTCCCTGCACACTGCATGCGATTCTGATTCAGATTCCGTTTTTTTATGGGTTTTTACATCCAATTCCGATTCCGATTAATCGCTACTGCATGCTGCATTTTTTCCTCCATTTTTCTGTTGATTGCATTCAAGGAAGAATTGCAAATTGGAATCGGAAACGGAATCGGAATCGCAAAATGGATTTGAAGTGCAGGGAGCCTAAGGGTTGTTTAAAACGGACTGTGAAACTTTAAAGGGAGGTCCAGGAAGAATCAAAATTATAAAATCCACTTACCTGGGGCTTCGTCCAGGCCCTGGCAGCCGTCCTGTGCCCTCGCCGCAGCTCTGGGGCTCCCAATCCCCTCCAGTAAAGATGCCGACCTCGCCAGGTCAGCATCTACTTGCGCTCCAGCGTGTGGCTTACGGAGTCACACTGACGCCATCCCGACTGTACTGCACAGGCGCAGAATTACTGTGCCTGCGCAGTACAATCCAGATGATGTCAGCGCGACTACGCGAGCCGCACATTGGAGCACAAGTAGGTCTTGTATACCGGAGGGGACCCCAGGTCAGCGGCGGGGAGCGGAGCTGGAGCTGCGGCCAGAGCACAGGACGGCTGCAAGGGGTGGAGAAAGCCCCAGGTAAGTGGATTTCTTATTTTTTTTCTTCCTAGCTGTATCCTTTAAGGTCTCCATACATCAGGTGATTTTACGGGTTGATCGACCTTCCGAATTAATAACTTTATCAAATTTGAGCAAAATCGGTGCTGCAGCCTGCAACATGTCCACCCAATCGAAGTTGCAATCAATTTTGGGCTGAACTTGATCGAAAGTATTGATCAGACATGCTGTGAAATCTCAGTTGCAGGTGCTCATTTGGTTGCGCGACAGTAACAGCGTTCAATAACTAACAACATACCCAAAGACCCCTGGCCAGTGTCCCACCAAGTGTAAAGTGTCCCCCATGCCTGTGTGCTGTTTTTTTTTTAAATCTCACCTGTGCGCTGTGGCTGTTCCTGGCCTCTTCCTCCTTGGTACAGGCACTCGTGGTAAAGATGACCGCCATGTCCCTCTTTACTGTGAGTGCCTGTACCACATAGCACCAGGCGTATACTGTATGTGACATCACACAGTAACTGTGGAGGTGGCCAGGAATCTTGCTGGGGGCACGGGCACCAGGGGACATTTTTATACCTTAGGGGCAGCAAGGCAGGATGATTTCCAATAGATATTATGCTGAAATATATTGGATATTGGTCTGCAGTGTATTGGGGAGGCAACAGATCCCTCTCTGATCAGATTCGATTTGCCCATACATTGACTGAAGTATGGGCACCTTAAAGGAATACTTAAGTCAAACTGAAAAAATGACTTTTACTCACCTGGGGCATCCCTCAGCCCCCCGAAGCTGGATGGTGCCCTCGCAGCCCCGCTCCGACCGTCCTGTCCCCGCCGGCGGCTACTTCCGGGTTCGGCGACAGCCGCTGACAGGCTGGGAACGCGGCTGATTTTCCGCGTTCCCTGCCGCTATTATCACCCTCTATGCTGCTATAGCGTATATATATATACGCTATAGCAGCATAGAGGGTATAATAGCGGCAGGGAACGCGGAAAATCAGCCGCGTTCCCAGCCTGTCGGTGGCTGTCGCTGAACCCGGAAGTAGCCGCCGGCGGGGACAGGACGGTCGGAGCGGGGCTGCGAGGGCACCATCCAGCTTCGGGGGGCTGAGGGATGCCCCAGGTGAGTAAAAGTCATTTTTTCAGTTTGACTTAAGTATTCCTTTAAGGCTGTACTTAATCAGTATGTAAACAAGATAAAGCCACTTGAAAATTATGCTGTGTACATATTAAACAACTTTCTGTCTGATTGACAGGATCAAATAAATTATTTCCAACATTTCCGATTGCCTCTCAATCGATAACTGGAAGCTATCATTGGAAAATCAATCCTGCTATTGATCGGGGGCAGTTTGGACATGTTCTCACAACGCAACTTCCTGTCAGAATACTTGTCGATCTGACAGGAAATTGCATCGTGTGTACCCAGCTTTAGACTTAATTTTAGATAGACAACATTAGAGGACCTACTGTATATCCCCCAAGTATAAAGTACTTAATATTTTCTCAAGGTCTCAAGAAAAGAAAAATAATCACGCTTTGCTTTTGTTTTTCACTCTAAGGAATTATAAATTATAGCAGTTAATTACATTCTCTTTTCAAAAGGAAATAGAAGAAAAGATACCATCTTTTAAATAAAGTATCTCCACACAGGGCACCGGCAGACTGGGAATTAAACTCCTTCAGACTCCACTCTGCCAAGGTCTGTAAAGTAATGATATATTTCCCGATAGAAACAGTACCGGATATTGCCCTTCTCTCTTGCTTCTTTACCTCTGAGGCCTGAACTCAATCTCACCTGGAGCTACTGTTAGCCACTATGATTATGAAATAGCTGAATGTTCAGTGAGACATCCACAGACGTGCGATGGGTGCCAGATCAGATGATGATTTCATGTCCACAGTCCAGCTATGTACAGAAAGAAAATGACTGTCAGTCAGAACATTTGTTGGTGTTTGTTCTAGAAAATAGTTTTAGGAATGATCGCTGTATACCCAGAATGCCTGGCTATAATTGAGCAACCTTTTTCATTCAATCATCATTATTATTGTAGTTTATCTAGCATTCACATTTTCTACAGCACTTTACAGACACTCAGAGGCGCAGCAATCTAATCCTTACTGTGCAGTACACTCCGTACAATGTGGACTTGATTGACAACCTCAAGGTCGGACTCTGCACCGGTGGGTACCCCGTGCTGGCGGCTGAGAGCGGAGCGGGAGATGTCGGCTGCAAGGGGCTAGAGTAAGCCCCGGGTAAGTAGAGTCCCCCGCTCTACTTACCCGGGCTTCCTCCACTCCCTTGGAGAGTTTTTTGGCTAGCATTTCCTTTAAGTCTCCCATGGACTTATGATGGTGTACCCAATATTTCGAGATCAAGCATGAAATACACTGATGTTTTTTCAAGCCATGTGAATATTCAGGCTCACAGTTGCTACATCTAAGAAAGTGATCACACTGAAGTTTATAAACAGGGATGAGCAAAATCATCACTTGCAGTTCCACGAGATTTTACTTGAATTTCCAATCGGAATCAGTTTCACAAAACTGACACATTTGATTATAGAAATGATCCTGACTATAAGTGGAAACGATTTTATTTATGATCTAATGTTACTACTTTTTATGATTATTTTTACGCAAAAACCTTGTAGTATATCTGCCAGGGGTACGGTCACATTGCGGCTGTACAGCAATCCCTGACAAAAGCATTGAAACTTGCCCAACCCCAGCGGCAAATTTACTGCTTTTGTTGGGGATATACTGTATTTACAGCTGCAATACCAATGAGTAAGGATACATTTCATTTGACCGCATTAAAAATACGTCAATCTTTTGGCCGCGATTACGGGCAAATTTCACTTCTATTTATGACTATTTCAGTTTATTTACTTTTTGTTTTTCACCGCAAGACCAAACTTGAAAATGTTGCTTCCTCATCTCTATATAGTACAATGTGATGACAGATCCTCACTTTACTGCATACTTTATTTTGTTGCCCTTCACAGTGGTCTGCAAAAGAAATATTGCTTCAAAAAAAAGAACAGCGCTAAATTGCATGGCATTGCTCCTCCTCCAGTTTTCAGCTCCTCATGGGCTGGATTGGAAAACATCATGTGACCTTGCTCGCCAATAAGAGAGAGTGAGAATATCCTGCCCCCTCATTGAAAGACATTGCCATAATTAATGGGCGGGGTTGGCTGATGGTCAATTCCCTGGCTTAGAGGTGCTTAGGTATAGACATGAATAATGATTGCCTCCTACATTTTTGTCCAGATTTTTTGTATTTAAAATATGAATTTGTATTGGCAGTTTTAATGAAGTTGTAAAAGAGGCCCCACAGAGTTTATTGAGCCTTTGTTACGGGGATAAATCACTTTTAAGAGCAACAGATGACAGTTCACTAAATTCCAAAACACTCTCTTAAATATGACTAAGAAATTAGTGGACAAATAAGCTCCACTTAATCCAACAAATGATTATTATGTGATAAAGTATAAAGAGTGTTTTATACTGTCCCAAGTCTAGCAGCTCATTGTCAGACAATTACTGGGTTATTAACCTGACCCAGGTTTTACTCTAAACCAGCATGTCACATAGGGATGAGCTCAAACTTTTAACAAAGTAATTTTTGCATTAAAATTTGCAATTTCACCAGACTCTAAATTTTCATGAAAATTTTATAGAATTTAAAAAAAAATGTACATTATTTCACAAAAATACGAAAGTGTTTTTTCATGTCCACTAACTTCAATACATTTTGGAAAAAACATTTTTTTGCATGTATGCCAATAAGTGTTCCCACATACAGTAGACAGAGCTGTATGAAAATGTGTTTTCTCATGTCCATAGACTAATGCATTTTGTGAAAATTCTCGTGCCCACATAACTGTGCAAATATTCAGATTTATGCAAAAATGTGGCATTTTCATGAAAATTAAGGCAAAATGAAAATGGCCATATTTGCTAGATGTTCACTGTGTGGAACTCTAGTTCACCAATCCTATGAAATGGTTTAATTACCCACCTTGTCCATGTTAGTTCTGTCACAATTTAAGTATCCCCAGTTTCTGTGAATTGCAGAGGCAAAGCTCACCCAGCAGGAGCGGCTTCACTACATATACGGAAAATCATCATTCTACCAGCATTGCTGTATTGAATTGGATTAATAATGTCTTTAAGGAATAGCTGCTCCTGACAAATCTTCATCACATAGATTTTACGTTCTTTGTGTTTGTCTTTGATTTATTTGACACTTTATAACATTTGGTTGCATCCTATTCCCGACCATATTTAACCAGAGCCAGTGTGCTAGCATAGGGACAACCTGGACAACTGCCCCAGGGCCCCTGAGTGCTGCCGGGCCCCCAGGTCTCCCCTCAACATTATTTTGAACGACTGGGCTCCTGCAGTGTAGCGGCTTTCCTGGCCTGGCCGGCATATGCTGTTCCATATGTCCATGGCTCCATGCATGCCCATTTTAATCCATGGAGGAGCACCTCTACTTTGCTACCTTGTGCCTGCTTTATATAATATAATAAAGGTACTGTTGCATGAAGGAAAACCGGAGTGTACAGATCCACGGAGATATGACGTAGTGCACTCCGGCTGAAGCAGTTGGACCACTACACTACAAGGAACCAAAATAAAGTTTGGGCGAGATCTAGGGGGACCCTGGTGGGGTGTCAAGCAAATTTGGCAGCCCATAATGCCCCTTTGGGGGCAAGTCTGTTGGGGGGGCCACCAGATTATTTTTGCCTGGGAGCCCCATTAAATATCACATCTGTCACTAAAAAAGTGGACTGTAACGATCGGTGAAGCACAGAGAGGATCTGATTACCGGTGATCTGCAGTATCACTGGGAATACAGATATATACCAGATTATAAGTGATCTGCAGTATCACTGATAATCCGATATACTAGCTAACCTCTGTTCACCTGAGTAGAGTGTAGTGTTTGGTGTGACAGTAACACTTTGAGGACTAAGCCTCAGTGCAGCAAGGAGTACTGCACAGATTCCTTCCGCAGACCTGAGCTCTCCAAGACGGGAGGAGTCAGACTGACAGTAGGAAGGATGTCTGAAAGTGACCCTCAGGAGGAAGCGTCGCTAACAGAGCGAGGAACCGCCTCTAACAGTAAGGTCGGTTCTCGAGGTCGGACAAGCCAGGTCGTACACACACGGACAGATACAGTACAGGATCAGGAGACAAAGGCAGAGTCTAAGTACAGGCAGGGTTCGGCAATGGGGTATCAGATATATC
Source organism: Hyperolius riggenbachi (assembly GCF_040937935.1). Classification (NCBI taxonomy): domain Eukaryota; kingdom Metazoa; phylum Chordata; class Amphibia; order Anura; family Hyperoliidae; genus Hyperolius; species Hyperolius riggenbachi. The sequence goes on from NC_090646.1 coordinate 158,775,564, forward strand.
GAGGTACAGAATCAGGAGTCTGAGGCGGAGTCTAGGAACGAGCCGGGGATCGGCAACAGAGTATCAGAAATATCGAGGTACAAGATCAGAGTTCAGGAGGATAGTCAAGGCAGGCAAAAGTCATACAAATAAATACAATCAAACTAGTACTTTAGCTATCAACAGAATCTAGCTAAGTGTAGGATTACAGCTCCAGCTGGTCCCGACACACTTGCGGATCTGACTACGGATCTGGGTGCTCCCACATATGTGATCGCAACGCCAGACGAAGAGCAAGTGAACAGCCAGCAGTATATATACTCAAGGACCTTTCCAGGACCTCCCTAATTGCTGGACCAATGAGAGTTGTGGAAAATGTCAGCTGACCAGCCTGGTCAGCTGACTCACTTCTGGCTGTTATTTAAACTCAGCCTCTGTGCTCGCGTGCGTGTAAGTCTGAATCTTGGTGGACTATCAGTCCCAGCCACACCAGTACTGTTCTGCAATGTATCTAGTGAACCAAGTGCGGGAGCCGCCTCCAATGCGGATTCCGCCGTTCCCAATGCGGATTCCGCCGTTCCCAATGCGGATTCCGCCGTTTCCAATGCGGATTCCGCCGCTCTGCCTATGCGGCATGCGGCGTTTTTTCCGCGTTGTGGCGCCCTGCTGGACGCGGAAACAGCCGCCTCACCTTGAGAGTCCGCGGCTTTTCCACGTTTCATTACAGTACCGCCCCCCCGAGGAGTGGACTCCGGACAACTCCTACCAGGCTTCTCGGGGTGTAAGGTATGAAATTCTTCCCTCAACTCATCCGCATGAATGCAAGTCCCCGGGACCCATTGTCTCTCCTCAATGCCATACCCCTTCCAGTGTACCAGGTACTGTACCGAGTTCTGGACAACGCGTGAGTCCAAAATTTTCTCTATTTCGAACTCGGGTTGGCTATCTACCAAGACCGGAGGAGGCGGAGTAGGGCCCATATGGACTGCGGGTTTGAGCAGAGACACGTGAACCGACCTTACGCCCCGCATGCTGGCAGGAAGATCAATGACGTAAGTGACGTTGTTAATTCTCCTAGTCACGGAAAATGGACCCACAAACCTAGGGCCCAGTTTGGCAGAAGGCTACTTCAAGGTCAAGTGACGTGTGGACACCCAGACTAAATCCCCTGGCTGAAATTTCCATTCCACGGACCGTCTCTTGTCCGCTTGACCCTTCTGATTCTGGAATGCCTTCTGCAAGTTCCCCTTAACGATTCCCCAATTGTCCCTCAGTGATCTCTGCCAATCCTCCAGTGCTGGAAAAGGAGAAGAGACAATTGGAAAAGGGGAAAATTTGGGTGACCTCCCTGTCACAATCTGGAATGGAGAGAAACCAGACGAAGAATTCTTTAAATTATTTTGTGCGAATTCCGCAAAAGGTAAAAATTTTACCCAGTCACTCTGAGCCTCGCCTGCGTAACATCGCAGGAATTGCTCCAAAGACTGATTAATTCGTTCAGTCTGCCCGTTTGTCTGTGGGTGGTAGCCTGACGAAAAAGACAATTTCATGCCCATTTGGTTGCAAAATGCCCTCCAGAATCCAGACACGAATTGGACTCCCCTATCTGACACAATGTCTTCCGGAATGCCATGCAGCCGGAAGACGTGAATGATGAACAATTCGGCCAGTTCTTGAGCCGAGGGGAGTCCTTTCAGAGGCACAAAATGGGCCATTTTGCTAAAACGGTCGACTACCACCCAGATGACCGACATGCCTTCAGACCTGGGCAATTCCCCCACAAAATCCATGGACAAGTGGGTCCATGGCTCACTCGGGGTGGGCAAAGGCTGCAACCTTCCTACAGATGCCAGCCGGGAGGGTTTACTCTTGGCACATACCGCACACTCCCTGACATACTCCTTGCAATCTGTTGCCAAAGAAGGCCACCAAGCACACCTGGCAATCAGATCCTGCGTTCTGGCAGCTCCAGGATGACCAGCATTCTTATGGGCATGAAAGAGTTGCAGGATTTGTAAGCGAAATGGTAGTGGGATAAACATGACCCCTTCAAGTTTTCCCTCAGGAACATCCTGCTGAAAGGGACCCAAAACCTCTGTCCAATCCTCCCAGGTTTCCGTGGCAGCTAACACTAGTTTCTGCGGGATTATGGACTCAGGAGCGTCGGACTGTGCTGTCTCTGGTTCAAAACACCTGGAGAGGGCATCCGCCTTGGTATTCTTACTACCTGGAGTATACGTAATCAGGAATGTGAACCTCGAGAAAAACAGAGACCATCGGGCCTGCCGAGGGCTCAATCTCTTAGCCACCTCGATGTATTCCAGATTCTTGTGGTCGGTATAAACCGTGATCGTGTGCTCTGCTCCTTCTAGCCAATGGCGCCATTCCTCAAAGGCTAACTTAATGGCTAGATGCTCCCTGTTGCCTTTATCGTAGTTTCTCTCCGCAGGCGAAAACCTCCGAGAAAAATAGGCACACGGGTGTAATCTACCCTGTAAGCCTGAACGTTGAGACAGCACCGCTCCCACTCCAACCTCTGAGGCGTCTACCTCAACGATGAAAGGAAAAGAAGTGTCCACGTGTTTCAGTATGGGTGCTGAGCAGAACAGTTCCTTTAAAGTAGAGAATGCCTGTAAAGCCTCGGGAGGCCAGTGAGTGGTGTCTGCCCCTTTCTTTGTAAGACCGGTGAGGGGTGCGACTACTGTGGAGTACCCCTTTATGAACCTTCTATAATAGTTTGCAAAACCCAAGAACCGTTGCAAAGACTTCAACCCCACCGGCTGCGGCCACTCCAGGACCGCGGAGACCTTGGCAGGGTCCATAGACAGGCCCAAGGTGGAGATTATATATCCCAGAAAGGCGACAGACGTAACCTCGAAAATACACTTCTCAAGTTTTGCGTACAACAAATTCTGCCTCAGTTTGTCCAGTACAAATCTGACATGGGTTCTGTGATCAGGGAGATTGTTAGAAAAGATAAGAATGTCGTCCAGGTAGATTAACACAAACTTCCCTAACACCTCCCTAAAGACCTCATTAATGAGTTCCTGGAAAACGGCCGGGGCATTACATAACCCGAAGGGCATCACCAGGTACTCGTAGTGCCCGTTAGGTGTATTGAAGGCCGTATTCCATTCATCGCCCTTCCTTATACGCACCAGATTGTATGCCCCCCGTAAATCTAATTTCGAAAAAATCCTCGCATCAGTGACCTGTGTGAATAAATCGTCTATTAACGGCAACAGGTAGCGATTCTTCACTGTGATTTTATTTAGGCCCCGGTAATCGATACATGGCCGCAAACCCCCGTCTTTTTTCTTAACAAAAAAGAAGCCTGCCCCGGCCGGCGACCGGGACGGGCGAATGAAGCCCTTGGCCAAGTTTTCACGGATATACTCCTGCATGGCTAGTTTTTCAGGTCCAGACAGATTATACAAATGACCTCGAGGGGGCATACAACCAGAACGGAGGTCAATGGGGCAGTCGAAAGGGCGATGCGGAGGCAATTTATCCGCAGCCTTAGGACAGAACACGTCAGCATAATCCGAGTACTGTTCAGGTACTCCTTCCACCTGTACACTGGTTTGACCTATCGTCAACCTCCCTAAACACTGCTGGAAACAATGAGGTGACCATGCTGTTAACTGCCCCGTGGCCCAATCTATCTGTGGTGAATGGATTTGTAACCACGGCATGCCTAGGATGATTGTGGAGGTGGACATATGTAATACAATGAACTGCAGTCTCTCTCTGTGCAGCACCCATATAGTGACTCCCACTTCTGATGTCTGTGATAACGGGTGATTCCTGTGCAGAGGGGAATCATCCACTGCTGTAACCTGGACGGGTGGTTTTACCGGGGTGAGTGGAATACCCAACCTTTTAGCAAACTCAAAGTCCATAAAATTAGCTGCAGCGGCAGAATCAACAAAGGCTTCCGTGAGCTCAGTCTTATCTTCCCATGTAATCGTACATGGGAGGAGCAACCGTCTATCCTCTAGGGACAGCTCAGACCGACCAATCTGTATTGACTCGGGAGGAGGTGGGGTCACTGGGGTTGTGGCGCAAGACACCATTCTGACACGGTGACTACCCCTGGTTTGTCTTTGATAGCGCAACCTGCGGTCGATTCGAATGGCCGCTGAGATGGCCTCATCGACTGTTCTGGGCTCGGGTTGGCTTAACATTAGGTCGGAGACCTCATCCGACAACCCAGACAGGAAATAATCTAAGAGGGCATAGGTGTCAAACCTGGCCGTAACTAACCACCTACGAAATTCGGCCGCGTAATCTTCGACTGAACCCCTGCCTTGTCGTAAAAGCTTAAGCTTCCGCTCAGAGGTCGCAGCAAGGTCAGGGTCGTCGTAAATTACCGCCATGGCCTCAACTCGAAATATGATAACACTCTACTCTTAAAATTCCGGAAGTCAGACTTGTGGCCGGAAAATTTATCAGGTACGGGCATACGTATATCATTAGTCGGAGGAGATTGCACCGAATCAACTGACGTCTGAAGAGTTCGCACAGAGCCTGATAGGCCATCAATTAAGGCTTTGTACTGGCCCAGTGCTTGATGGATGCTATCCACCGAAGTGGCAAGCACAGTCAGAGGGTCAGTGCGTGCGTCCATCTGTTTTTTGGTCTGGCGTTCTGTAACGATCGGTGAAGCACAGAGAGGATCTGATTACCGGTGATCTGCAGTATCACTGGGAATACAGATGTATACCAGATTATAAGTGATCTGCAGTATCACTGATAATCCGATATACTAGCTAACCTCTGTTCACCTGAGTAGAGTGTAGTGTTTGGTGTGACAGTAACACTTTGAGGACTAAGCCTCAGTGCAGCAAGGAGTACTGCACAGATTCCTTCCGCAGACCTGAGCTCTCCAAGACGGGAGGAGTCAGACTGACAGTAGGAAGGATGTCTGAAAGTGACCCTCAGGAGGAAGGGTCGCTAACAGAGTGAGGAACCGCCTCTAACGGTAAGGTCGGTTCTCGAGGTCGGACAAGCCAGGTCGTACACACACGGACAGATACAGTACAGGATCAGGAGACAAAGGCGGAGTCAAAGTACAGGCAGGGTTCAGCAACGGGGTATCAGATATATCGAGGTACAGAATCAGGAGTCTGAGGCGGAGTCTAGGAATGAGCCAGGGATCGGCAACAGAGTATCAGAAATATCGAGGTACAAGATCAGAGTTCAGGAGGATAGTCAAGGCAGGCAAAAGTCATACAAATAAATACAATCAAACTAGTACTTTAGCTATTAACAGAATCTAGCTAAGTGTAGGATTACAGCTCCAGCTGGTCCCGGCACACTTGCGGATCTGACTACGGATCTGGGTGCTCCCACATATGTGATCGCAACGCCAGACAAAGAGCAAGTGAACAGCCAGCAGTATATATACTCAAGGACCTTTCCAGGACCTCCCTAATTGCAGGACCAATGAGAGTTGTGGAAAATGTCAGCTGACCAGCCTGGTCAGCTGACTCACTTCTGGCTGTTATTTAAACTCAGCCTCTGTGCTCGCGCGCGTGTAAGTCTGAATCTTGGTGGACTATCAGTCCCAGCCACACCAGTACTGTTCTGCAATGTATCTAGTGAACCAAGTGCGGGAGCCGCCTCCAATGCGGATTCCGCCGTTACCAATGCGGATTCCGCCGTTTCCAATGCGGATTCCGCCGCTCTGCCTATGCGGCATGCGGCGTTTTTTCCGCGTTGTGGCGCCCTGCTGGACGCGGAAACAGCCGCCTCACCTTGAGAGGCCGCGGCTTTTTCGCGTTTCATTACATGGACATAGACATGTCCTTTAAGTAAATAACACTGCCTGCTCCCTAGATCCACTCTCCTTGTACTTTCTGCAATCCAATTGCCAATTCTGTCCCCTATGATGTCATTTTAAAGAAAAAGAAATACGTGTTCACTGTTTTTATGAATCTCCATGTTTCACCTTAACTTCCAATAGCAATTAGTCTGCCTGGATGTTGAAGTCGATGCAATAAAAATGTTTAGATTTTACCAGTGTTTCATTTTTATTTAAACATCTTTACAGCTATTTACATAGTTGACCAGAATGGCATTCACATCACGGAACATAGTGCTACTTCTCCATAAATATTTATTTAAGTGAAATACAAGTTCAATTTAGTTGTCAAAGAGCAGCTCAGGATAAAATGTGCTATGATTTAGGGTTAATAAAATGTATTTAAGGGTAACTTTCCACTTAGTTACACATCTTCCTCTTGTAAATAAAGAAGGAAACACAGGTGAATTTCACCACTTCTATAACCTATGTTTTAAATCATCCATTTCAACCAAAAATATTCATTGCAGTTAATCAGTGCTAAAAAATATATTTTGCACATACTTTTTTTTTTGCACATACTCTGTTTGATAATCTGGGTTATCAAAAAAAATCCTATGTATCATTAAAAAATCTTGGCATTATATAAAAAAACAGTTTTTCAGTGAATAGCACTCACTTTGCAGCACTAGAATCCCAAGATTGTACCTTGGCCAGATCTCTATCATGGAGATTGTAGGTTCTCAACATCTAGTGTTCCAGTTTCCTCTCAACGCAAAAAACATACTACCGTATTTTTCTGACAATAAGACGCACTTTTTCTCCCCCAAAAGTGTAGGGGGGGGAGTCCCTGCGTCTTATAGTCCGAATGTGCCCCCTAAGAGAAAACGCAGATAGCGCAGCAGAAGCTCTCTTACCTATCCGTGCGCTCCTTGGAACTCCTTGGTGCAGGCCACTCCACGTCGGGCAACAGCAGCGGGATCCAGGCATTTCAGCATACTGGCGGCTGCAAGGAATGGAAGACAGTTGCCGCCGCGATCGCCCCTCTTCAATCCAGCCAACGCAAGAGCAGGGAGTTTGGAGGACACAGCTGCCAGGATAACCCCTCTTCTGTCCAGCTATCGCAAGTACATGGAGTTCAGAGGACAGCCACCGGTATGCTGAGATGCCTGGATCCCGCTGCTGTTAGAGTGGCCTGCCCCAAGGAGCCCATAATCAGGATCATCACAATGGCTGGAAAGGACCTGGATAGGTGAGATCATCCACTTTGTAATTGTAATGTTTAGTAAGTGTAGCTTCTGGGGAGGCAGGGGTTAGTTTAATGTAATTTAGTGTAGTATAAATGGTGGGGCAGCAGGGGTGGGGTAGTGTAGTGTAGTAACTGGTGGGGGCATCAGGGACTAGTGTGGTGTAGAGCAAGGTTACTGGTGGGGCAGCAGGGGTGGGTTAATGTACTATGTAGTGTAGCAACTGGTGGGGACATCAGGGATTAGCGTAATGTAGTGTAGTGTAGAGCAAGTTACTGGTGGGGCATCAGGGATTAGTGTAGGGTACTTGGTTTAGCTGTCAGGGGCAGCAGGGGTTAGTGTAGCTGGGCACTGAAGCTTAGACAGGGACAGCTTCGGGGGGGGGGGGAGGTCTACATGACACCCCTGCTCTATAGATGCACCAGGTTTAGTATAATATTTTTTTTCCTGGTTTTTGTCCTCTAAACCTAGGTGCAACTTATAGGCCTCTTTCACAGTAAGATGTTGCGGTTTGATGCAACATTAAAGTCGAAACGCAAATTACACTGCAATGCCCCAAAAAAGTTGTGACGCAACTTAAAGGAATACTATCGATACCCAAGTGTTCTAAAATGACAATGTGCAAATAATGTCTAAGTAGCTGTGCAAACATTTTCCTACTTTTAATGTTAAATATCACAGGCAAAAGCTGTAATTTATTGAGGGTAGGATTTAGCTATATTGGGACAAATGAATTGCAGAAGGGGTGTCTGCTTCAATGCACAGCCAGAGTTGCATATCAGACTACAGAAAGCAAATATCAAACATATCAAACTCTGAAAGCAAAAACCGTATGAAAAGCTGTGACAATTAGTTACATTTCCTCTGCTCTCTTCAGACATGTCAGTCACACAGGACACAGAAGCTGCAGCTGTTGTGAGCTCTCTTCTCTGTCACACACATAGGGCCTGATTCACAAAGCGGTGATAACTCAGTTATCACGCCTAAAAGACTTTAGGCATGATAACCTTTGCACCACACTGGTGAAAAGCCAGTTTAGGCGTGATAAGTTTAGGTGTGATAAGTTTAGGTGTGATAAGTTTAGGCATGCTAAGTTTAGATAAGTGTAGATAGCGTGCAAAGTCCCGCACGCAAAGCAGCGCCATTAAACTCTATGCGACGTGCACCAGACTTTGCTAGCGCAAAACTTTTGATCAGCTGTGCACTGCGGTGCTAACGCAGTTGGTGCTTAAACTTATCATGCCTAAACTTATCACACCTAAACTTATCATGCCTAAACTTATCACACCTAAACTTATCACACCTTAACTTATCATGCCTAAACTGAGTTTAGGCGTGATAAAGGGCTTTTTACCAGCGTGCTAACTGTTAGCACCGCTTTGTGAATCAGGCCCCTAGAGTTAACTGATCAAGTGTGAGGGGAATTTCTCCTCTCCTCATGGCTCAGTCAGCCGTCAGTTTTGGCGTCAGTAAAGTTTGAAAGTATTTTGCTAACAGTAAACAAAGAAGTTGCTACTAAAATGTATACACCAGTACTTAGCAGCACTTCCCAAACAAGTCCTGTGTCAATTGAAAAAAATATGTGAATCGATAGTATTCCTTTAATGCCCCGTTATCGATGCATACAGTAGAACATACAGGCAATGAAAAGAGAGCATACAGGCAATGAAAAGTATGTCTCCAAGTCATTACTGAGCATGTGTAAACAGTCCAACGCAGCTAAAAAGGTGTATAACGCACTGCATGCAGTACTTTCACGTAACGTGCAGCGTTAGTCACCAACGCAAAGTGTGCACTGTGAATGGGGCATTGATTTTTCATTGCAGCGAGTTATTCTATGTTAAATGTTGTTTTAACATGCAACTTTAACGTCGTACTGTGAAAGAGGCCTGAGTCCGTAGCGTCTTATAGTCTGAAAAATATTAGTTATTTAGCGTTTTGCAAAGGACAACTGAAGTGACAGCGATGTAGAGGCTGCCATATGTATTTCCTTTCAAACAATAATAGCTGCCGGGCTGTCCTGCGGATCCTCTGCCTCCAATACTTTTAGCCATAGACCCTGAACAAGCTTATGCAGATCAGGTGTTTCTGACATTATTGTCAGATCTCACTAGATTAGCTGCATGCTTGTTTCTGGTGTGATTCAGACACCACTGCAGCCAAATAGACCAGCAAAGCTGCCAAGCAACTGGTATTGTTTAGAAGGAAATAAATATGGCAGCCTCCATATTCTTCTCACTTCAGTTGTCCTTTAAAATGGCCTTAAGCCAGGCATCCTTGGGCCATTGATGGCCTAGCCACTTGATCCCTTCCCGATTGGAATTTGATTGGGGAGTGATTGATATCTACATCACATCTACACCCATGTTTAACACTAACCACTCCACATCCCCCACACACACACACACATGTTGCTATTTGAAATCAATAATTTGGTTCACAGGTAAATCCTGCCGCTACTGTCACTACGTACCATGTGCAATAAATATGCAGCTTGCGCTGTCCTGCCATTATAATGTATGGGGTGCAAGAATTAGCAGGCGTGTGTGTGTGCCTTAATTACCTCATGTGATGTCTGTATGGTTGGTGATCCCCTCATCTCCAGTATTGGTTGGGTTTGGGGGAAGCAGTAGTCTGTTGAGTTACGTTTTCTTAGCAGGAGATTGTGCTCCCTATCCAATCTGAGCAGACATGGTTATAACTAGTGGCATAGCAATAGGGGGTGCAGAAGTTGGGATTTCACCAGGACCCTTGGACCAGAGGGGCCCTCCATCAATAGTGTTATGCTGATAATGATCACTACCATATATTCTTTGAATAGTGGTAATCATCAACAAACTGTTCCCCTCCTCTGCTTACGCCTCTCATACTGTGGATGTCCTTGGCAGGTTCTGTTGGGCCATATGAATTGTTATGTATAGAAAGTTTTGGGGTGGGGGACAATGTAAAACCTTCACTGGGGCCCAAAGCTCCTTAGCTGCACCACTACTTATAACTGTAGTGCCCCAGGGCTGACATAGTACGCCTGCTTGCACAGACTACTTTAGATGCTTGTGATGGGCATTGCACTCAATAAAAATGACCATCCACAAGCAAAGGAGGGTCAGCTCAATCATCTTACAACCAGGCCCGGTGCGCCCATGATGCCAAGTGAGGCGACTTCCTCAGGCGGCAGAAGTCTTGGGGCAGCTCCAGGCAGAAAAAGGAAGTGTAGAGAGTGCCTAGCCAACCTATACTGGGGGCAACTGTACCTGGCTAACCTATACTGGGGGCAACTATACCTAGCTACCAATACTGGGGGCACCTATACCTGGCTACCTACCCATACTTAGGGTGTTTTGGGGGGGCTCACTGCAGCTATAAAGTGCATTGCAAATGGTCGGGGGCTGTGCGATCATTCTAATTTGGGGGGGGGTGGCGCATCCTCACAAGTTTACCTCAGGCAGCAAAAAAATCTAGAATGGGCCCTGCTTACAACACATTGGGCTTGATTCACAAAGCGGCGCTAAGTGATAGCGCCGCTGTGAAAAGCCTCTTAGTGCCCAATAAGTAGCTCTGGAGCTACTTTGTGCTCAGCCCCGCTCAGTGCGCGGTGCAATGTTATCATCGCACCTGCTGCCCCTTAAACGTCGCACCTGGTGTGCCCGAAACGGCGCATCAAAGCGTTGCTTAATGGGCACCCGATGCGCCGTTTTTGGCACGCTGCGCGCGCACTAAGTGGGACTGACAGTGATGTGTGGGCGCAAACTACTTAGTGCCGTGGTTTGCGCCCACTAAGTGATAGGGCTCACTAACTGGCTTAACGCCGGTTAGTGAATCAAGCCCATTGTCTATTTTCATTATAATCCGAAAATCATCACAAAAGTACACACAACTTGTAGAGGAATATTTAAGAGCAGAGCTTGTGAAGATTCCTGTGGTCATGTGGCACCTGTAAAACATAAAATAGAAATATAAAATTCAGTCACCCCTTAAATTAACTACCAGGATAAAGTAGATAATTTTCACTTCTCTTTGAAGTCAAAACATCTCACTTTGATAAATACAAATATTTAATAAAATTAAAGTAAAATTTGTGATACATGTCTTCATCAAAAACTCTACATTCATTATATGGATTTTTGGTTGTACGGTATAATTAAAATACATATATCACAACTTATCATCTGTGTTCCAGGTCACTGGTTTCCATTTAAAAAGCCAGATAGATGAATGAACATAGGTTCTTTGTTAATAGCCTTGCCTGCCTTGGTTTTAGAATAAGAAATTAGGACTTAGTTCCAAGATTCCTAGATAAGAAAAGCAAGTAATACAATGTGCTTGTGTGTGTACATGTGTGTAAGTGTGCGTGTGTGCGTGTGCGTGTGTGTGTGTGTGTGTGTGTGTGTGCGCGCGCGCGCATGTGTGTGTGTCCGTGTGTGTACACAGTGGCGTAGCAATAGAGGTTGCAGAGGTAGCGACTGCATTGGGGCCCTTGGACAAGTAGGGCCCGAGGGGCCCTCCGTCAACTGCAGTATTAGCTCTTTATTGGTCATGTGCTGGTAATAAACACTTCTACAGATGCTTTGAATAGTAATAAACATTAACAAACTGTTCCCCACCCCCTTTTTTGAACCTCTGACACTGTGGTTGTCTTTTGCAGGATATGGTGCGCTGTATCAATTGTTATGTATAGAGTGCTTGGGGGGGCGCCAATGTAAAACTTGCACTGCGGCCCATAGCTCCTTAGCTACACCACTGTGTGTACATTTGTGTACGTGCTTGTGCGTGACTGTGTGTGTGTGTGTGTGTGTGTGTGTGACTGTGTGTGTGTGTGTGTGTGTGTGTGTGTGTGTGTGTGTGTGTGTGTGTGTGTGTGTGTGTGTGTGTGTGTGTGTGTGTGTGTGTGTGTGTGTGTGTGTGTGTGTGTGTGTGTGTGTGTGTGTGTGTGTGTGTGTGTGTGTGTGTGTGTGTGTGTGTGTGTGTGTAATTTATTTGGGAGGCAGAAATAGAATGCAGCACCAAATATTGCCCCATTCACTGCACATCATAGCTCACAGCTAGAACAAGTTCAGTTTATTTATAAATGTTTGATTAAAACACTGTGATGCTCAGGTAAATGCTACTGCCAGGACCAAAGAGTGTCCACTCAGCTATGAAGTAGTTAAGCTGACCATGGGCTTAACTTATTGATAGTTTTACCTCTGTGAACTACTTGATTTTATTCAGATTTCAGCAGGAACCTGATTTAAAATTGATCGGGATTACCCCATTGCTAGCTTTTACTGCTCAATAAAATGTACTGCTTAAAGTGAACCGAGCACTTTTTTTTCACTCAGGACATTTCTATAGCACATGAAAAATGTATGCCGACTATCTGTTTCATTATTAAAATAAACTTTAATTTTACCTTGTATTTTACATTCAAAGTTGTTAAATTGGCCTGTTTGAGCAGACCTGCCGACCGTCCCCATCCGCAGAAAGTTCAGGAACCTCTAATTGTTTTATTGAGCTAATTACCAACTGGTAAACCATGCCTTTCATCAGCAAAGAGGGTGAATAATTAGGAGTGTGTTTTCAAAGTGAAAACACACTCCTAATTATTCACCCGCTTTGCTGATGAAAGGCATGGTTTACCTCTTGGTAATTAGCTCAATAAAACAATTAGAGGTTCCTGAACTTTCTGCGGATGGGGACGGTCGGCAGGTCTGCTCAAACAGGCCAATATAACAACTTTGAATGTAAAATACAAGGTAAAATTAAAGTTTATTTTAATAATGAAACAGATAGTCGGCATACATTTTTCATGTGCTATAGAAATGTCCTGAGTGAAAAAAAGGTGCTCGGTTCACTTTAATGTCTTGACACCTTGGCACTTTCCAGTGCCAGCCTGCCTGTCCTAAACAGCAGCACACAGCACAGGCAGCCTGTCTGCCTCCTCCTATATAACAGCTAAGTGAAGATGGGGTACACAGTGGCTTGGTGAGCTCTGGTGTTGGGCGGCACAGGGGCAGGATGGTTACAGAAGGAAGCTGAAGGAAGAAGGAGGTGGCGCACCGATCAGACAGGTAAGCACCCTCTGCTGTGTGCACCCTGCAATGAATCGGAGCCCGGGTGGATAATCTAATGCTATCTAGGAGATGCAAAGGCCACTTTTTGCTGCTAGGAGGAGGAACCAATGCCACCTAGTGCTGCTATCCGGGAGGGTGGATACCTCATGCTTCTACCTGGAGGAAGGGGACAAAGGTCACCTAATAGTGCTATCTGGAGGAGGAGGAACCGATGTCACCTAGTACTGCTATCTGGGAGGGTGGATACCCAATGCTTCTACCTGGAGGAAGGTGGACAAAGGTCACATAATGGTGCTATCTGGGGGAGGAGGAACCAATGCCACCTAGTGCTGCTATCTGGGAGGGTGGATACCTCATGCTTCTACCTGGAGGAAGGGGGACAAAGGTCACATAATGGTGCTATCTGGGGGAGGAGGAACCAATGCCACCTAGTGCTGCTATCTGGGAGAGTGGATACCTCATGCTTCTACCTGGAGGAAGGGGAAGAAAGGTCACCTAATGGTGCTATATGGGGGAGGAGGAACCAATGCCACCTAGTGCTGCTATCTAGGAAGGTGGATGCCTCATGCTTCTACTTGGAGGAAGGGGGACGAAGGTCACCTAATGGTGCTATCTGGGGGAGGAAGAACCAATGCCGCCTAGTGCTTTGATACTTTTCAGTCAGGATTCAGGAAAAGGCACAGCACTGAAACGGCATTAGTCCGAGTAATGAATGTTCTACTTACTGCAAGGGACAAGGGTGATTGCTCAATTTTGATTCTTCTTGACTTGTCTGCAGCATTTGATACTGTGGATCATGAAATACTAATCCAGCGACTGAAGAATTACTGTGGCCTAAGGGGTACTGTTCTTAGCTGGTTTCAGACCTTCCTATCTGGCAGGACACAGCAAGTATGTCTGGGCACACACTACTCTAATCCAGTGCCACTTCCCTATGGAGTTCCACAGGGTTCTGTACTATCACAATTACTCTTTGCAGTCTACATGCTCCCACTGGGCAAAATAATCCAGAACTATGGCCTAGGATACCATTGTTATGCAGATGACACACAACTGTATCTGTCCTTCAAGCCTGGCACCCAAGACCCATCAGCATCCATAAATGCGTGTCTAGTGGATTTACAAAATTGGATGAACACCAGCTGGCTGAGACTGAACTCTGACAAAACAGAGTTGTTGGTGGTAGGTGGTCCACACATGATGGATAAAGTTCAAAACGCTCACCACCTCAAACTAGCAATTGGGGGAGATACTGTACAGTATAAAGACTCTGTGCGAAACCTTGGGGTGATCCTGGATGGAAATCTAAAACTCAAACAGCAGATATCAGCTGTCGTCAAGTCTTCCTTCTTCCATCTAAGAAATATAGCGAAAATCAAACACCTCATACCCAGCTGAAGACCTACCTGCCCTGGTTCATGCATTTGTATCCTCCCGCCTAGACTACTGCAACGCCCTGTTCATCGGATCTAAAGAAAAGGTTCTGCGCCCCTTACAGCTAGTACAGAATGCTGCAGCCAGACTCCTAGCCAATGCCCCCCACAGCTCACACATCACCCCAGTACTGCAAACTCTTCACTGTTTGCCAGTAAAATGAAGAATCAATTTTAAGATCTGCCTGCTGACATTCAAGGCTCTACACCACATGGGACCCAAATACATAGCGGATCTATTGGAACTTTTATGCCCCTCCACGCACCCTCCGTTCTGCCAACAAGATGAAGCTGATTATTCCCAGGATACACTTAACATTTGGTGCTCGGGCCTTTTCCTACGCAGCCCCTACTCTATGGAACTCACTACCACAATCAGTACGAGAGGCTCCCTCTCTGGACAGCTTTAAAAAAAGGCTAAAAACTCACCTCTTTTCCCTAGCCTTTGAGACTGCATAATGCAGGGTCACAGCGCTTTGAGTCCCCAGGGAGAAAAGCGCTATATAAATATTATTGTTATTGTTATTGTTATTGTTTTATGGGAGGGGGGAGGGGACGCTAGGACAATAGGTAAAGAGAAACTGTATATGAGATGGTGAAATGGTAGTCAGTTGCCAGGATGTCCTAAGAGAGAAACAAACAAGCAGTCCACTGCGCTCAGTCCATGAGGAAAAAGAATTATGTCTTTGCCTCCAGTATATGCAGCTCCATAAGCTTGTGGGAAGAACAGGCAAGTATCTAGAAAGCAAAAAGAATATGGGAGCGTTCTCTGGTGCACCCCCTGACGGACACCGCCGGCACACGGAGCAATAGTCCTCGCTACTAGCCACAGCGAGGTTGAAGCGCAGGTTGTCACTGTCTATTGGATGATGGAACGGGATTGCCTGCGGACATATGTGATATGCCTTAAAGGGATTTTATCTTGTAAGTGTATTTTGAATTTTTTATGATGTGATTAAAGAAGTTAATGCACCAGAGAGTGCTAAGAGGTGAGTTTTCAGGTTGCTCCTAAAAAGGATGAGTGTTGGTGAGTGGCGGATCTGTTAAGGGAGGTTGTTTCACATGAGGGGAGAGGATCTAGAGAAGTATTGTAAGCAGGGGAGTAGCAATAGGGGGTGCAGAGGTTGCGACCACATCGGGGGCCTCTCAAATGCGGAGTTAGCTCTCTATGGGTCCTGTGCTGGTAATAATCACTTCTATAGATACTTTGAATAGTGGTAATCATAAACAAACTGTTCTCTATCCCCTTCTTGCACCTCTGACACTGTAATTGCCATTGGCAGGTTTTGGAATGCCATAACAATTGTTATGTATGGTGTGCTTGGGGGCCCCCAATGTAATACTTGCATCGGAGCCCACAGCTCCTTAGCTTTGCCACTGCTTGTAGGCAAAAGTGTGAAGAGGTGACCAGAGAGGAAGAAAGGAGAAAATGGTTGCTAGAGCCGAGATTGCATATATCCTATCTAGGAATAAGTTTATTTAGAAAAGAAGGAGCTAGATTGTAAAGTGCTTTGTTGGCAAATGTCAGGATTTTGAATTGCATCTGTTATAATTTAAGTATTATATGTAGGCCTCAGTTGCCTGAAGTGAGGTTAGGTAAAAGGTTTGGTTCGCAGAGTCTACCTTTAAGCAGAGTTTCTCGCAGAAGAGATGATGCGGTCAGTTACCAGGAACATGTTCCTTGTGGAAGGTCTAATCTGCCTCGACCGTTAGACGACAGAAAGGTAGACAAAGCCGATATTTACAAAACATTGCATTCTTTGTAACTAGGGTATAAAGCAATGGAATATTAATTAATAAGGTGGGTCACATGCCCATGCACACCAATTGTAGGCTTGGGGGTATGGCTCAGATGAGGTCACATTTAACTCTTTCCTGATCAGTATTAAAACAGATGATAGGCTGCAGAGAGGCAGTCTTCTGCTTCCTGTCATTGCTGGCTTCAACACTTTTACCTTTATTTATGTCTTGTTACCTTATCTAACTGTATGCTGTATATACGTAGTCTAGATATCACGTAGCCTAGATGTAACGTAGGATAGACATAAGAGGAAACCTGATTCCATGCAATGGAATCAAGAAGCTGTAACGCAACGGACTTACTACAGAACAATCTGCTTTGCTAAGATGTAACGAAATGTACTGTCTTATCTGTTGACTGAATAAACTCCTAAACTTTGAGGACGCCTAAGAAGTTCTATCTCCTATGCAGGGCCGGGCCGAGGCATAGGCTGGAGAGGCTCCAGCCTCAGGGCGCAGTGTAGGAGGGGGCGCACAATTCATTCAGCTGTCATTCCTAATTGTGTATGAAGCAGAAAGAAATAAGAAAAGGGGATACATAGCAGTGACTGCAAGCCAGATAACTAGAGATTAAGGTGTTGGGGAGGTTGTGGGCCCTGTGGCCCTCTTAGTCTAATAGCAATCAGTGTGTGACGGCTGGGGTGGGAGGGATGGAGGGGCGCACCTTGGCGTCTCAGCCTTGGGTGCTGAAGAACCTTGTCCCTGCTCTGCTCCTATGCTGTTGCTGTGATGAGAGTCGTGTCTGCTGCTCTTATTAATGAGTTTCTGGTGCCGGAAAAAAGGTGTAGTATTGTTGCCAATAGCAACCAACGTATAGTTTCTTACAGTATCATTTGTGTAACTGGCAAGATAGTGGTAGAGATTTGTGCAGCAGAGTTCATGATAGACTGTAGTGGAGCCAAACAGCAGGTAGGCCACAGAGCAGAGAGTTGCAGTTGTCTAGATGTGAGATAATCAGGGCATGTACAGAAAGTTTGGTAGTGTCCTGTGTGCGAAAAGGGCGGATGCAGAAAACGTTTTTTTATTTGGAGGCAACAAGATGATGATACTTTGTCAATGTGTGGTATGACTGTTGAGTCCAGTATTACACCAAAACAGCTCGCATGGGGGACATGGGTGATTGAAGTACCATTAAAAGAGACTGTGATGTCAGAAAGTGGCGTTAAAATTTTGGTGTGGAAAAATAACTGTTTCGGTCTTGTCCATGTTGATTTTAGAAAACGGGCAGACATGAAGTAGGAGATGGCGCTGAGATATTCAGGAACACAAGCTGTTAGAGTAGTCAGGAGCTGAAAGGTATATTTGGGTATCGTAAACGTATAGGTGATACTGGAAGCCAAAGGAGCTGTTGAGCTGACCTATAAGTGTAGATAGAGAAAAGTAGAGGTCCGAGGACTGAGCCTCGGGGAACTCCAACAGGTCAGGTAGAGGAGGTGGTGAAGGAGTGAGTGACTCTGAAGGGCCTATCTGTGAGATAAGGAGAAAGCCAGGAGAGAGCAAGACCCTGATTGCCCATAGATGAGAGGATTTGGAGAAAAAGAGGATGGTCCACTGTGTCAAAAGTGAAAGAGAGATGTAGGAGGATGAGGATAGACTAGAGGCCTTTAGATTTAGCAGTTACTAGGTCATTGGTTAATTTAAGTGGATCGGTTTCAGTTTTGTGGCTTGGTAGAATGCAGATTGAAAGTCATTGAAAATAGAATTAGGTAGAATGAGGTGATGGGCTAAGTCTGAATAAACATGGCGTTCAAGTAGTTCGGAAAAAAAGGAAGTAGAGAGATAGAACGGTAGTTGGACAGGAAAGAGGGGTAAAAAAAGTAGTTTAGTATAGGCGTGATGAGGGCTTGCTTGAGTGTGGAAGGTAATATACCTTTGGAGAGAGAAAGATTGAAGATGGAGGTGTTATGGTAGAGGATAGGTGAGTAATAAGGTGAGAGAGAGGGAATGGGGTCAAGGGGGCATGTAGTGGGACATCATTTAGAGATGAGAGAGTTCGTGAGTGAGTTCAGATAGTGGTGAGAACACAGTTCAGGAGGATGTAAGGTTTGGGGTTTGTATGGGGAGAGGAGGCATGGCATGGAGGAATTGGTTATTTATTTAATACACCTATGAAAGCAGCAAAAGCCTTTGGAACTCAGCATGGAGTGAGTCAGCTTGTTTGTGAATTAAAGTTTGCCTCATTTTCACGCAAATACAAATATCATAGACGTTCTCTTTTTTCGCTCAAAATTCAGGCACTAAAAATAAACTCTCATTTCTCCTGAGTCAAGTGGTCTTTTCTCAGGCACCAGACAGGCCAGGCCAGGCAATTCTGACTTGATGGGGTTAATGCCTTTTGGAAATCCTGGTAATCACAGGTCCCAGCACCTCAAATGCTGCTAATTCACTGCATGTGAGGAACACTGAACCCTGCTAAAAGGTATTAGGAAAGAGCTCACAGCTGAAAGCATTTATCCAATTCCAATTATTATTTGTGAAGGTAAACATTAATAGTTGCGTTGTTCCAGTTGCTACTGTTTCCAATAATGGTGGGTCTTTTAAGTGTAATTTCATGAATTAAAAACGGAATCTATTACTGAACATAATAGGAATGCTGACGTGTTTGGCGGTGACTGCGGTTGAGTGCGAATTCCACAACTATTTGTTTTTCTTGTTTAGCGTGATTTTTCTTCTCTTCGTCAACTAACTCTTTTGTCATAAGTTATTTGAAGTGGAAAATGATGGTTTTTGCATGCATTCATGAAAAAAAAATTGGTAGGAAAAAAAACTAAAATCAAGTGTTCTAAAAAAAACTGTGCTAGTAAAGCCAAATTTGTCACATTTCAAGTAACAATACACACTGAAACAGTAGATGGCAGTTTCATGCTAACATTGCTGAAACTTTTTGCTTTGGGCGCCGTATTAACAATATTTTCATTTTTGCATTAGCGCCTATGGGGCATGAAATCGTCCACTAGCCACCAGCGCCCAAATTTCCTTCATACCCACAGGCTTCCCATGTCCTCCTCAACCCCAATGCCACTGCCCGAGATACTCTTTTTGATCGCAACTGACCTGTTCTCTGTGTATGAGTAGCTTTGGCTTACAGCACAGGTGCAGCCACACTACGCATGTGTAGGTATGTACACGAAGAGTATGTACACGAAGAGCAGCACAACCACAAGGACATACCTGACAAGCTTTTGGGAACCTGCAGGCAATGGTGGGCTCATGGATGGATCGAGAAGCCTCCGGCCCATTCAGTGGCTTCCCTCTACTATAAACCTAAAGGAGTTATCAGGGAAATTATAGAAAATGAGCTTTACTCACCTGGGGCTTTCTCCAGCCCCTTGCAGCCAACTGTCCCACGCCGACCGCTCCGCTCTGCGTCGCTGTCCCGGTCCCAGTTCTGCGCCTGCGCAGTAAGCCGCGTACAACGTGGACTTGATTGACAGCGGCGGTTCTCGCAGGCGCAGTGAGGACTGGGACGGTGGCAGAGAGCGGAGTGGTCGGCGTGGTATAGTCGGCTGCAAGGGGCTGGAGAAAGCCCCAGGTGAGTAAAGCTCATTTTCTATAACTTCCCTAATAACTTCTTTAAGAGGTAATTAATTGTATGTGTGGTTAGTATACTAAATAGAGAACATTAGTAGCAAAAAAATAGTCTCATATCTTTATGTTCAGTTACTGTATATAGCTTTATTTATTTTTAACATTGCAGCAATTGCAACATATAACATTGTAGCAATTAAACACTAGAGGCCCAATCTGACACTAAGGTAGACAAAGAAGAGCTGTGTGGTAAGATGCTTTTCCACTGCCTCCGCTGCTAGAACACTCTGCAAAGCTATGGGGGGGGAGGGGTACCTGACCAGTAGATATTGAGGAAATACACTATGGGAGAGGGAGCAGTAACCACTAAACACCAGTTGCACTGTGTGGTGTGAGAGGGGGGACCATCTGTATGGGAAAGGGTACCACTAGGTGCGATGGTCATACCTAGAAGAACGCATGGAGAAGCTAAAGCAGGATGTGATCACAGCAAATCAGAGCTTAGCAAATCTATCACCTGATCAAACAATTCACATGATTTTCAATGAGTTCTCCTACACATGACCATCACTAACCACTAGACATCAGGTACGTTGTATGTGAAAGGAAGAAAAAAATCTTGGTTTATACTCAAGTATATATGGTAGTCTCTGGGTTCAGAACAACTGAAGAAAGCACTGGATATAGAATAAGTGCTGCAGTCATTCATCACTAATTGGTGAACATCAGGTCCCTCCCTACCTATAGATGTCAATCTGTGGAGGACAAGGAATACGTGACAATGCTGACCCAACAACAAATGAGTAGTGCAAAATTCTGCAGAGTTGAATGTACGATGGTATATTGGATCCCATTGTTTTCCTCCATCTGTCCTGTCTTCAAATCTCAGCCACATAACTACCTGCATGGAAATTGTAGGTTCTCCACCATGCTTGTACCAAATTCTCAAGCCATGTTTGTTTTCTACCAATCTCCCAAGCCATGCTGATCCATTTATTGGATCTTCAAAAAATTGTCCTATGGTACACTATAGTGGACACATTAGACTAGGAGTATTGCATGAATTGTGGGAAATGGGGGTTTCTTTGAGGGACAGTTGCAGACTATGTAACGTGGGTTTCTCTGAGGGACAGCTAGTAGTAATTATGTATTCTGTAAAGCACAGTGGAAGATGTCAATGCCATACAATTACAAAATAATAAAAAAAAATAATAATTTGGTTGGCTATTTGGACAACAATTCTTAAAGTAAACCTGGAGGTTGTGGTGATTTGCTCAGCTGCCTGTGCAGGCAGGCAGCTTTTTGACCATTGTGTATGTTTGCATGCTGCAGGACTCTGGAAAGAAGAGCTTCTGTCAGTTTTGCAGCTTGTGCTTGCTGAGGAATTTGCATACGTTGTCATGCAAATTGCCTGGCCACATTCATTGGAGGTGTGTACTATAAGTACTATGTGTGTCCTACAATGCTTTGCTGTTCATAAGGAGTAGAGATGGGACGACGAATCCGGCGAATCCACGAATCCCTCGAATATTGAGAAATATTCAAGATTCGTGGATTCGAATCCCGACGCCATTTTCCACTTTACGAATCCGCCGAATCCCGACGCTGCATCGCCGCGCATCCGCCGCTCGCACTCGTCCTCCTTCTTCGACCCGCGCCTCCTCCGCCCGGCCGCCCGCATACTTTGTATCAACTCACCCGTCCAGTGGAGCGCAGACAGAGCGGCAGACCTCTCGCTGACTTCCTGGTTCCCTCTAGTGACGGCTTTTACAATGACGTCATCAGTAAAAGCCGGTCCGGCCACTAGAGGGAACCGAGAAGTAAGGACGAGGTCTGCCGCTCTGCCGCTCTGCGCTCCACTGGACATGTGAGTTGATACTTATGCAGGGGTGAGCGAGGAGGCACGGGGGACGGAGGAGGCCATGGGGGTGAGCGGAGGAGGCACGGGGGGGGAGCGACACCTACCTACCTACCACTTTACCTACCTACCTGCCACTATACCTACCTAAAGGCCCCCTATACCTACCTACCTACCTACCTACCTACCGGGCACTATACCTACCTACCTACAGGCCCCTATACCTACCTAAAGGCCCCCTATACTACCTACCCACCACTATACCTACCTACCTACAGGCCCCTATACCTACCTAAAGGCCCCCTATATGTACCTACCTACCTAAAGGCCCCTATACCTACCTAAAGGCCTCTATACCTACCTAAAGGCCCCCTATACGTGCCTACCTACCTAAAGGCCCCTATACCTACCTACCTAAAGGCCCCTATAACTACCTACCTACATACCTACCTATACTTAAGGCCTTATACCCTGCTACCTATACTGAAGGTCCCTTTAACTACCTACCTACCTACAGGACACTATACCTACCTACCTACCGGCCACTATACCTACCTACCTACCTACAGGCCACTATACCTACCTAAAGGCCCCCTATACGTACCTACCTACCTACCTACCTAAAGGCCCCTATACCTACCTACCTACCTAAAGGCCCCTATACTTACCTACCTACCTACCTACCTAAAGGCCCCTATACCTACCTACAGGCCTCTATACCTACCTACCTACTTAAAGGCCCCCTATACGTGCCTACCTACCTAAAGGCCCCTATACCTACCTACCTAAAGGCCCCTATACCTACCTACCTACATACCTACCTATACTTAAGGCCCTATACCCTGCTACATATACTGAAGGTCCCTTTAACTACCTACCTACCTACAGGACACTATACCTACCTACCTACCGGCCACTATACTTACCTACCTACCTACAGGCCACTATACCTACCTAAAGGCCCCCTATACGTACCTACCTACCTACCTAAAGGCCCCTATACCTACCTACCTAAAGGCCCCTATACCTACCTACCTACATACCTACCTATACTTAAGGCCCTATACCCTGCTACCTATACTGAAGGTCCCTTTACCTACCTAAAGGCCCCTATACCTACCTACATACCTACCTATACTTAAGGCCTCTATATACCCTGTTACCTATACTGAAGGCCCTATACCCTGCTACCTATACTGAAGGTCCCTTTACCTACCTAAAGGCCCCTATACCTACCTACATACCTACCTATACTTAAGGCCTCTATATACCCTGCTACCTATACTGAAGGCCCATATACCCTGCTACCTATACTGAAGGCACATATACCTTGCTACCTATACTGAAGGCCTATATACCCTGCTACCTATACTGAAGGCCCCTATACCCTGCTACCTATATTGAAGGCCCCTATACCCTGCTACCTATACTGAAGGCCCATATACCCTGCTACCTATACTGAAGGCCCATATACCCTGCTACCTATACTGAAGGCACATATACCCTGCTACCTATACTGAAGGCACATATACCCTGCTACCTATACTGAAGGCCTATATACCCTGCTACCTATACTGAAGGCCCATATACCTTTCTACCTATACTGAAGGCCCATATACCTTGCTACCTATACTGAAAGCTACCAATATTGAAGGCACCCATACCTAGCTAGCTATACTGAAGGCACCTTTACCTCGCTACCTATGCTGCGGGCAACTATACCACGGATCGCACAATTCGTATGTGCAGGATTCGTTAGATTCGGGATTCGAAAGGTTCGAGATATTCGAGAACCTTTTTAGATTCGGATCCGGATTCGGATTCGAAGAAATTGTGGATTCGTCCCATCCCTAATAAGGAGTCCTTCTGTGAAACACTCTGGAGAGTGTCAGCCATGCTCTTTGTTTAAAGATCAGCTTAGAGTAATTCCTGGAAACTGTGCTAGGCAGGTTTTCCCTATTGCAGTTAGGATTGTTTATCTGTTTTGTTTGTCTGTTGCGATTGTCCTGTCCCAGCGGTGGTCGACAAGGAAATCGTTCTGATCTCTGTTCTTGGAGTATAGCTGGTGCAGCGGTTGCTACCAGCTATCTCTTCTGATCTGTCTCTTTGGATCGCGCTAGCCACTTTTCGCTAGCGCCGTGGATCCTTCTGTTCTGTCTCCTGGGATCGCGCTAGCCACTTTTCGCTAGTGCTGTGGATCCTTCTGTTCTGTCTTCTTGGATCGCGCTAGCCACTTTTTGCTAGCGCTGTGGATCCTTCTGTTCTGTCTCCTGGGATCGCGCTAACCACTTTTCGCTAGCGCTGTGGATCCTTCTGTTCTGCTACTCTGTACCTGGATCGCGCTAGCCACTTTTCGCTAGTGCTGTGGATCCTATCTCTCGCTTGTCCCTGTTTTCGTGTGTCTGTCTTGTCTGCTACGACCGCTTGCCGGAGGATCGGTGAGGTAACCGTTAAGCAAGCGTTCGCGTCCTCTGTTTCATGTTTGTCTGTCGGTGGTTAGTTAGGCGTGCTTGTCTCTATTGTGCTTATCACGTGGAGACCGCGCATAACCGCGTGCACTTTTGCGAATGAGTGCGGTGTTCACGGTTAGCTAGCGTTTGTTATTTTCCGTATATCTCCTCATTGTATTATTTGCTGTGCCTTTGCTAACCTCGCATTCTGTTCTGATCTGCCTTGTGTCACGTCTGGTGATCGCACCTCTCGCGATCGCGTTACTGTTTCATATCTGCTGTTGTGTGTGCACTGTTGCGGGGTGGCGACTAGGTTGGCGCACACACATACAACCTGTCCCTTTGCTCGTCTCATTCGCAATCGCCTCTCTTGCGATTGCGTTCTGCGCTTCGTACAATTCCTGTCTGGCATTTGTGGAGGTACAGAGGATTGGTTCCTCTGCACTCCCCAGCGCCATCTGCCGACAGGACTTTCCCTCTACAGGTGCGTAGCACCTTTTGCTGGGTGCCTGCAATTACACGCTTGTGGAGGATTTCCGCCGTGTCAGCGCGCGCGTTGTGCGCTGATCACGGAGAAAGTTCCACAATTGTTACAGTATGAACAGCCCAACCCAAAACCCCAGTGTAGACGGAATTTCCGATTTGTACGATTTTGTCGAATATGGCTCTTGTACCTTTAAGAGATTTAAAAAACTTGAACCTGAATCAGCAGACGAATTTTTGTCTGAGTGTACGAAACTGTTAGCGAACCCTGAATTCCAATGCACCCCAGTGTCTACCTGGGCCCCCCAAATAGTCTACATTCTGTTGGGGGGCGAAATGTCAATGTGGGCTTATGATGTGTTAGATCATACCACCCTGAGCCAAAGACCCCTGGAATTCATGGCCTTTTTAATTCACAATTGGCTGAGATTACCTCAATTACCATACCCCCTTAATGAGTTGTTGTCAGCAGCTCAATCAGCTGTTCCATCTACTCTTTCATCCATAAAGCAGCCATCCAAAGCTTCTAAGTCTAAACGTAAAAGATCTAGGAAGGCTTCCCAGCAGAAAGATCCGTTGCCCATAGCAACCACAAATAAAGAGGTTATTTCTGTCAAGTCTGAAATGGGCAAAACCATGCAGTATGATAATGATGTTTATAATGCATCTGCTGATCAGTTTCCAGGTTTTTTGCCCCAATCCAAAGCTTATGTGGATCCTGCTATAGGTAGGATCGCACACTACATTAAAGCAGTTAAAAAATCTGTTCTTGTTCCTGAACTCCACCCCTATGGAGATTATCTGGATACTGGCCTGTTTGAACCCCCATTTGCTTCCTGGGATGTTGGGGCCTTGCTGGAGGAATTCGATTTTGATTGGAAAGCCTTTTGCGATTTTTACATCGCAAAAAGCGAAGATGTCTTGAATGCTTGTCTCGAATCTATGTACCTTCTGATTGATTCCGATGAATGTGACAAGGATGATGTGGATCTGGTGATCTATGTATGGCAAACGATTTTGGATGAGTTGCACACACACCAACCAATTGATTCCAATAAAGAGACATCGTTGTCAGATGATTGTTCCTGTCTTTCTGGGGTAAAGCATGAGAGTCTTGACTTTGTGCAATCTGAAATGAATGAGTATGCTGCTGTGGTTGATTCCTGTGCGAATCCTGAAGGATTCTCTCCTGACAGTGTGCAGTTTGAATCTGTGCGATCTGATGCCTGTTTCTCGGATGTTCCTGCAGATTGTGATCGGCATGAGTCTGCTGGTTTCCTCAAGGATGTGTGGGTTCCTTTGTCATTTAAAAACAGATCTTTGAGATCTTCCATCTGTGACCCTGCTATGGGGAAAGTTTCTCGACTGTGCAGCGTCAAAAGTAAAATTAATGTGCCTAATAAAGTTTATCCTGTTGATGTCGCTATTTCTTCTGCAAATGAGTCTCTGTCTCACCCTGTTCTCACCTGTAAGGGCCCGTTGCCTGGGGACAGTTGCTCCAGCGTTTCGGTCCTAAATGCCTTGCAGTCTGCTCCGCAGATCGCGGAGATTTGCGCTATGGAAGCGTCAGTTTCACAACCTAAAGTGATTTTTGATTCGCAGGTTTTGCGTCCTGGCTCCTCGGATTTGACATGGTTGGCCGAATCTAAGAGTGAGACAGCACTTCGGTTTTGCGAATCTGACTCTGAAACATTGTTGCTGGGTCCAGAGAGAGTTTCTCTGAGCCTGCCCTGTACCATGAATAACAATATGATGTCCAATCATACTGACGTTTGTGAGTCCCTTTCTTGCTCTCAGGGAAGTGCTGATTCTGCACCCTGTACTCTGGATGAGTCAATGTGGCCTTGCTTAGAATCCCATGCAGTGTCCCTAGAGGCTCGTCTGGGTATTGCCACTATACTCACCTGTTTTTCTGCAGTTTTGGAGTTGCAAGCTAGTTTGACTGCTACGCAGAATTCTGGGTGCAGCAGGATTAAAGTTGGGGAGTCAGTGTGTGGTTCAGTGAATATTCCTGTACATTCCGCTCATGGTGATGAAATTCAGTCTCAGTTTATGGTGGAACCTTCCCTGGGACATCTGCCCTGTTCACAAAATAAAGTTCCAGTTTTGCCCTGTAACATGGATAGTACAGAATCCTTCTTAGAAAACTTGAAAAATGATGTTCCTGAGGTCTTGTTTGATGTTCTGGAGGTCTCCGAGTTCCTCCCAAAGGGTGCAGAACTTGTAGGAGATGTCTCCTGCCCCCCAAGTCCTTCTGAGGTGTTGCCCTCTTCCGTAGGCATTGCTGCCTTGCAGGCTACCTTTTCAGCTCTCGTGGAGCTTCAGTCATGTGTAGTCAATGATGATATTGCAGTCACAGAAATTTCCGAATTTGAATCCGAGTCTTCTTTTGAAAGTCCAGTGCTTGAGACCATTGCTCGTGATGATTTTCTGCCCGGTCCTGGTTTTGGTTTCTTCGTGTCGGACTCTGAGGTTGGCAGTTCCCCAACATGTCCTGAGGTTTCTCCTGTGCTGGTGTACCCCAATGTGCTCTGTGACCCAGAAAGCCCAAGTGTGCCTCGGTTACCAGCATACTCAGATGCTTCCTCGGTGGAGACATGTTCTGATTTAGCCTGCCTGCTTGCATGCCCAGAAGTGGTCCCTGAAAGTCTTGATCTTGATGGGTGTTCTCGTAATTCTGAGTCTGGAATTGTCATTGGTTCCATAGGGGTTCTTGATAGTTCTCCATGTGAGCCTGGTGATTGTTCTGCCCTCTTGGGATCTCTGTGGAGCTTTAAAAGGTTCTGGGAGATTCCGGGAGAAATTTTGCTTGGTACCCTGGATAAGATGAACGGTGGCTTTTGTGTTGTAAGGGACACTTCGAACAGGTTTTGTGGCAGATTTGGTATTTTCGGACGCTCCTTGGAAGGTGGTGGGTATTGTCTGGAGGGTGTCGGTGGCTTCTTCTCTGGTATCCACAGTCCTGATGGGTGTTACGCTGAGACTTGTAGTGCTGATGGGCATGTTTCGGTGGCTTCTGTTTCCGATGAGGTCGGTTTCGGGTGGACTGACTCTGGAATTGGACTTTGTCGGGCTGTCCCGACCTTCATGAGTCTTCAGTTTGAGTCTGTTGCTAATAGCACTTTTGAGGGTCGTCTGGAATTCGACCCTGGAGGGGGGGGGTACTGTGATGATTTGCTCAGCTGCCTGTGCAGGCAGGCAGCTTTTTGACCATTGTGTAGGTTTGCATTGTGCAGGACTCTGGAAAGAAGAGCTTCTGTCAGTTTTGCAGCTTGTGCTTGCTGAGGAATTTGCATACGTTGTCGTGCAAATTGCCTGGCCACATTCATTGGAGGTGTGTACTATAAGTACTATGTGTGTCCTACAATGCTTTGCTGTTCATAAGGAGTCTTCCTGTGAAACACTCTGGAGAGTGTCAGCCATGCTCTTTGTTTAAAGATCAGCTTAGAGTAATTCCTGGAAACTGTGCTAGGCAGGTTTTCCCTAGTGCGGTTAGGATTGTTTATCTGTTTTGTTTGTCTGTTGCGATTGTCCTGTCCCAGCGGTGGTCGACAAGGAAATTGTTCTGATCTCTGTTCTTGGAGTATAGCTGGTGCAGCGGTTGCTACCAGCTATCTCTTCTGATCTGTCTCTTTGGATCGCGCTAGCCACTTTTCGCTAGCGCCGTGGATCCTTCTGTTCTATCTCCTGGGATCGCGCTAGCCACTTTTCGCTAGCGCTGTGGATCCTTCTGTTCTGTCTCCTGGGATCGCGCTAGCCACTTTTTGCTAGCGCTGTGAATCCTTCTGTTCTGCTACTCTGTACCTGGATCGCGCTAGCCACTTTTCGCTAGTGCTGTGGATCCTATCTCTCGCTTGTCCCTGTTTTCGTGTGTCTGTCTTGTCTGCTATGACCGCTTGCTGGAGGATCGGTGAGGTAACCGTTAAGCAAGCGTTCGCGTCCTCTGTTTCATGTTTGTCTGTCGATGGTTAGTTAGGCGTGCTTGTCTCTATTGTGCTTATCACATGGAGACCACGCATAACCGCGTGCACTGTTGCGAATGAGTGCGGTGTTCGCGGTTAGCTAGCGTTTGTTATTTTCCGTATCTCCTCATTGTATTATTTGCTGTGCCTTTGCTAACCTCGTATTCTGTTCTGATCTGCCTTGTGTCACGTCTGGCGATCGCACCTCTCGCGATCGCGTTCCTGTTTCATATCTGCTGTTGTGTGTGCACTGTTGCGGGGTGGCGACTAGGTTGGCGCACACACATACAACCTGTCCCTTTGCTCGTCTCATTCGCAATCGCCTCTCTTGCGATTGCGTTCTGCGCTTCGTACAATTCCTGTCTGGCATTTGTGGAGGTACAGAGGATTGGTTCCTCTGCACTCCCCAGCGCCATCTGCCGACAGGAATTTCCCTCTACAGGTGCGTAGCACCTTTTGCTGGGTGCCTGCAATTACACGCTTGTGGAGGATTTCCGCCGTGTCAGCGCACGCGTTGTGCGCTGATCATGGAGAAAGTCCCACAATTGTTACAGAGGTGTAAAAAAAAGTTTCATATCTATGTCAGCAGGAGGAAGCCTCTGGATCAGCCTTTCTCAACCTTTCTACCCTGGAGGAACCCTGCAAATAGCTTTTGGAGCTCAAGGAACCCCTGTAAACAATTTTTTTGATCTCGAAGAACCCCTGCATTTTTTTTGCAGGAAGCATGGTCTTTAAAAGTATGTGTGGCTGTTTATTTCACTACCCCCATTACACTGCCACTCATTATAGTGTCTCCTGAGCCCCCAATTTAGTGCTTCTTGTTACAGTACCACCTATTATCATGTGCTTTATTATACTTCCCCCATGATGGGGAAAAATGCCAAGGAACCCCTGCACAATACTCAAGGAACCCTGGGGTTCCAGGGAACCCTGGTTGAGAAAGCCTGCTCTGGATGTTCCACATGCTTCCCTGATGTCCAGGAGCGTTCTGCTGCTGGCTGAGACTCTCTTCCTCTTTTGCATCTTTGCTCCCCTCCGTATATGAGCGTGGCTGCATTGTGCATGCGCACAGACCATCCAGAAGCTTCGTCCTACTGAAGTGAGTATCTAGCTTTCTTTATGCAACTTCAGCTACCATTTAAGAAGTTGAAAATAAAATCTAAAAATATGTAATTTTTATAGAGTGAATTGGGTTTAAAAGAGGAGCAGGTAGAGCTGGCAATCCAGAAGAGTGCCGTTTATTTTTTTTTCAATTATGACCTGAGTAGAGATGGCTCAAACGTCTGATTTTAGGTTTGCAAACCTCTAACGTGAACTTCTTCAAAAGTTCGCGTTCGCGCAAACCATGCGAATCGCAATAGACTTTAATGGGCAGTCAAACTTTAAAAACTTCAAACACTAATTCTGGCCACAAAAGTGATGGAAAAGATGTTTCAAGGGGGCTTACACCTGGAGGGGGGCATGGCAGTGTGGGATACACACTAAAAGTCACGGGGAAAATTACGGATTTGACGCAGAGCAGGGTATTAAGGGCAGAAATCACATTGCATGCTAAATTGGAGGCATAAAGTGCTTTAAAACATCTTGCATGTGTATACATCAATCAGGTAGTGTAATTAGTGTACTGCTTCACACTGACAGACCAAACTCACTGTGTAACACACCACAAACAGCTGTTTGTAAGGGGGGGGGGGTCCAGGAGGGAATGGAGCCTGATTGGCTGCCATGTGTCTGCTGACTGTGATGTAGAGGGTCAAAGTTTAGCCCAATGATGTAGTATAGTTTGTGTTCGATCGTTGTTCGCGCAAACAAGTTCGCCAGCGAACCGTTCGGGCCATCTCTAGACCTGAGTATAACTTCTAGACAACTAGTAACTGGTCCAGAGGATTCTCCTGCCAGTTTACAACCATTTGATCTTCACCCTGTCAACTTTCTTCTGAGGTTAGGTAAGTAGAAATGCCAGTGGTACAAACTATTCATAGTTCATTCACCATTACTCAACAATAGGTTATAGATCTCTTTACCCCCACATTACTCCAGCAACCAAAAGGCATTTGGTACAAAAAAAATAGCTGTGTAAGGGACGAGGCAGCTGCGGCGAACAACACCGCCGCCGCAGCTGCCTCCACGTGGCCATCCGTCCGTGTGGCGTCTGGGACACCGAGGACGGAACGTTCTCGGGTGCAGGGGGTCGCCGTAGTGCACGGGCGTGCGCACAGACGGGACCTTTATGCGGAGAAGAAGCCCGTCAGCTGACCTGCTGGTCGGCTGACGTCAGAGGAGTCCCACGGCGCCCAGGATTGGCTGATTCTGGAGAGGCGTGCCTGTGGGGTCTCCTCTGCTTCTTAAGCCTGCAGGCCTCTTTCACTCACTGTCTGTTGTCGTGAATGCTTGCGTGTTAGCGCTCAGACCTTAGGCTAGATCCCTGGTGTTGATGCTAAGGATTTCACACCTAGTCTAGGATATTGTTACCTTGCTATTGTTATTTGTAGACTAGATCCCGGGTGTTGATGCCAAGGACTTCACACCTAGACTAGGATATTGCTTACTGTATTGATCTCCTGTGTATGACTCTTAGCTATTTATCTGACTCTGATCCTGCTTTCTGATCCTGTACTTTCGCCTATCTGCCTACCTGTTGCTGAACCTCTGGCGGATTACCAATTACTCTCTTGTCTCACGATTCTGTACCGATACGTACCTTCCTGTTGCTGAACCTCTGCCTGATTACCGATTACTCTCTTGTCTCACGATTCTGTACCGATACGTACCTTCCTGTTGCTGAACCTCTGCCTGATTACCGATTACTCTCTTGTCTCACGATCCTGTACCAATTCTTACCTATCTGTTGCCGAACCTTGCCTGCCTGACCATTCTACTCATCAGTGGGCCCTCGCCACTGGTGAGGTGTTAACTACGCCAGCTCCGCTGGTGAAGCAGTTCTACTAGGCTGTAGTACAGCCTTAATTACCTGCCCATTAAGTAATCTGTCATTGTAGTATTATTGTGTCTCTTAGGCTGCAGTACAGTCTGACT
The DNA here is from genome assembly GCF_040937935.1 of Hyperolius riggenbachi. Taxonomy (NCBI): domain Eukaryota; kingdom Metazoa; phylum Chordata; class Amphibia; order Anura; family Hyperoliidae; genus Hyperolius; species Hyperolius riggenbachi. Next base: position 158,807,196 of record NC_090646.1, read on the forward strand.
CACCCGCCCCTCGGGTGTTCATTTGCCTGCAGTACATTCTGAATCACCGGCTCCTCAGGAGATTCAGCCTCTTCAGTATTGTTTCTCCAGCTTGCTGGAGATTGTACTTTAGTGCATGGTCAGTGTACTGTTTATACCTTACCAGCCCCTCTGGTGAGGTCTCATTGAACTATGAATCACTACACACACTCTGCTCCTTGTCTGCTATACTAGTATTATTGGTGATTCTGCAGATCACCCATAATCAGGTATAACGTCTGTATTATTGGTGATTTTGCAGATCACCATATAATCAGACATCTGAGCTACTACACAAGACCATTACAAGCTGTCAGTATTCACACATACATCTACTAGAATGCTGTGCTGTCTCAATAGGTTTACAAATATTAAAGGGAACTTGAAGTGAGAGACATGTGGTGGCTGCCATACAAATTTCCATACCAGATCTTTCTGGCATTAGTAGTGTATGAATCATACACCTGTATCAAGCATATAGCTAATCTAGCCAGACTTTAGTAAGAAACATCTGACTTGCTTACTTGTTCAGAATCTATGGTTAAAGTGAATGTTTACCCCTTAAAAAATCAAAAAGTCAGATACTCACCTAAGAAGAGGAAAGGCTCGATCCTAATGAGCCTTCCCTCTCCTCTCCCGGTGCCCTCGGTGCTGCGCTGGCTCCCCCGTTCGCGTCCGCCACCGCAGGGACTTCGGAAGCCTTCGGGAGCACTCGGGCTCCCGAAGACGGGCCGCTCCATACTATGCATGCGCAAGCGCCCTCTATATAGCACTCGCGCGTGCGTAGTATGGAGCCCGTCTTCGGAAGCCCGAGTGCTCCCGAAGACCTCCGAAATCCCTGCAGCGGCGGACGCGAACGGGGGAGCCAGCGCAGCACCGAGGGCACCGGGAGAGGAGAGGGAAGGCTCATTAAGACCGAGCCTTCCCTCTCCTTAGGTGAGTATCTGACTTATTTTTAAAGTGGTAACCATTGGCTTTAAGGGTGCATACACACATTCATTTCTCATTGCCCAATGATTGGCCAATTTTACGACTTCCAAGTAATATAAAAGCTACTAAATGGAAGTGGAAACATTGGCCAGTCATAGGCTAATCAAAATTGGATGTGTGTACCAGGCTTAGAGGTTTAAATGGAATCTAAAGTGAAGATAAACTTATGAGATAATGATTTGTATGTGTAATACAGCTAAGAAATAGAACATTAGTAGCACATACAGTATATGAGTCTAAAATTGTTTCCAGTCCAGGAATAGTTAAAGTAAGAGGGTCAGCCATACTATGCCAGGAAAAAAACACATATATAAGTAGATAAATACTTGATCTACTTACCTAATAGATGTATTGTACTGTCCACGATTTGTATAGTAAATGAAGAGAATTCTGTTCCTGGCAGTCTCCCAGTCTTTTTCACACAGTCTGAAGTTAAATCCTAGTGTAATTTCTTCCCTTAGTTCTCTTCCAATCTGCTGTGTCATTCTGGCTTGCTTGTAAAGACATGTAAGCACAGGATCAGATTTCAACCAAGCCCTGTCAAACTGCAGTGTGCTCAGCCCAATCAGAGAGGAGCAGAAATGTGGGAGGGGAGATGACAAGCTTCCCCCTCTCTCTCTGTCTTCGGCATCGGCGAGAGAATAGAGCTTGGTATACGGAGATAAGATAATTACAGCAGACACATTTCTAAATAGATTGGAGAGCTTGCACTGCAGAGTGAGATTCCTGGCAGCATTATTAACACAGTACAGTGTTTAAATGAAATTTGATTTTTTTTTGGCTGACAATCCCGCTTTAAGAAACTTCAGTTGTTATCTATGCAAAAGAGCTTCTCTGAGCTCTCCGAATAATTTAGTCAGAGAGCAATGCTATTTTCTGAAGCACTCATCTCGACCTGCCTCTCACTGTTTCTTGTTTGTTTAAGGTTTTCCTGCCAGGTAGTTCAAAGGGTAATTAGCTCTGCTCTGTTTCATCATTTAAAATACAGAGTGTAAATTGTAAACTGCCAATATCAGAGAATGATGCAATGTTTTAGACAAACAGCTACCGTATTTTTCGGACTATAAGAGGCACTTTTTCTCCCCCAAAAGTAGGGGGAAAAAGTCCCTGCATCTTATAGTCCAAATGCAGGGAATCCCCGACTTAAAATTGCAGACGAACAGCTGATTCGCTGCTTGTCGGGGATTCCTTGCACTCCTGTGTGTCTTGGATCCTACTCCATGTCATCCTCAATGTATGCCTTCATGTCCTCCTTTGTGTCCGCCTCTTTGCCCCGCGCTGGTGTATCATGTACCATAATTAGCACAGCAAAAGCCGCTCGTATCAAACAGCAGACTGTCCCCGGTGCATCCATTGTGTCTGTCTGTTTGTCCCCTCGCTGCACGTCATGTAATTAGCAGCAAAAGCCGCTCGTATCAAACAGGAGACTGTCCCCGGTGTATACATTGTGTCCGTCTGTTTGCCCCCTCGCTGCGCTGTGTGTCATGCATGTAATCAGCGGCAGAAGCTGCTCGTGTCACTCACCAGACAGAGCGTGCTTGCGGCGAACAGGGACTCCTCTCTCGCTCATTCCTTCCGCTTAGTACCGGTACTTCATGGTCCCGTCATTACACACGTGCCCGGCACTAGGCAGAAGGAGTGAGCGAGAGAGGAGTCCCTGTTCGCCGCAAGCATGCTCTGTCTGGTGAGTGACATGAGCAGCTTCTGTCGCTGATTACATGCATGACACACAGCGCAGCGAGGGGGCAAACAGACGGACACAATGTATACACCGGGGACAGTCTCCTGTATGATACGAGCGGCTTTTGCTGCTAATTACATGACGTGCAGCGAGGGGACAAACAGACAGACACAATGGAAACACTGGGGACAGTCTGCTGTTTGATACTAGTGGCTTCTGCCGCTAATGACATGACAAACCGCGCAGCGAGGGGGCAAAGAGGCAGACACAATAGATACACTGGGGACAGGAAGAGGATCTTGGTCTGCTGTTTGATATAAGCTGCTACTGGGGGGGGGGGCAGCTTAAGGCCACTAGGGGAGAAGAGAACACTGAGGGACAGGAGGAAGAAACTGGGGGAAGCATCAGGACACTGGGGGAGAGGAGGGGTAAACTAGGGGGCAGCATGAGGACACTGGGGAACAAGAGGAGGACACTGGGGGGCAGGAGAAGAAAAGTGGGGGGCAGCATGAGGACACTGGAGTAACAGGAGGAGGACAATGGGGGACAGGAGGAGGACGTTGGGGGCCAAGAAGAAAACACAAGGGTGACAGGAACAGGACAGTAATTGGGAGAACATCTACAAGATGCTCCTGGACCATGGAGGTACCAGGTTTAGTATATATTTTCTTTCCTGGTTTTTACCCACTAAATCTAAGTGCGTCTTATAGTCCGGAGCGTCTTATAGTCCGAAAAATATGGTATATAACTGAAAATAAAAATATGAGACTCTTTTCTTTGCTACTAACATTCTATAATTATCCGTACTACACGTACAATTCATTGTATCATACGTTTTTCTTCATTTCAGTGTCACTTTAAAAATGTTAGAGCTAGATGATCAGCAGGGCAGCCAGGTAATTTGCACTGTTTAAAAGGAAATAAATATGTCAGCCTCCATATACCTCTCACTTCAGGTGTGATTTAAATTCAACTACAAAGCATTTTTTAAACTCCGCCTTCATGCCATTTGTCACAAGTTAAATCATTTAAAAAAAAAAAAAGATTAATAGTGCACTTCAAATGGCTTTTTTTCCATTGTATGCAGAAGAATCTCAAGTTCTGAAATGTGTTGCTCCAGGGAAAATGTGAAGACGTGCTGACCTTTTGTAACCTCTTATTAGTTTTCATCTACGTTTTTCATTCTACATTACTGACATAGCAGAAATAAAGTACATCAGCTAACGCACAAGTACAGATTTACGGCTATTTTTTTACAGTGCTATTATTCATTTTATGTAGGTTTTACTCAACTTTACTAAAGAATGATTATGTACTAACTTATAAAAGTCTGTGCTTGGCAAGTATCCCCAATGCAGGTGATGAATCCTTAAAGCGGAACTGTAATTACTTTTTAAACGCATTGTTTCACTTAACTGGGGTTTCTCCAAGCCCCCAGCAGCCACCCTGTCCCGCGCCGGCCCTGGCCGAGCCTCCGTTCTCCCGCCGCCAGCTACTTGCGCCGGCTCTGGCCACGCGTATCCTTTCTTCGCGTCCACTGCTATTGCGAAGAAAAGATACGCTTGGCAGGGCTGCGCTGGCGTCGACTTAGAAGTCTAGTTACGGAACGGAGCTGGCGGCGGGAGAACGGAGGCTCAGCCAGGACCGGCACGGGACAGGGCGGCTGCTGGGGGCTTGCAGAAGCCCCAGGTAAGTGAAACAATGTGTTTAAAAAGTAATTACAGTTCCGCTTTAAAGCATAAATTCACTGTAGATACAAAAAAATGATATCCTGTATAGCTTTTATAGCAGAGGGGGATTAAGATGTTATAAGGCCTTAGGCAAGGTAGTAGATTTGGGGCCCCTTTGTGGGTCTGTTGGTAAGCTAAAGTGGAGAGAGGTCAAAGAAGATGGAAAGTGGGCCACTTGACACCCACTAGGCCCCAAGCACCTGCCTATGTTGCCTGGTGAATGATCCTGCTCTGTTTTATAGTGATGAGTGAGCAAGATTTGTAAGTTTGATCTTACAGCAAAACAGGCCTTTCTTGCTTACTGAAGTTTTTAGTAGGAAAGGGCCCAGTGATTTGCCATGCGGTCAATTTTTCACCAGCCCACGCTCGGGCAAACCCTGGGGCCAGTATAGTGCCAAAATTTCATGGTGAAGAGCAAAATGGGAATCTGCTGAGTGTATAGGCATTTGCTCCTAGAATGCCCAGCAGCCAATTAGAAAAGATCCCACCACAGGCAGATACTAACGGAGGCAGAGGGAATCGTTTGTCCCTGCATTTTGTTAGCTATCTAAACTGTAATTCCAGCTACTGAGAAAAGGATATTAAAGAGAACCCGAGGTGGGTTTGAAGAATATTATCTGCATACAGAGGCTGGATCTGCCTATACAGCCCAGCCTCTGTTGCTATCCCAAACCCCCCTAAGGTCCCCCTGCACTCTGCAATCTCTCATTAATCACAGCCACGCTGCTGACAAACAGCTTGTCAGAGCTGGCTGTGTTTATCTCTATAGTGTCAGTCTGCTGCTCTCCCCGCCTTCTGCAGAACTCCAGTCCCCGCCTGTACCCCTTCCCTCCCTGATGATTGGAGGGAAGGGATGGGGGCAGGGACCGGAGCTATGCAGGAGGCGGGGGAGCAGCTGAGACTGACACTACAGATGTAAACACAGCCTCACAGCACGGCTGTGATTTATGAGGGATTGCAGAGTGCAGGGGGACCTTAGTCGGGTTTGGGATAGCAACAGAGGCTCGGCTGTATAGGCAGATCCAGCCTCTGTATGCAGATAACATTCTTTAAACACACCTCGTGTTCTCTTTAAGATTCATATATCTGCTCCACCTACAGTAACATAAAAGTACTGCAGTCTAGGTACTTCATTCTAGCTGTATGTTAATGTGTCTCAATAAAGTTTTTGTTGTTCTACTGACCATGAGGCTGATCAAACAGCCCAAACAAAGTTTTTCCCCTAATGCAACGTAAAAGTTATTTTTGGAGTTGAACCTTAGGGCCCGTTTCCACTAGTGCGACGCGATTTCGCCGGCATTCCGACGCTTGTAAAAACGCATGCGGGTGCGTTTCCGCATGCGTTTTACCCGCGATTTCGCGTGCGATTTCGCATGGCAGGGTGCCATGCGAAATTAACCATGACACTGCCAGGGCAAAATAACATTGGGAAGGGTGCGAAATCGCACGCGAAATCGCGGGTAAAAACACATGTACCAAACGCATGCGTTTTTACTATTAAATACATTAGCGGCGATTCGCACGGATTCCCGACGCAGGCGAAAACTGTGGGTCCCGCCGTGCAGATTTGGCCCGCCGCCAAATCGCTCCCGCACGCCGCACAGGTGGAAACAGCCCCATCCACTAACATTAACTATGCGAATCCGCATGCAGTGCCCGCATGCGGATTCGCCCTAGTGGAAACGAGCCCTTAAAGAAAACCTGAACTGAAAATTAAAAGTCAAAAGAGGCATACACAAGTCATACTTGCCTTCCATGTAGTCTACTCCTCAGTGTCTTTCTAATGTCCCGTGTCCTGTTTGTTCATTATGGTCAAGGGAATTTTCCGTCCTCCATTTTGAAAATGGCCATTACCCATAACAGCTTTCTGGTCAGCACACAGTTAAACTGTAACATCGCCCACTTGAGCCATAGGGAAACATGGACATTACCTGGTACATCAGTTTTCCTCTCAGCTATAACTGACAGCAACTGATATTTTACTGACAGCAACTGATATATTTCAGATCTGACAAAATATTGTCAGAAGTGGAAGGGATTATTGTCAGAAGAAAATGGTGAGCTTCTGAGAGGAACTGATGGCAAGGTAACTATGTAATGTTCATTGGAAGTTACCTCATGTGTTTATTTTAAATATTTTTACTCAGTAAAGGTTCTCTTTAAGGCACTACACATGTACTGTAAGTGCAAGATGACCATTGTCCAAGAGCTCAGGATTCATCAATGCCTGTCTGACATGGAAACACATATTGTACCACTTTAGCACAATGACTTTGAAAGCATCTTGGCTTGCACTCTATCTATGTAAGAGCAGTTCTGTGAATATATACATATATATGTCCTAGAATTCACTGTTTATGGTAGGGTATGCAGGCCATAAGGAAAAGTCTATTAGTGGTCAGATCATAACCTAATTTTCAACCACCATTTACAATGTAGGATCAAACTTTCCACCTGCACTCACAGTCCCACAGTTTACTGCATTAAAGTAAATATTGAACAAATGGCTTCCTGTTAAACAGGTGCTCACACACCAACAGCGAGAGAGTCTTTAGTTTCTAAACAAACTTGCACTTTCACCACAGGGCTAGGGCTGCAGGGCTGTTGTTAGAGAATTCTCTGTCACTGCAAATTACAACCTGAAGAGCTTGCAGAAAATTCACATAGAATACTGGATACCTCAGTGATCACACCGTAGTCTTAAAGAGAAACTGTGACCAAGAATTTAACTTCACCCAATCAGTAGATGATACCCCATTTTACATGAGAAATATATTCCTTTTCACAAGTGGATCATCAAGGGGCTCTGTATGGCTGATATTGTGGTGAAACCCCTCCCACAGGAAACTATGAGGACTATGGTCCTGGCAGTTTACTGTCTGTGAACCTCATTGCATTGTGGAAAATAGCTGTTTACAGCTGTTTCCAACTGCCAAAAAATGCAAGTAGCAGCTACTTCCAGTGACATCACCTGCCTGCAGTAAAAATGTCAACATGTGATAAATGTCAGAATGTAAATCAGGGAGAGGAAATATTTTACAGTGGGCAAAAACTGAGGACTGGCGATTTTTTGAGCAACAAGCGGCCATTTCTGTGCTCCCGAGACGTGGGTGCAGACACGGCATCACACAAACAACATTTATTGGCACACGCCGATAACAACCAACACAATGGATCTGATCTTTAAGATTGACAAGGACTTCACAGCGCAAAAGTACCACGATTGCTGACTTCCCATTTGCACCTATCGGGTGCCGTCACGTGCCATCGTAAGCAGGAAGAGGAATCGTTTCACGCTTGTCACCAAGAGGACATCGCTGGACCTGTTGGGTGGTGAGTACTCAGCTTTAGAGCACAATAAAAATACTGAACTTAATGGGGGACTGTTAAAAGAAAACCAAAGCAAGCGGCACAAGGCATGAGCCATTACTGACTTGGGAAAAGGCACCCCAAAAATATAAAAAAGCTTAAAAACTGTTTAAAATAAATAATCTTACCTCATATGTGTTTTTAGCTTTTTGTATTGTTGGCACTAATGGGTTAATGTGTATTGTTCTTTGAGAATTGATCTGTCAGATTTGTATATTAATACATGTTGTATTCCTTGTTGATACGAGTAGCCCACTCTTTATTCTACTTTATTATATATGCTAATTGGGGCTGTGTCACGCTCTTTATTAACCTCCCTGCTGGTATGATTTTCATGCGGCGCACGGCCGAAGGAGGGGTTTTTTTTTGCCTTTTTTTTTAGCATGTAGCTAGCTAGCCTAGCGCTAGCTACATGCTCCCCCCCCCCCCCCCCCTGCGGCATCCGCCTAGCCCCTCCGGCGCATAATCCCAACAGGAAATTCTGTTCTGAACAGGATTTTCTGTATGGGCTTCCCCCATCGCCATGGCGATGATCGCGATGCCGTCATCCCGATCCACCCCTCAGTGCTGCCTGGCACTGATTGGCCAGGCTGCGCAAGGTGTCTGGGGGGGGGGGCGGCGCGGCGGGTAGCGGCTGATCGGCGGTGAGCGGCGGCAATCGTATAGAACACGCAGCTAGCAAAGTGCTAGCTGCGTGTTTAAAAAAAAAATTATGCAAATCAGCCCAGCAGGGCGTGAGAAATCCTCCTGCGCGGCATAGCCCAAACTGAGCTAAGGCTTACCGCCACGGAGGTTAAGGGAGCATAAAGTCCAATAATTTTCTGGCAAGATCCATGCATGTAATTAAGCTCATTTAATTGTAATGTTCAAAAAAGACAGTGTCTGCAGTAGTAATGGATGAACTTTCTGAAAATCGGTTGGCGATCAGTCTGCGAATGATTCCGTGTCCATTCGCGAACCAGGCAAACTGCCATAGATTTCAATGGCCATGCAAACGCTAACACCTATAGGGACTATTTCTGTCCACAAAACTTATTTAAAAGTTGATGAAAGGTGAGTCCAGTGAGGTCTTTATACAGGACAATACTGCAAAGGTAAGACTAGTGGTGCTTTGGTGAAGTAAATGTCACTTAATTCAGGTCATAAATAGTTTATGAAATGTGCAACAATCACCAAAAAAAAGCCCTGCCAGTGAAGTACAGACCCAGTGAGGTCTTTATACAGGACAATACTGCAAAGGTAACACTAATAGCATCGGCGTCGCTAGGGTGTTTGATCTGGGGCACTGCCCCCAAACGGTTGCCATGGTGCCCCTGATCAATTATGGCCAGAGTGCCGCGTGAGCCTCCCTCCCAGACTCGCACTCTTCTTCCTCGCACTCTTCTTCCTTCTTCTTCACTCTTCTTCCTCAGACCTCAGATCGTGGTGGCTCTGCCCGCCCTTCACTCTCTCCCTTCTCGCCCATCCTCCCCCCGCACATTTACAACACCGGCTTACCTATGCCTCGATTCCAGCGTGGAGCCTGGAGCGCACAGCCGCAGACCTCTCACTCACTCCTGACTGTTCCCCTAGTGACCGGCAAAGCCCCCAGACCAGCAAAGCAAAGCCCCGGGGCCCCATCCCAGCAAAGCAAAGCCCCTAGCAAAGCAAACCCCTCAGCCTAGCAAAGCCCCCAGCAAAGCAAAGCCTCCTGGCCTCAGCCCGCAAAGCGTACAGCCAAGCAAAGCTCCCAGCACAGCAAAGCCAAGTAAAGCCCCCAGCCCAGCAAAGTGCCCAAAAATGCCCTCACCCCAGTGAAGCACCCAGCAAGTTGCCCAGCCCAGCAAAGCCCCCAGCAAATCACCCAGCAAAGCCCAGGCCCAGCACCCAGCAAAGCCAGGCCGGCACAGCATCACCACCAGCCAGACAGCCCAGCATCACCACCAGCAAGTCCAGCAGCATAATCGCCAGCCGAGTACAGCACACAGGCCAGCCAGCCGAAGACAAGACAGAAGCCAAGTGAGTGTCTTATTTATGTGAAATACTGCCTATTGAATACATTTAAGTTACACCACCACTATGTTCATGTACATTTGGCCCCACCTATGGCCCTGCCCACTTTCTGCAGCATTCAGTAAATCCCAAAGGACCGGCACCACTCTAGGAAGAACAGTATCAAAAAAAGCTCTTTTACTGCATCAAAGTGTAGGCTACAGCAATGAAGAACTTTGTGTTGTCACTTTCTGCAGAATGACCACGCCCATTTTTTGCAGCGCAATCATTCCCTCTTGGTGCCCAGGGGTGCCCCGGATTTCCCAGGAACCTAGAAACGCCTCTGACTAGTAGTTTGGTGAAATGAATGTTTTCCAAAGACTGCAAATCACAATTTATAGTTTCTGTGCTGCACTGTGCTGGTGAACTACATATCGCATTCTAGCAGAACACCACGGTTGGCAACAGAACACACAGCACAAGAGCACAAAAAAAGTAAGATCAGTCCTAAAAAGGACTATGGGGTTCTCTAGTTGGTGAACTACTAGTGACAGAACACCTCTCCAACACAGCTAATGAGCACTGGACACACAGAACACCAATCTACCTAAACAATAGCAAGAAAAAAAGTAGGATCAGTCCTGAAAAGCACTATGGGGTTCTCTAGTCAGTGAACTAGTAGTGGCAGAACACTTCTCCAAAAGCTAAGGAGCACTGGACACACAGAACTACAATCTGCCTATGCTTAAGCTATCCCTCACTTAACAGAGCAATCTCCCTATTCTACCTAGTACAGCAGTCACAAGCAGAATGTAAAATGGCTGCTGTGCTCAGGCTTTTAAAGTGGGAAGAGGTGGTTCAGGAGGGATAAATACCTCATTGGCTGCCATGTGTCTCCTGACTCTGGGATGAGGGGTACATTTTTGGCTCCGTGTAGGGAATGTGAGCGGATCGAACTTCACAATGTGTGCATCGGCCAGTGGATGGACAGACGGCCGATGACCACTGTGAACCATTCGCCGGTGAACAGTTCTGTCTATCACTGGTCTGTAGAAAGAGTACCTTGGACTTGGATTGCCTTGTGTCACACCAAGTCTGAGGTATACTACCTACAGAAAAGGGACATCCGACAATGTATAAGCTTATAATATAACATGCATCACTGGCTGATTTGGCAAGTGTGAATCATTTATCCAGAAATGAACATCATACAAGTAACGTATGTGTAAACACACAAGAGATGCTGCCTGCCCGTGTAAAGTTTACCACTATTTCAAAAATTAACCCAATAGGGGGTTGATGCAGCAAGTACAGCGAGTTATGCTATTAGCGTGACCCACAGTACTTAAATATTGTAACTGTAGCTACGGTAACGTGCACTAATGATGATAACACTCATTAGTAAAGCGTGTTACAGTAGCAACGGTCATGTTACTCGAGTACCGCAGGTTATGCTAGTAGCTGTACAGTAGCTGCCTCTGACACAGGTGACCTGGATTCAAATCTTGGCTCTGCCTCCCAGCACCTATTCAGTAAGGAGTCATTGGGCTAGACTCCCTAACATTGCTACTGTCTACTGAGTGTGCCCTAGTGGCTGCAGCTCAAGTGCTTTAAGTCCACCAGGAGAAAAGTGTAATATAAATGCTATTTGTCTTTTCTACTTGCTTCCGGAAGTAAGGGTAATATTGCCGGGATTTTAGAGATCCCTAGAGAGGGGTGTAGAACTCCAATCTATTATCAGCAAAGTATTTATATATCAGGTGCTGTGGGTGCTCTAGGTGCCAGTGTGGGTGGGCGCGATATCTGCGGGAGGGCGGGGAGACAGTGGCAGCAGTGTCAGGGATGGGGCTCTAGCTATACTAAGTATTGCTGACAGCTATACACATCTTTAAAAGACCCTACAGGGCTACGTATTGGTCTATTAACAGACCAATGGGAATCTTCCAACTTCTTAGAAATTTTCTAGAAATACAATTCTATGGGGCTGTTAACCACTTAACATCTCAGTCGTTGTCAGCTTATGCATCCGAGCAATGTTCACCTCCCATTCATTAGCCTATAACTTTATCACTACTTATCACAATGAACTGATCTATATCTTGTTTTTTCCGCCACCAATTAGGCTTTTTTTGGGGGGGTACATTTTGCTAAGAGCCACTTTACTGTAAATGCATTTTAACAGGAAGAATAAGAAAAAAAATGAAAAAATTCATTATTTGTCAGTTTTCGGCCATTATAGTTTTAAAATAATACATGCCTCCATAATTAAAACCCACGTATTGTAATTGCCCATTTGTCACGGTTATTTCACCATTTAAATTATGTCCCTATCACAATGTATCGCGACAATATTTTATTTGGAAATAAAAGAGCATTTTTTCCGTTTTGCATACATCACTATTTTCAAGCTTATAAAAAAAATAGAGAGAAATATTTCATCTTTACATAGATATTTAAAAAGTTTAGACCCTTAGGTAAATATTTATGGTTTTTTTTTATAGTAATGTTTTTTGTTTTTTTTTATTAAACATTTTATGTGGGCATTTTTGGGAGGGTGGGATATAAAAGTGTTTTATTTGGGGAAATATTTGTGTATTGTAATGTTTTTTTAGATTTACTTGTAGTTTTACTTTTTGGCCACAAGATGGCAATCTCGAGTTTGTTTACATGACGTCACTCTAAGCGTACAATGTACGCTTAGAGGCAGGGGCAAATCCAGGATTTCCAAGGGGGGGGGGTCCTGAAAGTGGCGTGTGGGCGTGGCCAAAATATGGTGTGGGTGGAGCCAAATACTAGCAGTTTCTAGGCTAAATTGCACCCAGGGTGAGGGCGTAAAATGCGCCCCCAACGTGGAGACAGGTATAGGTGCCCGCAGTATAGGTAGCCAGCTATAGGTCCCCCCCAGTATAGGTAGCCCATATAGTTGCCCCCAGTATAGGTTAGATAGGTATATGCCCCCCAGTATAGATTAGATAGGTATATGTCCCCCAGTATAGGTTAGATAGGTATATGCCCCCCAGTATAGGTTAGATAGGTATATGCCCCCCAGTATAAATTAGATAGGTATATGCCCCCCAGTATAGGTTAGATAGGTATATGCCCCCAGTATAGGTTAGATAGGTATATGCCCCCCAGTATAGGTTTGATAGGGATATGCCCCCCAGTATAGGTTAGATAGGGCTATGCCCCCCAGTATAGGTTAGATAGGGCTATGCCCCCCAGTATAGGTTAGATAGGTATATGCCCCCCAGTATAGGTTAGATAGGTATATGCCCCCCAGTATAGGTTAGATAGGTATATGCCCCCAGTATAGGTTAGATAGGTATATGCCCCCCTGTATAGATTAGATAGGTATATGCCCCCCAGTATAGGTTAGATAGGTATATGCCCCCCAGTATAGGTTAGATAGGTATATGCCCCCCAGTATAGGTTAGATCGGTATATGCCCCCCAGTATAGGTTAGATAGGTATATGCCCCCCAGTATAATTTAGATAGGTATATGCCCCCCAGTATAGATTAGATAGGTATATGCCCCCAGTATAGGTTAGATAGGTATATGCCCCCCAGTATAGATTAGATAGGTATATGCCCCCCAGTATAGGTTAGATAGGTATATGCCCCCCAGGATAGATTAGATAGGTATATGCCCCCCAGTATAAGATAGGTGAAGGAAGGTGCCCGCCCCCTGTGTGGGGAGAAGATTGCCCGGGGGAGAAGACAGAATAAAATGATGGAGGCGCCAGCCGCGCTAATAAGGGATGCGGGAACCGGCTTTATTCCTCGCTCCCTCCCTCCCTCTGAATGCCCCCACCTGCGGTGAATGTGTGCCGGCTCCCCCCCATGAGTGTGTGCGCAGTGGAGCGGTAGGTCCTCTTACCGCAGATCAGGCGCACCAGCAACTGGAGTCTCATGCTTCCTGTGACGTCATGGTAAACAGGAAGCATGAGACTCCAGTTGCTGGTGCGCCTGATCTGCGGTAAGAGGACCTACCGCTCCGCTGCGCACACACTCATGGGGGAGCCGGGCACACATTCACCGCAGGTGAGGGGCATTCAGAGGGAGGGAGGGAGGGAGGGAGGGAGCGAGGAATAAAGCCGGCTCCCGCATCCCTTATTAGCGCGGCTGGCGCCTCCATCATTTTCTTCTGTCTTCTCTCCCCAGCCAGCCGGGCCATGCGGCAGCCCCACTTCCGGTCCCGGAGCAGGGGGGTGTTCTAGACACCCAGAACAACCCCCTCCGTGCGCCACTGAGAGGGACACAGCTTCAGAAAGAGCGAAGCTTCCAAGAGAAGCTGTCGCTTTTTCAGCGGGGGAGAGGAATCAGTGATCGGGCTCCATAGCCCGATACATTGATTCCGTGGCTACCGAATCCGCGGCCGCGGGAGCACGCCTGTCCTCCTTGACGTTTTTATACGTCAAGGAGGACAAAGTGGTTAAACACTTCTGTGTTTAGCAGACTTTGAATTAACATCTCTGACCAGTCTCCATTGCAGTTCACACTCACTATAACCTATGCATTATGCAACACACAGTGTTTGGAATAAACTGAAATAGGGTGGTCAAGATAGCCCCCAGCAGACTTATTTGAATTTACTGAACTATGTAAAAATAAAAAAAATGTGCAAAATAAAATTGAAGTCGAATTTTTCTCAAATTTTGTTAATCGTCTTTACACCTGACTATCAGTGGCGTATCTAAGGAGCTATGGGCCCCGGTGAACATTTTACATGAGGCCCCCCCCCCCCCCCCCCCCAAGCACTCTATACATAAAAATTGATACAGCGCACCAAAACCTGCCAATGGCAACTACAGTGTCAGAGGTGCAAGAAGGTGATGGGGAACCGTTTGTTAATGATTACCACTATTCAAAGTATCTATAGAGGTGATTATTATGAGCACAGGACCACTAGAGAGCTAATACTGTAGTTGAGGGAGGTCCCGCCTCTTGCCCAAGGGCACTGATGCGGTGGCTACCTCTGCAACCCCTATTGCTACGCCCCTGCTGACTCTGGTAAATTTGCATATTAAAGCAATGGGCATAGTTTGTTCTAGTATCTTGTTTCTCCTTTATTCTAATAACTTTAAAAAGTCAAACTGCTAAAAGAAAATCGATGAACGGTGACAAAAAAACCTTATCCAGAATTGTATGATTCTACCAGCTATGCTCACCTTTACAGTCTGCATCATATACCAGAAGAGGTAACCTCTGCTGCAAAAAAACACATAAAGGGATAGAGTTACAGACACAAGCATGACAAGGGGAAGAAGCAATTTGTGCCTTTGGCAAATATACCTGAAAATGCACTCTCCCACGCTTTGGACTCAAATTCCATCTCAAGTTGTTTGCATTTACTTGTATAGAATCATTTTGAATAAATAATGTTATAACATAATGTATATTTTTTACGGTAGAGGCAATTTTTTTGGTTTCAGCCTTTTCATTGGCTGTGCCCTTGTAAAGCTATAAACTAAACTGTGATTGAAGTAAACAGTATACCTAATCCCTATTACATGACTAAAGCTATGTATACCCGTTATACAAGAGTCGGTGGAAATGTCCAATGAACCATAGAATTTGCCATATCGGGTGACAATTGTTGCAAAAAATATGACTTAATGATGACAACGAGCAACAGATAGCAGGCATTTTGTCTGATCCATCTATCTGATCAACTCAGACAACTGTTGGGCAGATATCATGCAGCAAGCCTGTTTCTAGGGTTGGGTGAGGTGGATTACTGCCAGGGGCATAGTGCTGTCTGGGGTAGCATGGAGGCAAAGAAGACAGGGCCAACTGAAAAGTTTCAGAAACTGGGGGGTCAGGGAGGGGTAATTCGAGTTCCATCCTCCCTCTCCTTGGGCTCCCCTCCAGTCACTGTGCTCCCCCATATGCAGAGTTTAAGCGGATGTTTAAGTGACACACTCACCTCCCCATACTCTGGGCTCCAGCGGACGCTAGAGCTCCAGGTCCACACTGTCTACTCTGCACTGCTGCTCCCACTACTTCCTGATTAGGTGCGAGCAGCAGTGCAGAAGAGACAGAGAGGATGTCTAGCATCTGCTGGAGCCCAGAGCCTAGGGAGGTGTGTGTGTTACTTAAACTTGCACTGCGCCTATAACTCTGCATATGGGTTTAGCACAGTGACAGGAGGGGAGTGCATCAGGGGTGCCTGAGGAGAGGGAGGGAGGGAGGAGTCGGGCCCTCTTCCCCGCAGCTGTATACCTGCTGCTCCTTCCTCCTGCACTGTTATCCCAGCCTGGGGGCACCCATGCCTGGCTACCTATACTGGAGGCGCCTATACTTGGCTACCTATACTGGGGGCACTTATATCTGGCTACCTATACTGGGGTCACCTATGCCTGGCTACCTAAAAGGGGGGCACCTATGCCTGGCTACCTATACGGGGGGCACCTATGCCTTGCTACCTATACTGGGTGCACTTATACTTGGCTACCTATAATGGGGCACCTATGCCAGGCTACCTATACTGTAAATTATATATATATATATATATATATATATATATATATATATATATATATATATATACAGTGGCTTGCAAAAGTATTCGGCCCCCTTGAAGTTTTCCACGTTTTGTCACATTTCTGCCACAAAAATGAATCAATTTTATTGGAATTCCACGTGAAAGACCAATACAAAGTGGTGTACATGTGAGAAGTGGAACAAAAATCATACATAATTACAAACATGTTTTACAAATAAATAACTGCAAAGTGGGGTGTGCGTAATTATTCAGCCCCTTATACAATACTTTGTAGAACCACCTTTTGCTGAAATTACAGCTGCCAGTCTTTTACGGTATGTCTCTACCAGCTTTGCACATCTAGAGACTGAAATCCTTGCCCATTCTTCCTTGCAAAACAGCTCCAGCTCAGTCAGATTAGATGGACAGCATTTGTGAACAGCAGTTTTCAGATCTTGCCACAGATTCTCGATTGGATTTAGATCTGGACTTTGACTGGGCCATTCTAACACAAATATGTTTTGTTTTAAACCATTCCATTGTTGCCCTGGCTTTATGTTTAGGGTCGTTGTCCTGCTGGAAGGTGAACCTCCGCCCCAGTCTCAAGTCTTTTGCAGACTCCAAGAGGTTTTCTTCCAAGATTGCCCTGTATTTGACTCCATCCATCTTCCCATCAACTCTGACCAGCTTCCCTGTCCCTGCTAAAGAGAAGCACCCCCAGTGCATGATGCTGCCACCACCATATTTGACAGTGGGGATGGTGTTTTCAGAGTGATGTGCAGTGTTAGTTTTCCGCCACACATAGCGTTTTGCATTTTGGCAAAAAAGTTCAAATTTGGTCTCATCTGACTGGAGCACCTTCTTCCCTAGTTTGCTGTGTCCCCCACAGGGCTTGTGGCAAACTGCAAACGGGACTTCTTATGGTTTTCTGTTAACAATTGCTTTCTTCTTGCCACTCTTCCAAAAAGGCCAACTTTGTGCAGTGCACGACTAATAGTTGTCCTATGGACAGATTTCCCCACCTGAGCTGTAGATCTCTGCAGCTCGTCCAGAGTCACCATGGGCCTCTTGACTGCATTTCTGATAAGCGCTCTCCTTGTTCGGCCTGTGAGTTTAGGTGGACGGCCTAGTCTTGGTAGGTTTACAGTTGTGCCATACTGCTTCCATTTCTGAATGATCGTTTGAACAGTGCTTTGTGGGATGTTCAAGGCTTTGGAAATCTTTTTGCAGCCTAAGCCTGCTTTAAATTTATCAATAACTTTATCCCTGTCCTGTCTGGTGTGTTCTTTGGACTTCATGGTGTTGTTGCTCACACTATTCTCTTAGACAACCTCTGAGGCACAGAGCAGCTGTATTTGTACTGACATTAGATTACACACAGGTGCACTCTATTTAGTCATTAGCACTCATCAGGCAATGTCTATGGGCAACTGACTGCACTCAGACCGATGGGGGCTGAATAATTACGCACACCCTACTTTGAAATTATTTACTTGTAAAAAATGTTTGGAATCATGTATGCTTTTCATTCCACTTCTCACGTGTACACCACTTTGTATTGGTCTTTCACGTGGAATTCCAATAGAATTGATTAATGTTTGTGGCAGTAATGTGACAAAATGTGGAAAACTTCAAGGGGGCCGAATACTTTTGCAAGCCACTGTATATATATATATATATATATATATATACAGTATAGGTAGCCTGGCATAGGTGCCCCATTATAGGTAGCCAAGTATAAGTGCACCCAGTATAGGTAGCAAGGCATAGGTACCCCCCATATAGGTAGCCAGGCATAGGTGCCCCCCTTTTAGGTAGCCAGGCATAGGTGACCCCAGTATAGGTAGCCAGATATAAGTGCCCCCAGTATAGGTAGCCAAGTATAGGCGCCTCCATATAGATAGATATATAGATATATATATATATATAGATACAGTATATATATATATATATATATATATATATATATATATATATATATATATATATATATATATATGTTTCAAAGCACTTAGAGTGGTGCAGAAACCACCAGAATTGGTCCCTCGAGCATTGAAAAAATGTGATTTTCTCTGACGAATCATCGTTTACCTTATTTCCAACCTCCGGCAGAGTGTATGTTTGGAGACAGCCGGTAGAAGCATTTCATCCAGACTGCCTTCTCCCAACCGTAAAACATGGCGGGAGTTCTGTGCTGATCTAAGGTGCTGTTTCTTGGAAATCCGCCAGGCCAATCATTTCCCTTCATGCAAGAATTAACAGCCGAGACTATTTAGCAATTTTGGGCGACCAAGTTCATCCTATGGTTCACGAACTGTTTCTGGAGGGGAATGCCATCTTTTTAAAGGGAAGGTTCAGGGAGGGTGGGTAAAAAAATCAAAATCAATTTCCACTTACCTGGGGCTTCCTCCAGCCCGTGGCAGGCAGGAGGTGCCCTCGCCGCCGCTCCGCAGGCTCCCGGTGGTCTCCGGTGGCGCGCCCGACCTGGCCAGGCCGACCGCCAGGTCGGGCTCTTCTGCGCTCCAAGGCCCGGAACTTCTGCGTCCCACGCCGGCGCTCTGACGTCATCGGACGTCCTCTGGGCTCTACTGCGCATGCGCAGAACTACTGCGCATGCGCAGTAGAGCCCGGAGGACGTCCGATGACGTCAGAGCGCCGGCGTGGGACGCAGAAGTTCCGGGCCTTGGAGCGCAGAAGAGCCCGACCTGGCGGCCGGCCTGGCCAGGTCGGGCGCGCCACCGGAGACCACCGGGAGCCTGCGGAGCGGCGGCGAGGGCACCTCCTGCCTGCCACGGGCTGGAGGAAGCCCCAGGTAAGTGGAAATTGATTTTGATTTTTTACCCACCCTCCCTGAACCTTTCCTTTAAAGATGATAATGTCCCAATCCATACAGCTAGAATTGTTAAAGAATTGCACGAGTAACATTCTAATGAAGTTGAGCTTCTCATCTGGCCACCACAATCCCCAGACTTCAACATTATTGAGCATTTATGGTCGTTATTATAGATTCAAGTTAGAAGTCGATTTCCGCCGCCATCATCTCTAAAAGAACTGGAGGGCGTTTTAACTGAAGAATGGGCTAAAATTCCTTTGGAAACAATTCACAATTTGTATGAATAAATACCTCGGAGAATTGAGGCTGTAATTGCCGAAAAAAGGTGGACCTACACCATATTAAAATATATTTTGTTGATTTTCAAGGTGTTTCCATTATTTTGTCCAACCCCTGTATATACTTTCTAGCCTGCCCTTCTAAAATCTGGGTTTTTTTAGGGAGGGGCATGCAAATTGTTCACAGGGGGAGCCAGGCAGTGATATCTAGTTATTCCCCTGGGTGAAGATAATAAGTGAAAACCCTACATGTTAAAAAAAGACTTTATCCCTCGACTGTTGTACTTATTGGGATTCAGGAGCAGGGGGTGGGGATAGCTGTTTTGTCTATGATTTGTTCACTGACCTTCTTATAATATGTTGTTATTGTTGTTCTTTCCTTTGCACCTTCTATACATAGTGATCCTAAGCATATATATTATTTTAGTGCTTGCAAGATTGCCAAAAGGGGCCAATACTGTACATATTTATGTGTCCATTATATGAATGCATGGAGGGTTACTGGAAATGACCTTCTCACAATGACATCCATGAAATAAAGGGGTAAGACTATATATGTGCCATGGTCAAGATGAATTGTTTAAGATGAAAACTGAGTCTATGAAAACATAATCCAGGAATGGAGTCTGAACAAAATAAATGTATTTGCTGACAAATTACAGAACATTGGTTTAAAAGGCATGGACAGGGAAATTTACCTTTCATCCTTTCCATGAATATCTGTGCTGTTTAATCATTTTATCCTTCTCACATATTACTGGAAAATAAAAATAAAATATTCACCCATGATTTGTTGTTTGCTTGAGAATGCACACTGAATTGAAGTGATATTCTCTAACATGTGTACAGCCTTCGATGTGTTGCAGAGAGATCCAGAGTACTGGATTGTCTTGGCCAAGCACATTGTTCTCCTCTTTACCCTCCCCCTCTTTTCCCCACTGGTAGCCGTTCCATTTAGCACCACACTATTATCTTGCCTCCATAGCAACAGAATGTGCCATGAGGCTGCATGTTTGCAACACATCTGTACAGCACTGTCACCAGAGGAATTACGTTTCAATCGATGAAAGTGACATTATTTATTTTTGTGTACACACAGTAAAGAGGAACCGAACTCTAGCACAGCACACAATGAAAGTCTTTATTTCTCATATGGTTGCTGAATAAATTCACTGCTCTGTGTTCTGTGTTTGTTTAGCCAGATCAAAGTATATAATTAGTTCTTATCAGCAGCCGTGAATAGACTGCAGGAACTCTGCCAAGGCAGCTCCCCCTATACATAAAACACTGAAGCTTAACCCTTTCAGTGCTCCCTCAAAGTGAAACCAATTTAAATTTCAAAGGGGGGTTTATGATTTCCATAAATAGCAATGAAGATTTTTTCCATAAAGTTTATCCTGCGGCTAATATTTTACAGCAGAGAGGAATGATTTTAGTTCCACTTTCACTCTTTTCCTGCATGTTGCCAGAGAAAGGAATGTGCTGCGATTTACTTAGGTTGGAGAAAGTGGAGATCATAAGTGATCCAGCAAACCTGAACTGAATTTACAGAAAAAAATGCCTGCTATTAGATGATGACCCTTACTTGTATAATAAATATATAGTGCTCTTATATTTTCAGAAAAGTTAAAAAAAAATTACTAACTTGACGAACAATAATATGAAATATATGCGTCTACTGATCAAAGCAGTAGATAAAAGCTAGCTGCGCTACAGTCAAGAATATATTAAATACATATAATACACACCCAAAATAGAAAAGAAAAGATTTTTTGCAAATGGATGCAGGGTTTCTATATTTAAATACAAACTTAGAATTGAACAGCACTATTGTGGAATATGTCCTGTCGTAGTCACACATATCTCTTATACATTCACATATGGAATAACCACCGTGCACATTTTTTTAAGCATTGTCTGTGGTGTGCTGCATCCATTTTTCCTTTTTCTGGTGCAAGATCTGCCTACAGGAAAATGGTATCACATTATTACAAAGCTGAAGCACCTCAAGTGAATACATTATATGATCTACACTGCATGCAAAGACTGTCTCAACTTTAAGGAGCATTAGCAACAATCTCTAGAACTCTATTATAAGTTCAGTGCAGTGTATTTATGTAGGTTCAAATATGAACTAAACCAAAGTCAAACTAAATCAAACAGAAGAAGAATGGAAATGTTGTTGTGTGGTTCAAATATAGTATAACATATGACAAACTTAACAAATAGAGTCATGACTAATAATACAGGCATGCAGACCAAATGCATACACGCTTGGTATGGTGTCTGCAGAGGATGGTGTAAATGCAACTTGAGAAACAAACATAAACACACCACTATAGCAGAAACACCAGTGATAAACAGATAATTAGAGATAAGAAGACATTTCTTGTATGCAGCAGATATGTCTGTATGGACAACAGATACCTATGATCCTACCAAGACATACTCCATTGCTGTTCAATTTTGTTCCTTTTATTCATTTATTTTTAATATAAAAACCCTGTATCTGATTTGGTAGTTATTTTGTCCTTGCATATTCTCTTGTTTCTAGTGGAGCAATTCAGCCACTATTACTGTATATAGCACCTTGTGCACTAATCATCTATTGTGTTGTTCAGTAATGTTGCTTGTGTGGACCAGAAATCATGAAGAAAAGGGATCAGTTTTGATCACCTGTTAGATTAGTAAAGCTGACTTGCTGGTCATGATCATGTGCTAAAGCAGGAAGTGGTGGTAACAAATCAGAGCCCTACAAATCTATCAGCTGACCAAAGAAATCACATGCTTCTTCTGGAGTTCTGCTCCACACAAACACTGTCTGCTATTGATCAGGGTGTGCATTTCCTTTTCATGTGTTCCAGATGAGAGTTATGCTGGATCCACACGGTGCGTTCGCGCACTCGATTTCCCGCTCGATTCCCGTCGATTCGTTTATTTCCAACATGTCCGATTTGGATTTTGATGGATCGTTAGGTCGATTCGCATGCAAAGTATGCCGAATCGACCTAACGATCCATCGAAATCCAAATCGGACATGTTGGAAATAAACGAATCGACGGGAATCGAGCAGGAAATCGAGTGCGCGAATGCACCGTGTGGATCCAGCATTATAAACGTATGTCACCTATTAAGGACCACTTTGGATTGCTAGGGTTCTGGTGTTCTCCTTAGTAAATCAGGGCCATAGATATGTATGCACGAAACATTTCTTGTACGTAATCGGTATTGTTTTCTCACCATATCTAGAGTTACAGATTGTCCAGCAAGGTCATGGCAAACCAGAACTCCAAGGACTGTGTAAAGGGCTGAAAGAGACCAAAAAGCCCTCTTTCTAAAATGTTATGTAAATTTGCCTTCTTAAAAAATAAGGTATTTGTGATCATTCAGGTTGCATTGTGCATCTTGTCTATAAAATACATTTCCCAACACTACAAAGAAAAATAAAAACACTAAAAAGGGTTTACCTGTTTAACTTAACTTTACAGCTTTGGTATTACTTTTTTGAACATATTTTTGTTTTGTTTTATCATTTATAGGTGTTGAAAATTATGTGAATAAATGAGAGAGGTAAAGACAATTCCTGAGACAAGTGTTGTGCAATAAGGTCATGGCTTTTTTCAACCTCAATGTAAATATTTCTTTAACTACTTTCAGCATGTAACAGCACAATTAATGGTTGACTATGCCTTTACTCAGATATTAGACCAGTCTGTGTATCCTTATACATCTAATACAGTGCTTAGCTGCTCATTCCAATTTTATGGGATTGATTCATGAAACTTATCTCATGAGTTATTTCTCTTTACTTATCTTTAGTTTAGCACTTTCCATGCACAAAAAATAAAAAAACAAACAAACACGCAAAATAAATTGGACTTGATTAACTTAAATTTGGTACTACGTTTCTCACCTTGTTTTTTTATGTCTTTTCTTGTTGGGTGTTTAAAGTACACCTGAACTGATGGGGGTGAAGGCTGCCATGTTGATCGACTTTTTATCATTATTATTATTATTTGGTATTTATATAGTGCTGACATCTTTGCATTGCTTTGCAGAGTATATAGTCTTGTCACTGGCTGTCCTTTAAAACACTACCAGTTGTCTGGCAGTGCTGCTGATCTCTTTGGCTGCAGTAGTGTCTGAATCACACACCTGAAACAAGCATGTTGCTAATCCAATCAGACTTTGGTCAGAAATGGCTGATTTGCATGCTTGTTCAGGGTCTAGGGTTAAAAGTGTTAGAGGCAGATGATTAGCAGGACAGCCAGACAGTTTGCATTATTAAAGTTAAAAGGAAATAAATATGTCAGCTGTCATATCCCTTTCAGTTCAGGTATGTTTTAAAAAGGTTTTATAGTTTTATAAACATTAACATGAAAAACAAACACTGATAAGGTGAGAAAACTCATGAGAGAAACTTTGTGATTCAACCATAAAATATGTTATTTTCCACATTACATTGATAATGTTGTTACTTTAGATTAACTACATATTCTTTTTGTATATTGCCATGATGTTTTTATTTTATTTAACTGGTTTTTTAACACTTTATTTCACTAATTGCAATCTTTCTTAGTGCTTCACATAAATACTCTTTCTGAATAATGAAATTACTTGTGTGAGTCTTATAAAAAGATATCCACTGTTACATTTATTTATACTGCTATCTTTTAAAGTGGATCTGGTAGTTTTTCATTACAGTGAACCTGATGAAGGATAATTTTGGTGTGAAGATACAGAAAGTGTTCGATTTTGATGCTGGCTACATTTCTGCCATACTGAATGTTTGTGTGAGAGTAGCTCAAAAAAAAGCTTTACATATTTTAGCTTGGCAAAAAAAACAGCAACATCCAAATCACATATGAACTTTTAAGTTCACTGAAAATGGACCACGATAGCATGGCAAGAAACTTTTTGAAAACATCCTTAAACTATTTCTGAAAACAAAATGGTAAATCTGAACATGTTATGCCACCTAGTTCAACAACCCACAAACATATTGACACCTAATATTAGCCTGCATCTTGGTGTGGGCTTTGTGTTCCTTTGTCAAGCAGAACATTTATTGCAGTCAGCCTAGAATTAGATGTAAGATATGGGTTTAGATATTAAGGATACTTTCACACTTCGTGTTGTGTTGTAATGGACACTGTTTAGTGTACTGTAAGGTGGTGTAATTCATTATCTATGAACAGATCACACCTCATCATTTGCGATGCAATTGATTCCATTGTTTCAATGCAGAACATGTGGCTGAATAGAGTACTGGTTAAGGGCACTGCCTTTGACATGGGAGACCAGGGTTCGAATCCTGGCTACAGTCAGTACTATTCAGTAAGGAGTTCAAGGCAAGACTCCCTAACTCTGCACGGTGGCCTCTTGAGCGCGTCCCAGTGGCTGCAGCTCTTGAGCGCTTTGAGTCCGACAGGAGAAAAGCGCTATATAAATGTTCGGATCATTATCGGATTAACATGCAGTGTGTTGCTAGAGGTACACATGTTGATGCACACAATGTTAGTCAATGAAGGGACACATGGGTCAGTTGTTTCCTTGTGTGTGTAACATCACATGCCACTGCAAACATTTTTTGTTGTGTTATGTGTGCATTATAATGCAATGTAAAACAATGCCCGAGTGTGAAACTAACTTAAAGGACACTTGAAGTGAGAGGTATATGGAGGCTGCCATATTTATTTCCTTTTAAACAATACCAGTTCCCTGGCAGTCCTGCTGATCTATTTGATTGCAGTAGTGTTGGAAGAAACAAGCATGCTACTAATCTTGTCAGATCTGACAATAATGTCAGAAACACCTGCTGCATGCTTGTTCAGGGTCTATGGCTAAAAGTATTAAAGGCAGAGGATCAGCAGGACTGCCAGGCAACTGGTATTGCTTTAAAAAAAAAAATTGGCAGCCTCCATATCCCTGTCCCTTCAGTTGTCCTTGGTCCTGAACTCTGGATGTCTTATGTAAATATTAGCTAACTGTTTGCTCTACTCTGAAGCATAATTAACTGTATACATTTATTTTGTTTCTGTGAAGTCTCATTTTGCAAACTTCAGCAGCACTTCCTGTCTGTGGAGTGGTAATATCCAAGGAATGGGACTTTACAGAGACAAAATATATGTAGCTAATAAGACTTTAGAACTTTAGAGACGTAGTAAAAATTACATATATCTTCCCAAGTTTAGTACCCTTTAAACCTTGACCATGTTAGGGTAAGTTTATGTAATGCCCACACTACAATGTGAGCAAACCCCAGTGCACACTTTGCACATTAAAACACAAACATTATATTCAAAGCATAAACAATAGCTATGTAACGTGTTATTGCACACATTATGCTGAAATGCACTGTAGAAAGTGAGTTAGTATAACGTGGTCTATTACTGTGCAGAGATGTGCGTTCACATGCAGCAACAAAGTGCAAAGCATTCTGCACCATGTCAGCTCACCCTAGGCTCTTTGTCTCTACAAGTGTTTTTCTGGAAGTGTAAAACTCTTTCACTAAATAAAGATTATACAAAAGAAAAAAAAATGTTTCAGGACATTAAACACTTTCTCCCATAGTAACAGGAACTAATGCTGGAGACACTTCCTCCTGAAACCATGCAAAACAATTCATAGAACTTGGGCAAAAAAATAAAAAAAAAATAAGAAAGTCCTTTTTTTCTAATCACTTATTTTGTTTGTGTAAGCATTTGATTAACTACGCATTAAAAAAAAATCAAAGCCTCTCTGACAAAATCTTACTAACTAAAAAGTGAGGTTGTTCTTTAAAATGTTCTTATTGACAGCCAATGCTGACAGAGATGCTTTCTGCACTTGTATACAATAGCCTCAATAAACCCTTTAGTAAAATCACACTTGTAACAGTCTAAACAACTTGCCAGAAGTCTTTAGTGTTAGGTGCGCCTAGCCTCATCTGATACAAATGAACAGTATATCACCCGGCACAGACATAAACTAAACATATATGAGCAGGAAACTGAACTGAGCAGCACTGTGGATCTGAATTTATTTTTTCTTCCTTTAACAGTTTTTAAGAGGATTTAAACAAGAGTGAAGCAAGAAAAATGCAGCTGTGGTAAAAGTAACAAATCATGGCAGCAGTTACACATAGGGAGAAATATGGCAGTGTGCTTGGGCCTAATCAGGCATTAAACTCAGGTATAATGGAGGAGGCTGAGCTGAAGTGTATTACAGCTAAAACCCTAACTGCTGCTAATGCTAAGGAGACGTAAATAAGAAACATGACTGCACTGGAGCCTTCTGAGCACCCATACATCACCACATAAAATGCATTATGTGCCCAAGCATAACCCATAGCCTGGCCATAATGCTAAAGAGTGAAATAGCCGAAGCACTGTATAAAAAAAAAGGGGAGACTTGCCCCCTTGGCTCTGCAGCCACAAGCCAATCTATAATTACAAAGCAAACATGGATGAAATATTGGATTGGTTTCACTAGTGACAAGATCTACGGTTTTTGCCGCCAATTTGTTTGTGCAGCACTATTTAAGGGCACTTGATTGAGGAAATGTTGAAAATAGCAGTTAGGGTTTCCCTAATGAGACCTCTAGAGGAAAGTAAGAAACATGGAAGGCTCGGGGAAGATGAAGAGGCAGTGGAGGAGGTATTAACCCTTCGCAGAGCTGGAGGCTTAGAGAGTGCAATGCAGAGATTTCATCTGCTGGTTGGCTCGATAGATAATCTGCAGTTCCAAGAAATACTATTTTCCTGGTAAATAAAATCTATCCTACCTTTACATACATTTAAGTAGCAGGTTTGTTGGTGTCTGCTGGGTGTGCGAATGTGTTTATGTATTCATAAAGGAATTGGCTGTCACTGTACGAATCAAAAATAAAGCAGTGTGTATTTAAAGCCATGTGAACTTATTTGACATCTAACAGCACCATAAAGCTACATGCCCCTTAAAGTAACATTTCATTTAATGTATGAATTTATGAATGAAGCAAAGAATTGTCACTTGGGGCATCACACTAAATGTTTTCTGCATTAACTGTCATATTAATGAGTAAGGTCAGGCATTAAAAAGAAAGCTAAGAAAAGAAACAAAAACATCCCATTCCTGCCATTAAAATGTATCTATCTAGCCATGTAAATATTAGTACATGCATGAGCAATGTATTTACCATTTAACTATTATAACTTCAATTATAATAGTTGTACTATATGAAGCTCGTTAGCAACAGTACATTATACAGGAAACCAGGAAATCCCATTGTTACTATAGTTTTGTAATCCTTATTCATGATTTATTAATATTTGTATTCTGTACAGTGCTACAGAGGATGCTGCTGCTGCTATATAAATCAAATATAATATTATTATCCTCCATGGTGCTATACACAAGCACCAATATATAATACAATGCTGTACATTTAATGGGGATGTACATTATACACCCTGGCCCATACACAATTGCATTTTTCTCCATAGTTTTCTCCTAGATGATATTTTCAAACTTGTCAATAAAATGCCTTTTAAGCCACCAGAAAGCAAGAAAATCTTCAAAATAATTTTGATATTACTTATTCACCTACTTTTTGCAACTTTTTGAACTGCAAAGTGTTGAAAAGTTATTATAAATAGAATTATCTCCAAGGAGAAAACTTAAGAGAAAAAGTGAACTGCATATGGGCCCCTATCTCTTAAGCTTAACTTCAATACTATTAATATGTATATTTTATTATTTATTATTATGCCTTTGGTCAATTCACAGTGTGTAATTTATTTGACAACTGATTTTACCTTCTCATCAACACCCTCTTTGCTATTCACAACAAATGCACCTTTCCTTGCTTGTAGGCACATTTGGGGTTGCAAAAATCTAAAGGATGGTGGCATACATGTAGCAATGCCTGCCAGAAATAGTGGGCTTATCACTGAAAATCTCTTAGAGAACAGGGTAAAAGATTTCTATTAAAACTTGAATGAAAAAGGATGAAGAAAGCTTACATATATATATACGTATAAAACATGAATGTGTTTAAATTAAGGACATTAGATGATCAGCCCAAATACTCAGGCTTCTAAAATGTTTAGTAACTGAGGGATACCGGACAGAGTCATTGGGCCTGATTCTATTTACTTTTTCTCCTACGTTTTCTCCTAGGAGATAATTTTCGTTTTCTGTTTAAAATAACTTTTCAGCACTCTGGAACTGAAAAAGTATTAAAATGTAGTCAAAATAGTACTGTTAATTTTTTTCTGAGTATTTTCTAGCTTGCTGGTAGCTTAAAAGGCATTTTATTGATAGGATGTAAAATATTACCTAGGAGAAAACGTGGGAGAAAAGGTGAATGGAATCGGGCCCAATGGCCCTTAAGTTTTTTTCCTAAGTTATATTTTAACACTTTATCCATAAAATGTCTTTTAAGCCATCAGCAAACAAGAAAATACACAGAATAATTTGTCAGTTCTTTTTCACATACTGTTTGCTACTTTTTCAGTTGCAGAATGCTGAAAGTCATTTTAAACAGAAGGTGAAAAATTATCTCCTAGGTAAACATTTTGGAGAAAAAGTGAATTAAATAAGGGCCAATGTTTATCATTTGCTCAGCTATAACCATAAATATGCACTCAATTGTCTAAGACTAAGATAGCAGCAAAAGTTATTTGTAGAACTAAAAGGGTGAAAACTTCACTGGATATGTGGAATCCTAGATTGAGATAATATCGTCATTCTACAAGTAATATTGGAATTAGTCATGTGATGGCTTTCTTTGCATGTTTCTTATTTGCAGAAAAGGAATAACACACCAATGCCTGTGAGAAATGTTACCTGAGCTCTATGCAGACCTCTCTAATGCTTTCTCAGTAGAACCTGGGGTCTAATGCATCCTAGTGGTAATAACTGGTACTGCAGTCTCCCTGCTTTCTCCAGACAATTTGAGATTTACAATGTAGGATTGTATTCACTAGAGTTGGCCTAATGAATTTAAAATTCACTTTCAACTTTTTTATGTTTAGATGGCCGTTTACTCAAATTCGAACGTAGCTTTCTAGGGGAAGTACAGAAACCACTGTCACACTAAATCAAGTCAAATTTGCTACAAATTAACTATATAATGCCTGGTTCACACTCCAAGGGCTGTTTTGGTGCTAGTAATTTGAAAAGCTCTTGCTAATGCAATGCTAGGGGGGATTTTTATAAAATCGCATTGCTCAAGTGAGAACACACACACAGGATTACATTAGCAAGAGCTTTTAAAATCACAAGTGCTTAGAAAAAGCTCTTGCAGCATGATATTATAGTGATATTTTTTATAAAAGTTACAATTTTTTATTTATCAGCAGACTAAAAAACACTTTTTTTTCAGAATAGATTTTTCTGGATGGAGGCCAGAGCTTTACTGTCATGACCCCACTCCTGGTAAATTTTGGTGAATAGGTGCTTGAATTTTTTGGATCGATTATAGGCAATCTACTATAAGATAATTTTTCATCGTCTGTTTAAAATAACTTTCAGCATCCTGCAATTGAAATTTTACCAGAAAGCAGTATTATCAAAATTATTCTGAGAATTATTTTGCTTGCTGATGGTTTAAAAGGCATTTCATTAATAAGGTGTGAAAATATAATCTGGGAGAAAAAGTGAATGGCCAGTATGCAGTCTGCAGTGACTATGCCGGGAGGATGCCAGCGATTCAGTCATACCAGTTGTGTAAAGCTGCCTGTTAACTAGAACTACATCATCATTCCACTGAACAACACTGTCAAACTCTGGGATTGTGCTAACACACAACATTCTGATTCATCCCCATCCAGCTAGATGTGCAACTTTATTTCATTTATATTTGGCAAGCCAGCGCCCAAAGTATGTAAATAAGAAATACAATGGATCTAATGCCAAAAGCCAGGAGCAGAGAGATGCCGGCTCTTTTGCTCGTTTGATCAAATGCAAGGAATCGAATTAGGATTTTTTCCTTTTTTGTTCCAGTGAGCATTGAGTGTGTGCAGTGTTTATGTTACAACAGTCCTGTCCACGGTTGTTTTATGGCGAGGCATGGCAAGTAACACAGCCCAGCAGTTGCATGTTTGGTACACAAAACCCCCATCACGATAAGATGTATATTTTTTTCTCTCCCTAAGATCCTTGCTGCTAATTTATAACATTCTAAGCCCTGGACCTGGCTGTCCCACCACTCCCAGCACTGAGAGTCCTACCCCTCTGTCTTGCTTTATTTGTGGGGCTGAAATTCAGCTTGAAAGGAGATCACAGAGAGCAGGAGGGCCTTGTAATAGGAGAGTGACCAAATGACCTATTGGCTGATTATATGTCATTAACTGGAGACTCCACGTATCTAAATTACCGAGAGGACCTCACTCAGCCGGGTCAATTATACTTACATACATTTAGCAAAGTTTCCTACTGCTAAAAATACTGAGCACCGCCGTGTCAGAAATAGCCCTCCTCTGGGGGTGTTTATTTGTGTGGACTTTGGGGGGGAAATGGGGTAATTTCACAAACCTTTCTCTCTGCTCCAGCGTGGTGGTGCCAAGCCATATCCTCAATACATGAGACCAGACCACCATCGCCAATCTACAGGAAGCCCAGGAAACCTATGTGATAGCGGTACTGGTGACAGTTATTATTGCACCACATAACGATGGATAATATATCATATAATAAGGAAACTACAAGTCAGCAGAAAAAAGAGAAACTAATTAGAAGACAGAGAATTATTATTATTATTATTATTATTATTATTATTATTATTATTCTATATAGCGCTGACATCTTCCACAGCACATTACAGAGTACATAGTCCTGTCACTGACTTTCCTCAGAGGAGCTCACAATCTAATCCTGTCATAGTCATAGTCTAATTTCCTACCATTTTATTATTATATATTTATATAGCACTGACATTTTCTGCAGCCCTGTTCAGTACGTAGTCATGTCACTGACAGTTCTAAAATGAGCTCACAATCTAATCCCTACCATAGTCATGTGCCCATTGTAGTCTAGGGCCAATGTTAGAGGTAAGCCAATTAATGTATCTGTGTGTTTTAGGAATGAGACTATATCAATGGGAAATGGTTAATTCTATGAGTAGCGGTCCTTCTAATGAGCAATCAGCTGAGGTAAATTCTTCGTGCAATAGCAGAATAGGCTAGAATTATAGAATATATAATTATAAATAAAATCACCCAGGCGCATACGCACACGTGCCTGTACACCAACACGCATAAAATAACCATATAACCATAGCCGTGTATGTTTATGATGTGACAGGGTATTCATATGTGTAAGCTTGCAATTATTATAATCTGCCACTGTACTTTATTACACAATGGTCACGTAATATAAGGCTACATTATTTTATGGCACTTTATAATGAAAACAAAAAAGTTATTCTTCTGTTTAGAGTTCCATAAATGAGCATGAGAAATAGCAGGCAGCAGGTGATGCGAGTAGGCGATGGAGGTGCAGAGGGATAATGGTCCAGCTATTGATTAGAGTAGGTGATTAGTCGATAGATGCTGTCAGTAATATGAGGAGGACCATAGTATATGGAAATGGAACCACAGTCCTTGGATTAATGAATAGATATTACCAATAGCTGCCTTCTACCTGCTAATGTCTCACATCTCCACTGCCGCAGCCAGCCTCACACCCAGCTAATGGATCCTACAATACGGAGATCACACTACTGTATCATCACAAGTACCTAAATGTCAAAACAACATTATAAAGATATTTACTCATTTCTGAGCGGCTTGTGATTCTAGACACAGCAGTATACATACAGCATGCAGAAATATACCTGCTCTAAAAATTGCACTACATAGACACACAAATAGAGAGATCAATGGATGGATGGATGGATGGATGGATAGACAGACAGATAGATAGATAGATAGATAGATAGATAGATAGATAGATAGATAGATAGATAGATAGATAGATATTGATTGCAAACTGCAACCAATCTCTCAATGTTCCAATAAAGTGTCAATAATGCCAACAGTATTATATATATATATATATATATATATATATATATATATATATATATATATATATATATATATATATATATATATATATAAAACACTTCTCTTATAATTGTATGTAAGCCGCTGAAGTTGTGATTTAATTTCATGCTATAATACAGAGCGAGCTTTGGACCCTTCCTTCCCGTATAGTGCAGTGGTTTGCTCACAATATACATGGTTCTGATATTTACAAACACTGTATGCAATATACTTTATTAAAGTAAATTGTGTGGCAGCAGGCCTGTTTGGAAATTATTCATGTGCACGTTTGCCTCGTCAGAAATTAATAGGAGATCACACAGAGAGAGTTTCTGCCCGTCTATCCATCTATCTACCTATCTACTCTCCAATTGTAAAAAAAGGAGAAGGCAATTCAACTCCTATATGACTCATAAGTCTGTAAAGATGATAATCTGTTATTCGCTAATTCTGGATTTCTAGTTTATTGGCCTTTGAGTTTGGTGTTTTGGTCCTCTCATGGCAGAAGATGTTATCTGAACGTTGTGGTTTGCTGGAAAGTCTACAGCTACATATTGGGCAGACGTGCTGCAGCTATCCTAATAACTACAAAATTCTATTCTTCCAAGCAATTTCTGCTGCTGCCATAGCAACTACTAGACATCACCACTGGGTACCACTTGGATGCAGGGAAGATGCCCCGGCCTCGTTATACCCTACTTCCTTTGCAGGGACATAACACATCCACAGATATGTTACATGTGATGCAAATATCTGGCATTTACAGGTGTATTAATATTCAAATATTGGTGTCACACGTCACACTCAGCAGACACAGGTGACCAACAAATGAACGCTACAATTAATTCTATAAACTATCACAGTGACTTATCCATCAGAAAATTCATCAGACGTTCAATATTCCTCATCCCCACAGACATGGCATTGTCTAAATGTGTTCCAGACAGGAGCAGAAAATGCTGGAGCTGCTATGTAAGGTGTTTACCAATAATACAGATACTTTATAAACAGACGTCTACTCACAAGTTCAGTCACTTCAGCATTTTTGCTGCAACTTCTAATGAAAAACATTATTGATGTTGTACACCAATAATAACATATGAATTTAATATTGCTACAGCCTGACACTTTCTGTGTGCTCCTATATAAAGCACGACACTCACGTTATACTTTCATCCATTAGGAACTGTACAAAGTCATTTTTACATACACAGGGTAAAGCATCTGTAAAATGTAATAAACTCACGCTAAGCCATAGAACAGTACACTGACAGTAATCTTTAGTATATAGTCGCCTGTCCTGTGGATTTGAACCCCTGCTTGGAAGGACATACATTATTTAGACACATATAATCAACAATGTACATTAACCATAGCACAGTCATTAATTATAAATCCGTAATTATATAACAGTGCAGGTACTTACTCTCAGGGAACAGACTTTTGCAATGCAGGATCCTGGGGGGTTAAGTATGAAAAACACATAATATAGCAAAATTCACACAAATAAATATATATATATATATATATATATATATATATATATATATATATTTATATATATATATATATATATATATATATATATATATATATATATATATATATATATATATATATATATATATATGTGTGTGTACTGAGCATGTGACCATAATAATATAAGACTAACTCAATGCTTGCTATAATACAGATAATTTATACATATCATAACACACTTCCTCAACCATATATCATCCATCGCATCAGTAATTCATCTATGACTGATCACGCTGCAGCCCAGCTACCCAAGTCCCCCCGAAGGGATACTGTACCTGCGTTGGATTTGTCCAGTTTATTTGAAACGGTACTGTTGTGTAAAAAAGTGTATATAAATAAACATCCATATAAATAAATATATATCATGTATTACTGTAAGGCATCTGCAGCACACTTGCATTAACCTCTGCCGATAGAGGACTTCTTTCTTGTTTTAATGATATTATGCTTATGCAGAGACAGCCAATCCTGGGCGAGAAGCCCCACAATTAGTAGAGAGAACATCAAAAAAAGGGTTTATTGCTGCACGCGGTCGACCCCGCCCCTCGCGCACCTCGATTGGCTGGAAGAGGCTCTGACGACATATATTAACCCCAGCTTCCCTAAAGATGTAGCTGTGCATGGAGCTTGCGGTGGGAAGTAGTGGCAGTGCAGGAGTATGGGGTGCAGGCAGGAGCCCGGGAGCTAGGATGGATCCATGCTGCTGACCCTCCTGCTGCCTATGGAGTGCATGTATGTGTGCTGCACAGGGGACATGTGACTGGGGACTATGGGAGAGGAGAGAAGCTGGAAGTAGTGCATTACTCTATGGCAGGATCCCACTGGAGCTCCTCAGCACCCATCAACCACCCAATGCCTCTCAATACTTGATGCTAACACAAGGCTGCTTTATTCTGCCTGTTGTGGTTCCCGTTGTACCTGGCAGCAGAGAAGAGACTGGGGATTTACCTATGGAGAGCTGGAGGAGGTAGGCTATCCCCCCTCTCTACATATATATTTATACACCAGAGCTGCTGTGGGAGGACTGAAGCCCCCCTAGGACAAGGCTTAGGTGAGACATGAGTCTGGTTGGAGGCTTCCCCCACCACCCCGTGGTGCATCATGATGGCTACCCCTTTGCCGCTGCCGCAGCCGCCGCTGCCACCCGATGCCACGAGGAGAACCCCTATTTCCACGGCTGGCTCATCAGCCACCCCGAAATGTCTCCCCCCGACTACAGCATGGCACCTTCCTACAGCCCGGAGTACGCCAATGGCGCGGCCGGCCTGGACCACTCCCATTACGGGGGTGTCCCGGGGAGCGGTGCCGGAGGCTTGATGCAGAGGCCTGTGAAGCGGAGGGGGACTGCTAACCGCAAGGAGAGGCGCAGGACTCAGAGCATTAACAGCGCCTTCGCCGAGCTGCGGGAGTGCATCCCCAACGTGCCGGCCGACACCAAGCTCTCCAAGATCAAGACCCTGCGCCTGGCTACCAGCTACATCGCCTACCTCATGGACCTGCTGGACAAGGACGAGCAGAACGGCGAGACAGAGGCCTTCAAAGCAGAGATCAAGAAGACAGATGTGAAGGAGGAGAAGAGGAAGAAAGAGCTGGTCAGTACATGTCACCATCATCATCATCTGCATTGTCATTACTGTCACTGCTAGCCATGTGACCACTACATCCACTGACACCTTTACTGCCAACTAGGCTCTATGTATGTATCTATCTATCTATCTATCTATCTATCTATCTATCTATATATCTATCTATCTATCTATCCACACACAGATACATCAGCAGGCTTTATAAGTATGTGCACAAAAATGCCAAATAGGCTCTATGTTTACACACACACACACACACACACACACACACACACACACACACACACACACACACACACACACACACACACACACACACACACACACACACACATATATATATACACACACACACACATATATATATATATATATATATATATATACACACACACACACACACACCAGCAGGCTTTATAAGTATGTACACGATAGTGCCAACTAGGCTCTATGTTTACATTTATATACAGCATATATACATATACAGTATCAGCTTTATGTTTATGTACACAATAATGCATATAAATAGTATATATTAGCTAGGCTTCATCTTTACATACATCAATACCACAATTGTACATATGCCTACATATCTGTGTGTGTGTGTGTGTGTGTGTGTGAGTGTGTGTATATATATATATATATATATATATATATATATATATATATATATATATATATATATATATATATATATATATATATATTCATTCAATATTAATATTTCGCTGTAAGGAAGATAATTTGGAGGCAACAGAGCCTGGATAAACCAAGATCAAATTTGTTGTAGCTGTCAAAAAGATCAAAATGATGTTTAAATACATTACATAGGTAGTTAAGTAGACAGATGGATAATATATAAATATATACTGGTCCACTGAAGCAAGGCCATTGAACATCATTATTATTATTATTATTATTCATTTATAAACCGCCAACATATTCCGTGGAGCTGAACATTATGATATCCGTTTCCAGTAATCCTCAGAATGCACACATGAATGTATTTACTGCTGGATCTCATGTTTACTGTAGATTGCAAATGTCATCCATCACGTAGGAGGGCGCTTTGCAAATAACTATATTCGCCTGGGCTAAAAAGGAGAAAAAAAAAATATTAAAATTGTTTCCATCTGGTCTTACAAAAATATTTACAGGTTGGCTTCGTTTTCAATCCTAACTTTTCTCGTAATGTATTTTCTAAAAGGCACGTCCTTACAAACGCTGTCTATTTTATTTTTTTACATAAATAGATTTTTTTAGTTACATTCTCGACAGTGGTTTTATTTTATTTATTTTTTTTGCAATATTTATTTTATTTAACTATTGTATTCCATACAGCATTTTATTCCGTTATTGCACTCATATATTTATATACAAGCTACATAATGCTATAATATACTTTTAGTACTGGGTGGATGGATGTGTTGTTCTGTGTGATAATGAAAGTGAGTGAGGGGACAATCAGTATAATAAGGCCTCAGTTAGGGAATAGATAAGACTTTACAGATAACTGCTGTTTGCTGATTATTGTATTGCTTGCTAAATGTGTCCTCTCTCTGCTCTCCCCTCTGTTCTCTCGCCTCCTGCCAGAATGAACTCTTGAAAAGCACGGTTAGCAGCAACGATAAGAAGTCGAAAGGGCGGACTGGCTGGCCCCAGCATGTATGGGCTCTGGAGCTAAAACAATGACCCTCTGAACTGCAAGATGGAAGACTGATCTAGAAATGTACTCTCTGAGAAATAAACTCCAGTTAATTTATGTGCAATCCCCCCTCTCCCCCCAAATTGTGGATTTCTGCAGAGAAGCATTCCATGACATGAAGAAGAAGAGGAATCTACAGGTTCATATAGCAGGGGGCTCAGTCTCCTGTGCTTGTTTCAGTATTTCTCTGTTTTGTACAGAACACACACCACAGTGCGAGGACACCGGCTCTCTGGCATCCGTATGTATGTGAAGTGTACCTGACCTATGGCCCATGGGATAATAATATTAGAGTAGAATATATCGAGGGGAAGCGCTCGCCCGGTTCCTCCCCCCGGTATATAGAATACACGTCTTTGTGCCAGTGAGGCCTGCCAGTGCTGACTGCAGCGCAGTGCCAGTAAGCAGGCCTCCGTGGCAGGGGAGACGCTGCTGCCGTAACGTTGTCCGTTTTCTTGTGCTCGTGCTTGTTCAGCATGTGAAGGCGTTTCTTCTACGTGTTTAGTTGTGCACTTCTGTCCAGAATCGTGGCGTTGAATTAATATTTGAAGGTGTAAATCGTTGTAAGTGATCAATAAACCACTGAGTGTCTTTTTTGTACATGCTGTATTTATTACTGCCCCTGTGCACAGATGCAGTGTCGTGTCATTATGTGTGTTTATATGAGTAACGAGCTGAAAGAATACTTCTAGCCCCAATTCTTTTTTCCATGACTATAATAACAAATAGTATTAGTATTTACAAAGTATTATTATTAGTATTATCAACGTTTAACATAAAAACTGATTCGATCTAAAGCAGATAAAATACTTGAAAATGTATAGATGTCTTAACTGAAACTTACCTACCATAGAATATATATATTCCGTAAAGACCAGTCACAGTTTGTTGTCGGCACATAAAAACATCATGAGTAGTTTTCTAGGGCAGGGTATGGTGACTGAGTATGCTATATAAAGATAAGAGGAGTGTCGCACCAGGTCCACATGTGTAGGTTGAGGGGTTAGAATAACGCGAGCAGTGTACTAGTGCCCTTTCCTGTCAGGGGTCAGGGGCCGGAGGGGCCTGCTGCCTTTGTGTGTGCATAGACTAGGCGCAGGCGGACACTTGCTTCCTTGCCTAGTGTGCACAGTACTGGGACAAACCTCAGTCTCATCCTTGGCGAACTGTAACGCTACAACTTGCTACAGGATGGGAATGGGAATTAATTCCCTGTGGATGGGAATTAAGTGAGATCTCTTTCTGTTGTTTCCTATGACAATCATTTATTTTTCTTTTAGCTCTGTGTGGGAGAAACAAATGGAAAACTTTACCAGCTATTGTCAGTAACAATTACAACAGCCCTATAATCTATACATGAATAACTAAATTAAGGCTAGTTAAGGCTAATGCTGTAGATCACTCCTAAAGTATTAACTCGTTTACTAAAGGAGTCATTTTTTGCTTTAAGCAGTTCTCATTGCAAATGCCAGTTAGGTTCAGAGAAGATGTCATTTTTCTAAATCCCAGGGACCTGATAGGATACTTTAGGAGTAGTTACCCTGCACAGTACTCTATAACTGTATTAGTAAATCCATTGCATTGTAGGCATGTGTTGTGAGTGAGTGAGTGAGTGAGTGAGTGAGTGAGTGAGTGAGTGTGCGAGTGTGCGTGCGTGCGTGTGTGTGAGGCACATGAACGTGACTGGATGTTTCTATTGAGAACAGAGAAAAACTAAAACACACTTATCTCATTCACCCCATTCACATGAAATTAATAATCAC